>NC_079199.1:2752678-3065178 GCF_029499605.1 Hyla sarda
AATTGTTTGGGTCCGCGCCAATTACAAAATCCTATAATCCCCAAAAGATAAAACTGATTCGGAAAGGTTCCCAAAACTTTCGCTTTCCCGGTGACTAACTGCAGAACCTAACTAATGTCCGAGCCGGCGTGCCAGAAAGTGCCGCATAATTCAGGCGCGCCATATTTCTTGGAGCCGCGGACCTGTGACGGCCTCAGGTTGCTCGCTCTCCCGCCTGTGATGTGTTATAGTTTTTACTTCCAAGGCAGGAAGATGGAATCGAGGCGACTATATCATATATTCTCCAGCGGCGACCATACGTCTGCAGGTCCACCATGAAAAATGTTGCGTGAAGATTCGCCATTCGTGCATTGTTTTGCGGTCCGTCCAATATTCGCATGTCTCCTGAGATCAATGTTTCCCAACCAGGGGGGCTCCAGCTGTTGCAAAACTACATCTCCCAGCTTGCTGTCCGGGCATGCTGGGAGTTGTAGTTTTGCAACAGCTGGAGGCGCCCTGATTGGGAAACTTTGCCTCAGAGGAAAGGTCTAATGGCCTGGTGCAAAGATCCAAACCTCATGCACAGACAAGGAGTCTCATGATAAAGTTTTGCCAACCTGTTACCACCTCTAGGGGGAGCTCTGGAGCTAACTGCATACTGTATATACATTAAACCCAATAATAAGATGGGGACTGCAAGGAAGGACAAGCGGTGAACACAGGACATCACAGCTGTGTATGAGGCCCCACAGACCGGTCAGGTCACACAGGACATCACAGCTGTGTATGAGGCCCCACAGACTGGTCAGATCACACAGGACATCACAGCTGTGTATGAGGCCCCACAGACCGGTCAGGTCACACAGGACATCACAGCTGTGTATGGGGCCCACAGACCCATCAGATCACACAGGACATCACAGCTTTATATGGGCCCCGCAGACCGGTCAGATCACACAGGAAATCACAGCTGTATATGAGGCCCCACAGACCGGTCAGATCACACAGGACATCACAGCTGTGTATGGGGCCCCGCAGACCGGTCAGATCACACAGGACATCACAGCTGTGTATGAGGCCCCGCAGACCGGTCAGATCACACAGGACATCACAGCTGTGTATGGGGCCCCACAGACCGGTCACATCACAGGATAATAATAGGTGTGAATGTTCTGGCGGTATAGTTCTGTATACATATAAGCAGTATATTCCTGGAAGTACGGTACATCCTCTGTATGGTGTGTGTGTGGTTATAATAATAGGTGTGAATGTTCTGGCGGTATAGTTCTGTATGCATATTAGCAGTATATTCCTGGACGTACGGTACATCCTCTGTATGGTGTGTGTGTGGTTATAATAATAGGTGTGAATGTTCTGGCGGTATAGTTCTGTATACATATTAGCAGTATATTCCTGGACGTACGGTACATCCTCTGTATGGTGTGTGTGTGGTTATAATGATAGGTGTGAATGTTCTGGCGGTATAGTTCTGTATACATATAAGCAGTATATTCCTGGACGTACGGTACATCCTCTGTATGGTGTGTGTGTGGTTATAATACTAGGTGTGAATGTTCTGGCGGTATAGTTCTGTATACATATTAGCAGTATATTCCAGGGGTGTACGGTACATCCTCTGTATGGTGTTTGTGGTTATAATAATAGGTGTGAATGTTCTGACGGTATAGTTCTGTATACATATTAGCAGTATATTCCGGGGGTGTACGGTACATCCTCTGTATGGTGTGTGTGTGGTTATAATACTAGTTGTTAATGTTCTGGCGGTATAGTTCTGTATACATATTAACAGTATATTCCGGGAAGTACAGTACATCCTCTGTATGGTGTGTGTGTGGTTATAATAATAGGTGTGAATGTTCTGGCGGTATAGTTCTGTATACATATTAGCAGTATATTTCGGGACGTACGGTACATCCTCTGTATGGTGTGTGTGTGGTTATAATGATAGGTGTGAATGTTCTGGCGGTATAGTTCTGTATACATATTAGCAGTATATTTCGGGACGTACGGTACATCCTCTGTATGGTGTGTGGTTATAATAATAGGTGTGAATGTTCTGGCGGTATAGTTCTGTATACATATTAGCAGTATATTTCGGGACGTACGGTACATCCTCTGTATGGTGTGTGGTTATAATAATAGGTGTGAATGTTCTGGCGGTATAGTTCTGTATACATATTAGCAGTATATTTCGGGACGTACGGTACATCCTCTGTATGGTGTGTGTGTGGTTATAATGATAGGTGTGAATGTTCTGGCGGTATAGTTCTGTATACATATTAGCAGTATATTTCGGGATGTACGGTACTGTCACGATGCCGGCTGGCAGGTAGTGGACCCTCTGTGCCAGAGAGGGATTGGCGTGGACCGTGCTAGTGGACCGGTTCTAAGCCACTACTGGTTTTCACCAGAGCCCGCCGCAAAGCGGGATGGTCTTGCTGCGGCGGTAGTGACCAGGTCGTATCCACTAGCAACGGCTCACCTCTCTGGCTGCTGAAGATAGGCGCGGTACAAGGGAGTAGGCAGAAGCAAGGTCGGACGTAGCAGAAGGTCGGGGCAGGCAGCAAGGATCGTAGTCAGGGGCAACGGCAGAAGGTCTGGAAACACAGGCAAGGAACACACAAGGAACGCTTTCACTGGCACTAAGGCAACAAGATCCGGCAAGGGAGTGCAAGGGAAGTGAGGTAATATAGGGAAGTGCACAGGTGAAAACCCTAATTGGAACCACTGCGCCAATCAGCGGCGCAGTGGCCCTTTAAATCGCAGAGACCCGGCGCGCGCGCGCCCTAGGGAGCGGGGCCGCGCGCGCCGGGACAGAACAGACGGGGAGCGAGTCAGGTAGGGGAGCCGGGGTGCGCATCGCGAGCGGGCGCTACCCGCATCGCGAATCGCATCCCGGCTGGCAGCAGGATCGCAGCGCCCCGGGTCAGAGGACGTGACCGGAGCGCTGCAGCGGAGGGAGTGAAGCGAGCGCTCCGGGGAGGAGCGGGGACCCGGAGCGCTCGGCGTAACAGGTACATCCTCTGTATGGTGTATGTGTGGTTATAATGATAGGTGTGAATGTTCTGGCGGTATAGTTCTGAATACATATTAGCAGTATATTTCGGGACGTACGGTACATCCTCTGTATGGTGTGTGGTTATAATGATAGGTGTGAATGTTCTGGCAGTATAGTTCTGTATACATATTAGCAGTATATTTCTGGACGTACGGTACATCCTCTGTATGGTGTGTGGTTATAATAATAGGTGTGAATGTTCTGGCGGTATAGTTCTGTATACTGTACATATTAGCAGTATATTCCGGGATGCACGGTACATCCTCTGTATGGTGTGTGTGGTTATAATGATAGGTGTGAATGCTCTGGCGGTATAGTTCTGTATACATATTAGCAGTATATTTCGGGACGTACGGTACATCCTCTGTATGGTGTGTGTGGTTATAATAATAGGTGTGAATGTTCTGGCGGTATAGTTCTGTATACTGTACATATTAGCAGTATATTTCTGGACGTACGGTACATCCTCTGTATGGTGTGTGTGTGGTTATAATGATAGGTGTGAATGCTCTGGCGGTATAGTTCTGTATACATATTAGCAGTATATTTCGGGACGTACGGTACATCCTCTGTATGGTGTGTGTGGTTATAATAATAGGTGTGAATGTTCTGGCGGTATAGTTCTGTATACTGTACATATTAGCAGTATATTTCTGGACGTACGGTACATCCTCTGTATGGTGTGTGTGTGGTTATAATGATAGGTGTGAATGCTCTGGCGGTATAGTTCTGTATACATATTAGCAGTATATTTCGGGACGTACGGTACATCCTCTGTATGGTGTGTGTGGTTATAATAATAGGTGTGAATGTTCTGGCGGTATAGTTCTGTATACTGTACATATTAGCAGTATATTTCTGGACGTACGGTACATCCTCTGTATGGTGTGTGTGTGGTTATAATGATAGGTGTGAATGTTCTGGCGGTCTAGTTCTGTATACATATTAGCAGTATATTTCGGGACGTACGGTACATCCTCTGTATGGTGTGTGTGGTTATAATAATAGGTGTGAATGTTCTGGCGGTATAGTTCTGTATACTGTACATATTAGCAGTATATTTCTGGACGTACGGTACATCCTCTGTATGGTGTGTGTGTGGTTATAATGATAGGTGTGAATGTTCTGGCGGTCTAGTTCTGTATACATATTAGCAGTATATTTCGGGACGTACGGTACATCCTCTGTATGGTGTGTGTGGTTATAATACTAGTTGTTAATGTTCTGGCGGTATAGTTCTGTATACATATTAGCAGTATATTCCGGGGACATACGGTACATCCTCTGTATGGTGTGTGTGGTTATAATACTAGTTGTTAATGATCTGGCGGTATAGTTCTGTATACATATTAGCAGTATATTCCTGGACGTACGGTACATCCTCTGTATGGTGTGTGTGTGGTTATAATGATAGGTGTGAATGTTCTGGCGGTCTAGTTCTGTATACATATTAGCAGTATATTTCGGGACGTACGGTACATCCTCTGTATGGTGTGTGTGGTTAGAATACTAGTTGTTAATGTTCTGGCGGTATAGTTCTGTATACATATTAGCAGTATATTCCGGGGACGTACGGTACATCCTCTGTATGGTGTGTGTGGTTATAATACTAGTTGTTAATGATCTGGCGGTATAGTTCTGTATACATATTAGCAGTATATTTTGGGACATACGGTACATCCTCTGTATGGTGTGTGTGTGGTTATAATACTAGTTGTTAATGATCTGGCGGTATAGTTCTGTATACATATTACCAGTATATTTCGGGACGTACGGTACATCCTCTGTATGATGTGTGTGGTTATAATACTAGTTGTTAATGATCTGGCGGTATAGTTCTGTATACATATTAGCAGTATATTTCGGGACGTACGGTACATCCTCTGTGCTGACTTCATCTCCTTCATGGACTGATAACAATTTACACAAGGAGAAGATTCTGCGTTCAGCGTTTCATTATTGCTCCTCCGGGAAATCATCCATTGCCGGTTACTTTGTGTCGCTGATCTCATGTATCGGGGATCGGTCACATTATTGCAGATCGCATTGCGCGGCCATTATACGGTGTCGGGGTTCGGCGCCTCCATATAACAATGGATATAAGTGCAGATCGTTCCGTCTTTAACCTTCAATGAGAAAATCTAATAAGGACCCGAGCGGACGATCCGTCTTGTGCGCCGTATAATTGTGTTGCTACTTTAATGGCGATGAGTTTGGTGAATGCTGCAATCTCTGGGGATCCGACGCGGAGAAAACATTCATCTTCATCGGCTTTTTACCACGGACATCAGATCTAAATAAGTAAACAGCCATTTGTGAGAGGATTGCAGCCCTGAGCCGCACGGTGCAGGCGACACAGTCACTGAGATAAATGACTTGTCCTACACGGAGTGATGTCATACACCACCTACTCCCATGGATGATGTCATACACCACCTCCCCCCATGGATGATGTCATACACCACCTCCCCCCATGGATGATGTCATACACCACCTACTCCCATGGATGATGTCATACTCCACCTCCCCCCATGGATGATGTCATACTCCACCTACTCCCATGGATGATGTCATACACCACCTACTCCCATGGATGATGTCATACACCACCTCCCTCCATGGATGATGTCATACACCACCTACTCCCATGGATGATGTCATACACCACCTACTCCCATGGATGATGTCATACACCACCTCCCCCCATGGATGATGTCATACACCACCTCCCCCCATGGATGATGTCATACACCACCTCCCTCCATGGATGATGTCATACACCACCTACTCCCATGGATGATGTCATACACCACCTACTCCCATGGATGATGTCATACACCACCTCCCCCCATGGATGATGTCATACACCACCTCCCCCCATGGATGATGACATACACCACCTACTCCCATGGATGATGTCATACTCCACCTCCCCCCATGGATGATGTCATACTCCACCTACTCCCATGGATGATGTCATACACCACCTACTCCCATGGATGATGTCATACACCACCTACTCCCATGGATGATGTCATACTCCACCTACCTCCCTCATGGATGATGTCATACAAAACCTACTCCCATGGATGATGTCATACTCCACCTCCCTCATGGATGATGTCATACAAAACCTACTCCCATGGATGATGTCATACTCCACCTCCCCCCATGGATGATGTCATACTCCACCTCCCCCCATGGATGATTTCACACACCACCTCCCCCCATGGATGATGTCATACTCCACCTCCCCCAATGGATGATTTCACACACCGCCTACTCCCATGGATGATGTCATACACCACCTACTCCCATGGATGATGTCATACTCCACCTTCCCCCCATGGATGATTTCACACACCACCTACTCCCATGGATGATGTCATACACCACCTCCCCCCATGGATGATGTCATACACCACCTCCCCCCATGGATGATGTCATACACCACCTCTCCCCATGGATGCTGTCATACACCACCTACTCCCATGGATGATGTCATACACCACCTCCCCCCCATGGATGCTGTCATACACCACCTCTCCCCATGGATGCTGTCATACACCACCTACTCCCATGGATGATGTCACACACCACCTCCCCCCATGGATGATGTCATACACCACCTCTCCCCATGGATGCTGTCATACACCACCTACTCCCATGGATGATGTCATACACCACCTCCCCCCCATGGATGCTGTCATACACCACCTACTCCCATGGATGATTTCACACACCACCTACTCCCATGGATGATGTCATACACCACCTCCCCCCATGGATGATGTCATACACCACCTCCCCCCATGGATGATATCTTACTCCACCTCCCCCCATGGATGATTTCACACACCACCTACTCCCATGGATGATGTCATACACCACCTACTCCCATGGATGATGTCATACACCACCTACTCCCATGGATGATGTCATACACCACCTCTCCCCATGGATGCTGTCATACACCACCTACTCCCATGGATGATGTCATACACCACCTCCCCCCCATGGATGCTGTCATACACCACCTACTCCCATGGATGATGTCATACACCACCTCCCCCCATGGATGATGTCATACTCCACCTACTCCCATGGATGATGTCATACACCACCTACTCCCATGGATGATGTCATACACCACCTCCCCCCATGGATGATGTCATACACCACCTCCCCCCATGGATGATGTCATACTCCACCTCCCCCCATGGATGATTTCACACACCACCTACTCCCATGGATGATGTCATACACCACCTCCCCCCATGGATGCTGTCATACTCCACCTCCCTCCATGGATGATGTCATGCACCCCCTCCCTCCATGGATGATGTCATACACACCCTCCCTCTATGGATGATGTCATACACCACCTCCCTCCATGGATGATGTCATACACCACCTCCCCCCATGGATGATGTCATACACCCCCTCCCTCCATGGATGATGTCACACACCACCTCCCCCCATGGATGATGTCACACACCACCTCCCCCCATGGACGATGTCACACACCACCTCCCCCCATGGATGATGTCACACACCACCACCCCCCATGGATGATGTCACACACCACCTCCCCTCACGGATGATGTCATACACCACCTCCCTCCATGGATAGTGTCAAGCTCCACCTCCCTCCATGGATGATATCATACACTACTCCCTCCATGGATGATGTCATACTTCACCTCCATGGATGATGTCATACACCACCTCCCTCCATGGATGATGTCAATCTCCGCCTCCCTCCATGGGTGATGTCATACACCAGCTCCCTCCATGGATAGTGTCAAGCTCCACCTCCCTCCATGGATGATGTCAGACACTACTCCCTCCATGGATGAAGTCATACTCCACCTCCATGAATGATGTCATACACCACCTCCCCCCCATGGATGATGTCATCCACCACCTCTCTCCATGGATGATGTCATACACCACCTCCCCCCATGGATGATGTCATCCACCACCTCTCTCCATGGATGATGTCATACACCACCTCCCCCCATGAATGATGTCATACACCACCTCCCTCCAGGGATGATGTCATACACACGTCCCCCCATGGATGATGTCATACACCCCCTCCCTCCATGGGTGAGGTCAATCTTAACCTCCCTCCATGGATGATGTCATACACCACCTCCCTCCATGGATGATGTCTTACTCCACCTTCCCTTATGGATGATGTCATTCACCACCTCCCTTCATAGATGATGTCATTCACCACCTCCCTTCATAGATGATGTCAATCTCCACCTCCCTCCATGGATGATGTCAAACACGACCTCTCTCCATGGATGATGTCATACACCACCTCCCTCCATGGGTGATGTCATACACCACCTCCCTCCATGGATGATGTCATCCACCACCTCCCTCCATGGATGATGTCATCCACCACCTCTCTCTATGGATGATGTCATACCCCACCTCCCTCCATGGATGATGTCACACACCACCTCCCTCCAGGGATGATGTCATACACTTCTCCCTCCATGGATGATGTCATACACCAGCTCCCTCCATGGGTGATGTCATACGCCAGCTCCCTCCATGGATGATGTCATACACCACCTCCCTCCATGGATGAAGTCACACACACCCTCTCCCCATGGATGATGTCATACACCACCTTCCTCCATAAATGATGTCATACACCACCTCCCTCCATGGATGATGTCACACACCACCTCCCTCCATGGATGATTTCATGTACCACCTCCATGGATGATGTCATACTTTACCTTCAGGGATGATGTCACTGCAGGGGGCAGGTGTCCGCTGGGTCTCTGTGGGTTATGTAGAATAGGAGTAGTAGTCCTGTAGTTCTTGAAAGATGTTGGAAGGTGGTGACGGCCGCAGATCTCCGCATCAGCTTCATTATTCCTATAGTAAATAGAGTAAGACTGTATGGGGGGAACATAGGTTATTGTCCTGTGTTCTTTATATGGATTAGAACCTGCCCCAAACTCGTCCTCAGATAAAACAAGCTTAAGGGGAAGTCAGTTGATAATTTGGGGCTCTCTATGATACTGTTATTATTGGGCTCTGTATGATACTGTTATTATTGGACTCTGTATGGTACTGTTATTATTGGGCTCTGTATGGTACTGGTATTATTGGACTCTGTATGGTACTGGTATTATTGGGCACTGTATGGTACTGGTATTATTGGGCACTGTATGGTACTGGTATTATTGGGCACTGTATGATACTGTTATTATTGGGCTCTGTATGGTACTGTTATTATTGGGCTCTGTATGGTACTGGTATTATTGGACTCTGTATGGTACTGGTATTATTGGGCACTGTATGGTACTGGTATTATTGGGCACTGTATGGTACTGGTATTATTGGGCACTGTATGATACTGTTATTATTGGGCTCTGTATGGTACTGGTATTATTGGGCTCTGTATGGTACTGTTATTATTGGGCACTGTATGGTACTGCTTTAATTGGGCACTGTATGGTACTGTTATTATTGGGCTCTGTATGGTACTGTTATTATTGGGCACTGTATGGTACTGTTATTATTGGGCTCTGTATGGTACTGGTATTATTGGGCACTGTATGATACTGTTATTATTGGGCACTGTATGATACTGTTATTATTGGGCTCTGTATAGTACTGGTATTATTGGGCACTGTATGGTACTGGTATTATTGGGCTCTGTATGGTACTGTTATTATTGGGCACTGTATGGTACTGGTATTATTGGGCACTGTATGGTACTGGTATTATTGGGCACTGTATGCTACTGTTATTATTGGGCACTGTATGGTACTGTTATTATTGGGCTCTGTATGGTACTGGTATTATTGGGCACTGTATGATACTGTTATTATTGGGCACTGTATGATACTGTTATTATTGGGCACTGTATGGTACTGTTATTATTGGGCACTGTATGGTACTGGTATTATTGGGCACTGTATGGTACTGGTATTATTGGGCTCTGTATGGTACTGTTATTATTGGGCTCTGCATGGTACTGTTATTATTGGGCACTGTATGATACTGTTATTAATGGGCTCTGTAGGGCACTGTTATTATTGAGCACTGTATGGTACTGTTATTATTGGGCTCTGTATGGTACTGTTATTATTGGGCTCTGTATGGTACTGTTATTATTGGGCACTGTATGGTACTGGTATTATTGGGCACTGTATGGTACTGGCATTTTTGGGCACTGTATGATACTGGTATTATTGGGCTCTGTATGGTACTGTTATTATTGGGCACTGTATGATACTGTTATTATTGGGCACTGTATGATACTGTTATTATTGGGCTCTGTATGGTACTGTTTTTATTGGGCACTGTATGATACTGTTATTATTGGGCTCTGTATGGTACTGTTATTATTGGGCACTGTATGGTACTGGTATTATTGGGCACTGTATGGTACTGGTATTTTTGGGCACTGTATGATACTGGTATTATTGGGCTCTGTATGGTACTGTTATTATTGGGCTCTGTATGGTACTGTTATTATTGGGCACTGTATGATACTGTTATTTTTGGGCTCTGTAGGGTACTGTTATTATTGGGCACTGTATGGTACTGTTATTATTGGGCTCTGTATGGTACTGTTATTATTGGGCTCTGTATGGTACTGTTAATATTGTGCTATGGTACTGTTATTATTGGGCACTGTATGGTACTGGTATTATTGGGCTCTGTATGGTACTGTTATTATTGGGCACTGTATGGTACTGGTATTATTGGGCACTGTATGGTACTGGTATTTTTGGGCACTGTATGATACTGGTATTATTGGGCTCTGTATGGTACTGTTATTATTGGGCACTGTATGGTACTGTTATTATTGGGCACTGTATGGTACTGTTATTATTGGGCTCTGTATGGTAGTTATTATTGGGCACTGTATGGTACTGGTATTATTGGGCTCTGTATAGTACTGATATTATTGGGCACTGTATGGTACTGGTATTATTGGGCTCTGTATGGTACTGGTATTATTGGGCACTGTATAGTACTGTTATTATTGGGCACTGTATGATACTGTTATTATTGGGCACTGTATGGTACTGTTATTATTGGGCTCTGTATGGTACTGGTATTATTGGGCTCTATATGGTACTGTTATTATTGGGCTCTGTATGGTACTGCTTTAATTGGGCTCTGTATGGTACTGTTATTATTGGGCTCTGTATGGTACTGTTATTATTGGGCACTGTATGATACTGTTATTATTGGGCACTGTATGATACTGTTATTATTGGGCTCTGTATAGTACTGGTATTATTGGGCACTGTATGGTACTGGTATTATTGGGCTCTGTATGGTACTGTTATTATTGGGCACTGTATGGTACTGGTATTATTGGGCACTGTATGGTACTGGTATTATTGGGCACTGTATGGTACTGTTATTATTGGGCACTGTATGGTACTGGTATTATTGGGCTCTGTATGGTACTGGTATTATTGGGCTCTGTATGGTACTGTTATTATTGGGCTCTGTATGGTACTGGTATTATTGGGCTCTGTATGGTACTGGTATTATTGGGCTCTGTATGGTACTGTTATTATTGGGCACTGTATGGTACTGGTATTCTTGGGCACTGTATGGTACTGGTATTATTGGGCTCTGTATGGTACTGTTATTATTGGGCACTGTATGAGACTGTTATTATTGGGCTCTGTATGGTACTGGTATTATTGGGCACTGTATGGTACTGTTATTATTGGGCACTGTATGGTACTGGTATTATTGGGCACTGTATGGTACTGGTATTATTGGGCTCTGTATGGTACTGTTATTATTGGGCACTGTATGAGACTGTTATTATTGGGCTCTGTATGGTACTGGTATTATTGGGCACTGTATGGTACTGGTATTATTGGGCTCTGTATGGTACTGTTATTATTGGGCTCTGTATGGTACTGGTATTATTGGGCACTGTATGGTACTGGTATTATTGGGCACTGTATGGTACTGTTATTATTGGGCTCTGTATGGTACTGGTATTATTGGGCTCTGTATGGTACTGGTATTATTGGGCTCTGTATGGTACTGTTATTATTGGGCACTGTATGGTACTGGTATTATTGGGCACTGTATGGTACTGGTATTATTGGGCTCTGTATGAGACTGTTATTATTGGGCTCTGTATGGTACTGGTATTATTGGGCACTGTATGGTACTGTTATTATTGGGCTCTGTATGATACTGGTATTATTGGGCTCTCTAGTGATGGATTATGTCATCTGTTCCTTCCTTGATTCTTATTAAGTCTCATTTCACTTTCTCAGTAACATTTTAGACCATTTCTTTCAGTCGTCTTTGCTCTCGGGGGGATCTCGCTCTCGGTGAACATTATGTTTCGGCCTTTTCAGCAATACTGTTACATGTATCTAAATAAAGGCCTAAGTCTGCGCTCAGACATTACAGAAGCAGATGGTCAGTGTACATGGGGCTTCACAATATTCCTGCCAGATCCATCATGGCGCCAGGCTTCACAGCGTTACCTTCCAGATGGAGCAAACAACAAGAAAAATCACCGGCAAAATTGTCCGGACATCTTGGTCCGTGATTCTGTAGATGTTCGGTTCATCTGGATATAAACACAGAAAAATACAGTGTTTCCCAACCAGGGTGCCTACAGCTGTTACAAAACTATAAGAGTTGTAGTTTTGCAACATCCTGAGGCACCCTGGTTGGGAAACACTGGAATAAAGGGAGAGGACGGATGCAGGGGTCAAGTACTGGGGAAAAAAGGGAGGGAACTCACCCAAGATTTCCACTCAAGTGCTGGTCCTGCAGGACTCCTGCCAATGGGAACGGTGCTCCTGCTGTGGAAAAAGTGCAGGAACTCAGTTCCCACATGTTCCTGCAGGACTTGAGCCCTGGACGGATGTATATAAGACGCAGGACGTCTCCTTATCAGAACCTTGGGGCGGGGTCCTTGGTTTTTCTCCTTCATCTTCTCTCTGTAAATCTCTATATGGTCCAAGAGTCTTTATGGTTTTCTTATAGGATAAAAGGTTTCAGATTCCATTACTAGATGTTATAGATGTTTTCATGACATCAGAAGGAAGAAGCAAAGGTTTTTTTTTACTTATATTGATTACATCACAGCTAAAGTGTCTCTCAACCATTCCAAATATTTATTAATTTATTTTCTTAAAATTTTTTTTTTATAATAAATAAATTAATAAATTAAAAAGAAAAAAGCTGATTTCATATTTAACACTAATACATTTAATATGTCTCTATAGAATTTGCAGAATTGTTTGTCTAATTCAGAGAACCATATCCTTTGCACAGATAGATTTGGAGTTTATACTGTGGCTGCTGCCACCACTAGGGGGAGCTATGAAGCTTACCGCATAACTGTGTTCTGGGTGCACACAGCGCAGTGTAAACTCTTATGTGCATGTCACGGTAGCATGGAATGATGCATACATCATATATTCCTGCACATGTGCAAAAGATGACCCCCCCCCCCCCCCCCCACCCCCCAAAAAAAAATAAAAAATAAAAAAAAATTGTCCTGTGTTTCAATGTTCAATGTGCAAAATCTGTCTGATGCCAATCGCTCTTTTCACATTTCACATTTCGACAAATAATAGGAGCAGCACAAAGTCTGTCTGCCACTAGAGGGAGCTAAGAAAGCTTACTGCATAAGTAGTGTCCGAGTACAACTGTTGCGGCTGCTTCCTACTAGAGAAGTGGTCTCCAAACTGTGGCCCTCCAGCTGTTGCCAAACTACAACTCCTAGCATGCCCAGACAGCCGTTGGCTGTCTGGGAATGCTGGGAGTTGTAGTTTGACAACATCTAGAGGCACACTGGTTGGGAAACACTGCTCTAGTACAGTGGTCATTAAACTGTGGCCCTCTGGCCGTCACAAAATACGACTCCCATCATGCATGGACAGGCAATGGCGGTCCGGGCAGGCTGGGAGTAGTGATGAGTGGCATATGCCATATTCCAATTTACGATAGGTCGCGAATATATGGAGGAATATTTGTCCTATATTCGCAAATTTTGCATATTCGTAAAAAAAAATTTCCATGCAAAATTCGTAATGAAATTCACATAATGCGCATGCGCGATTATATTTTTTAACTAACTACTTTCCTGTTGGTTGCTAGGGATGTTGTGAACCTCTGACAACTGTATTTGCATCATTCTCATTGGCCCACAAGCTAAAAGAAGGGAGGAGGGATCAGTGTCCTCTGGAAGTCCTGATGTTGGCAAATTTTCGCATATTTGCACATTCGTCTTCTTTGGACCACAAGCTGGAAGCAGGGAGGGATGATCACTTTTTATTAACACATTACATATCATTGTGATGTGTTCTGTGAATATTCGTCATATATTTTGCTATATTCTAAATATTCGCGAAACCGCGAAATGCCGATATTCATGATATAAATTTGCTATTCGAATATGCGCGCTCAACACTAGCTGGGAGTTATAGTTATGCAACAGCTGGAGGGCCACCGTTTGAAGACTGCTGCTCTCATATGTAGCATCTGCAACAGTTGTACTGGAACATTACGTATGCAGTAAGCTCCGTTGCTCCCTCTAGTGGCGCTTTCAGGTGACAAGAATGTTAATCAGTAACTCTACTTCTATGCGGGGAATTAGGAGCCTCTGTATCAGCAAAACAAAACTCCAACCTCTATAAAGATATATAAGGAAATAAGAAGAGAATTTTAACCCTAAAATGACCTGATGATAAAATATGGCAGGGGGGGGTTCTTATCTAGATCTGCGGGCCCATTAATAGAGTCACATGGCCAATCATCTCCCATCCATCATACATTGTAGCGGGAAATGCTTTGTGATTTATTAACAAGCCCAATGTTCACCCAAAATAAAAAAAAGAGCGCTGCAAATTAATTCCAGCGGCGGCCGCCGCGGCACCTGCTATCGCGCAAACACATTTGTCAGAAATCATTAGGATGATTCTCCAGTCAGGTGATATCGCGGCGGTCATCGGACTCATCAGGACGCCGCTCGTTCCTTTTTACGCCTCTGATTAATTAGTCTTGTCTTACATTGTATGTCAAATGCCAAAGCCGAAATGAATTAGGAAGATGCCTGACGCCTGGACTCCGCCACCTCTCCGGGCTGGGACGTCACCTCCGTATCACCGCCTGGACGTCTACTCATCACCGGAGGCAAACAAATCTGCAAAATAAAGATTTCCCCGTGTTTTGATTAATATGTGCCGCGTCCGCCATTGTTCAATATAAACCTATCTGCTTCCCCGCCATTAATTCCTGTTCTCCATCATTAGGCGAGAAACCAAGCATCAGTCACTGACATATGTGACATATGTTACACCGCTACACACCGGCGCCAACATTCCAATCACGTTCTGTAGGCAAAAGGCTACAGAGTCCGATATATCATTGAAAGGAACACAAAGATATTCTATATATTATTACTTTACACCTAAGAATCCATTGTGAGGGACGGATGCTGTCTCTATGGTACCGGTATTATTGGTCTCTCTATGGTACCGGTATTATTGGATACTGTATGGTACTGTTATTATTGGGCACTGTATGATACTGTTATTATTGGGATCTGTATGATACTGTTATTATTGGGCACTGTATGGTACTGTTATTATTGGGCACTGTATGGTACTGTTATTATTGGGCACTGTATGGTACTGGTATTATTGGGCACTGTATGGTACTGTTATTATTGGGCTCTGTATTATACTGTTAATATTGGGCTCTGTATGGTACTGCTATTATTAGGCTCTGTATGGTACTGTTATTATTGGGCACGGTATGATACTGTTATTATTGGGCTCTGTATTATACTGTTATTATTGGGCACTGTATGGTACTGTTATTATTGGGCTCTGTATGGTACTGGTATTATTGGGCACTGTATGGTACTATTATTATTGGGCTCTGTATGATACTGTTATTATTGGTCTCTCTATGGTACCGGTATTATTGGGCACTGTATGATACTGTTATTATTGGGCTCTGTATGGTACTGGTATTATTGGGCTCTGTATGGTACTGTTATTATTGGGCTCTGTATTATACTGTTATTATTAGGCTCTGTATGGTACTGTTATTATTAGGCTCTGTATGGTACTGTTATTATTGGGCACTGTATGGTACTGGTATTATTGGGCTCTGTATGGTACTGTTATTATTGGGCACTGTATGGTACTGGTATTATTGGGCTCTGTATGGTACTGTTATTATTAGGCTCTGTATTATACTGTTATTATTGGGCTCTGTATGGTACTGTTATTATTAGGCTCTGTATGGTACTGTTATTATTGGGCTCTGTATGGTACTTTTATTATTGGGCACTGTATGGTACTGTTATTATTGGGCTCTGTATGGTACTGTTATTATTGGGCTCTGTATGGTACTGTTATTATTGGGCTCTGTATGGTACTTTTATTATTGGGCACTGTATGGTACTGTTATTATTGGGCTCTGTATGGTACTGTTATTATTGGGCTCTGTATGGTACTGGTATTATTGGGCTCTGTATGGTACTGTTATTATTGGGCTCTGTATTATACTGTTATTATTAGGCTCTGTATGGTACTGTTATTATTAGGCTCTGTATGGTACTGTTATTATTGGGCACTGTATGGTACTGGTATTATTGGGCTCTGTATGGTACTGTTATTATTGGGCACTGTATGGTACTGGTATTATTGGGCTCTGTATGGTACTGTTATTATTGGGCTCTGTATTATACTGTTATTATTGGGCTCTGTATGGTACTGTTATTATTGGGCTCTGTATGGTACTTTTATTATTGGGCACTGTATGGTACTGTTATTATTGGGCTCTGTATGGTACTGTTATTATTGGGCTCTGTATGGTACTGTTATTATTGGGCTCTGTATGGTACTGTTATTATTGGGCTCTGTATGGTACTTTTATTATTGGGCACTGTATGGTACTGTTATTATTGGGCTCTGTATGGTACTGTTATTTTTGGGCTCTGTATGGTACTGTTATTATTGGGCTCTGTATGGTACTGCTATTATTGGGCTGTGTATGGTACTTTTATTATTGGGCACTGTATGGTACTGGTATTGTTGGGCACTGTATGGTACTGTTATTATTGGGCACTGTATGATACTGTTATTACTGGGCACTGTATGATACTGTTGTTATTGGGCACTGTATGGTACTGTTATTATTGGGCACTGTATGATACTGTTATTATTGGGCTCTGTATGGTACTGTTATTATTGGGCTCTGTATGGTACTGTTATTCTTGGTCTCTCTATGATACTGTTATTATTGGTTACTGTATGATACTGTTATTATTGGGCACTGTATGATACTTTTATTATTGGGCACTGTATGATACTGTTATTATTGGGCTCTTTATGGTACTGTTATTATTGGGCACTGTATGATACTTTTATTATTGGGCACTGTATGGTACTGTTATTATTGGGCACTGTATGATACTTTTATTATTGGGCACTGTATGATACTTTTATTATTGGGCACTGTATGGTACTGTTATTATTGGGCACTGTATGGTACTGTTATTATTGGGCACTGTATGATACTGTTATTATTTGGCACTGTATTATTCTGTTACTATTGGGCTCTGTATGGTACTGTTATTATTGGGCACTGTATGGTACTGTTATTATTGGGCACTGTTTGATACTGTTATTATTGGGTACTGTATGGTACTGTTATTATTGGGCACTGTATGATACTGGTATTATTGGGCACTGTATGATACTGTTATTATTGGGCACTGTATGATACTGGTATTATTTGGCACTGTATGATTCTGTTACTATTGGGCACTGTATGATACTGTTATTATTGGGCACTGTATGATACTGTTATTATTTGGCACTGTATGATTCTGTTAGTATTGGGCACTGTATGATACTGTTATTATTGGGCACTGTATGGTACTGTTATTATTGGGCACTGTATGATACTGTTATTATTGGGCACTGTATGATACTGTTATTATTGGGCACTGTATGGTACTGTTATTATTGGGCACTGTATGATACTGTTATTATTTGGCACTGTATGATACTGTTATTATTTGGCACTGTATGATTCTGTTACTATTGGGCACTGTATGGTACTGTTATTATTGGGCACTGTATGGTACTGGTATTATTGGGCACTGTATGGTACTGGTATTATTGGGCACTGTATGGTACTGGTATTATTGGGCACTGTATGGTACTGTTATTATTGGGCACTGTATGATACTGTTATTATTGGGCACTGTATGATACTGTTATTATTTGGCACTGTATGTTTCTGTTACTATTGGGCACTGTATGGTACTGTTATTATTGGGCACTGTATGGTACTGTTATTATTGGGCACTGTATGGTACTGGTATTATTGGGCACTGTATGATACTGTTATTATTGGGCACTGTATGGTACTGTTATTATTGGGCACTGTATGATACTGTTATTATTTGGCACTGTATGATACTGTTATTATTTGGCACTGTATGATTCTGTTACTATTGGGCACTGTATGGTACTGTTATTATTGGGCACTCTATGGTACTGGTATTATTGGGCACTGTATGGTACTGGTATTATTGGGCACTGTATGGTACTGGTATTATTGGGCACTGTATGGTACTGTTATTATTGGGCACTGTATGATACTGTTATTATTGGGCACTGTATGATACTGTTATTATTTGGCACTGTATGATACTGTTATTATTGGGCACTGTATGGTACTGTTATTATTGGGCACTATATGATACTGTTATTATTTGGCACTGTATGATACTGTTATTATTTGGCACTGTATGATTCTGTTACTATTGGGCACTGTATGGTACTATTATTATTGGGCACTGTATGGTACTGGTATTATTGGGCTCTGTATGGTACTGGTATTATTGGGCACTGTATGGTACTGGTATTATTGGGCACTGTATGGTACTGGTATTATTGGGCACTGTATGGTACTGTTATTATTGGGCACTGTATGATACTGTTATTATTTGGCACTGTATGATACTGTTATTATTGGGCACTGTATGGTACTGGTATTATTGGGCACTGTATGGTACTGGTATTATTGGGCACTGTATGGTACTGGTATTATTGGGCACTGTATGTTACTGTTACTATTGGGCACTTTATGATACTGTTATTATTGGGCACTGTATGATACTGTTATTATTGGTTACTGTATGATACTGTGATTATTGGGCACTGTATGGTACTGTTATTATTGGGCACTGTATGATACTGGTATTATTGGGCACTGTATGGTACTGTTATTATTGGGCACTGTATGATACTGTTATTATTGGGCACTGTATGGTACTGTTATTATTGGGCACTGTATGGTACTGGTATTATTGGGCACTGTATGGTACTGTTATTATTGGGCACTGTATGGTACTGGTATTATTGGGCACTGTATGGTACTGTTATTATTGGGCACTGTATGATACACTTATTATTGGGCACTGTATGGTACTGTTATTATTGGGCACTGTATGGTACTGGTATTATTGGGCACTGTATGGTACTGTTATTATTGGGCACTGTATGGTACTGGTATTATTGGGCACTGTATGGTACTGTTATTATTGGGCACTGTATGGTACTGGTATTATTGGGCACTGTATGGTACTGTTATTATTGGGCACTGTATGGTACTGGTATTATTGGGCACTGTATGGTACTGTTATTATTGGGCACTGTATGATACTGTTATTATTGGGCACTGTATGATACTGTTATTATTTGGCACTGTATGATTCTGTTACTATTGGGCACTGTATGGTACTGTTATTATTGGGCACTGTATGGTACTGGTATTATTGGGCACTGTATGGTACTGGTATTATTGGGCACTGTATGGTACTGGTATTATTGGGCACTGTATGGTACTGGTATTATTGGGCACTGTATGATACTGTTATTATTGGGCACTGTATGATACTGTTATTATTTGGCACTGTATGATACTGTTATTATTGGGCACTGTATGGTACTGTTATTATTGGGCACTATATGATACTGTTATTATTTGGCACTGTATGATACTGTTATTATTTGGCACTGTATGATTCTGTTACTATTGGGCACTGTATGGTACTATTATTATTGGGCACTGTATGGTACTGGTATTATTGGGCTCTGTATGGTACTGGTATTATTGGGCACTGTATGGTACTGGTATTATTGGGCACTGTATGGTACTGGTATTATTGGGCACTGTATGGTACTCTTATTATTGGGCACTGTATGATACTGTTATTATTTGGCACTGTATGATACTGTTATTATTGGGCACTGTATGGTACTGGTATTATTGGGCACTGTATGGTACTGGTATTATTGGGCACTGTATGGTACTGGTATTATTGGGCACTGTATGTTACTGTTACTATTGGGCACTTTATGATACTGTTATTATTGGGCACTGTATGATACTGTTATTATTGGTTACTGTATGATACTGTTATTATTGGGCACTGTATGGTACTGTTATTATTGGGCACTGTATGATACTGGTATTATTGGGCACTGTATGGTACTGTTATTATTGGGCACTGTATGATACTGTTATTATTGGGCACTGTATGGTACTGTTATTATTGGGCACTGTATGGTACTGGTATTATTGGGCACTGTATGGTACTGTTATTATTGGGCACTGTATGGTACTGGTATTATTGGGCACTGTATGGTACTGTTATTATTGGGCACTGTATGATACACTTATTATTGGGCACTGTATGGTACTGTTATTATTGGGCACTGTATGGTACTGGTATTATTGGGCACTGTATGGTACTGTTATTATTGGGCACTGTATGGTACTGGTATTATTGGGCACTGTATGGTACTGTTATTATTGGGCACTGTATGGTACTGGTATTATTGGGCACTGTATGGTACTGTTATTATTGGGCACTGTATGATACTGTTATTATTGGGCACTGTATGGTACTGTTATTATTGGGCACTGTATGATACTGTTATTATTTGGCACTGTATGATTCTGTTACTATTGGGCACTGTATGGTACTGGTGTAAATGGGTAACACTTATACTAAGTTATTGTGTGTGGCGCCATCTTGCTGTCTTGTATTTAACCCTTCTCACCGGTCATTGACTCTTCTGATACCTGATTCTCGACTTCTTCTGCACCAAGTCCAGACCTTCTTATGGGGGACGAATTCCATCTTTATAGATTGTAGGGCGGCTGAGTCCTTGAAGACAAGTATTAGCGATGATCATCAGGGAACCTGTAGAATATGGCGGTGTATCGGGTTCTTGCTCACACTCTGTCACCCCACTTGCCCCCATTACACCCCCACATCTAATGCCTCATGTAGCTCGTCCTATTGTAACACCATTCATCTGATGAATAGACCCCTAACATGGAGCCCCAGCCGTATACTGCGCCGTATAAACAGAAGACGTGCCATCACCAAGACAGATGGTGCAGTCAGGGAATAGGAAACAAATGTTGCGATGTTTGTTTTGGAGTCGTAATGAACAGGATACATTCACAATCATCTCATCAAGCCGAATGGGCGGACGGCATATTGGAAATTGTCAAACACAGAAATGAATGGCTGTTGTTGTTGGCACAGATGTGGATCCATTATATCCAGGTCTCCTGTTCTATAATAGATGATCAGGGAAGAAGTTCTAAGGGGACAACTCTACCCCGGGCCGGCCAATGCCCCCCCTGTCCCCGATGCTTTATAGACCGCGCGGTGATGTATGTATCCCGTCCCATCTTAATGTGGGGAACTCCAGGCTGGTAATGAAAATGTAGTAATCACTATAGTTAGTAATCACAATAAATTGCGTGGCAGATAAGAGCGCCAATTAATCATTTTCTAGTAATTAAGTAAATCTTCAATGCATTCAGCGGCTGCGATTCAATTTCAGAAAGGGTTTGTTGGTCAATTCATCAAGCGTTGTTTGTGTCAGAGGAATATGAAGAAAATGTGTTTTCATTAAGCCGTCTTCATAACTCACAATAGCCCAGAAAATAAGAACATTATTACTGTGATTTTAATGTAAAATTAACCGGCTCTTTCATTTGAATTATCGCGTAGGAGGATCCATAATCCAATATTAGATTTTCCTGTTGAAGTCGCTCGGCTTTTAATTGCATCTTAATTCCCTTCCATTGCAAATTAAAAAGAAGGGAAATGGAATAAAACAAATGAAATCGGCGAACGGCAGAATATTCGGAATCTCCAAACATCTGTTTCGGTTGTGGTACCAATTGTGGGGTGGAATCTAAAACCAATGGGGGAGGGGTTATCAATTCTGAAGGGAAATTGTATATAAAGGAGGATATTCTATCCATCGACCTCAGTGGGTGACAGCTTGTTAATTCAGAAGAGAATTTCCATGTCCTGAGAAAATATGAAGGTGCAAGAAGACATAATGAGATACAATGTGGAGATATAACAAGATACAATGTGAAGATATAACAAGATACAATGTGGAGATATAACAAGATACAATGTAAAGATATAACAAGATACAATGTGGAGATATAACAAGATACAATGTGAAGATATAACAAGATACAATGTGGAGATATAACAAGATACAATGTGAAGATATAACAAGATACAAGATACAATGTGAAGATACAACAAGATACAATGTGAAGATATAACAAGATACAATGTGGAGATATAACAAGATACAATGTGAAGATATAACAAGATACAAGATACAATGTGAAGATACAACAAGATACAATGTGAAGATATAACAAGATACAATGTGGAGATATAACAAGATACAATGCGAAGATATAACAAGATACAATGTGAAGATATAATGAGATACAATGTGAAGATATAACAAGATACAATGTGGAGATACAACAAGATACAATGGGAAGATATGACAAGATACAATGGGAAGATATGACAAGATACAAGATACAATGCGAAGATATAACAAGATACAATGTGAAGATATAACAAGATACAATGTGGAGATATAACAAGATACAATGCGAAGATATAATGAGATACAATGTGAAGATATAACAAGATACAATGTGAAGATATAACAAGATACAATGTGGAGATACAACAAGATACAATGGGAAGATATGACAAGATACAAGATACAATGCGAAGATATAACAAGATACAATGTGAAGATACAACAAGATACAATGTGAAGATATAACAAGATACAATGTGGAGATATAACAAGATACAATGTGGAGATATAACAAGATACAATGTGAAGATATAACAAGATACAATGTGGAGATATAACAAGATACAATGTGAAAATACAACAAGGTACAATATGAAGATATAACAAGACACAAGATACAATGTGAAGATATAACAAGACACAAGATGCAATGTGAAGATATAACAAGATACAATGTGAAGATATAACAAGATACAATGTGAAGATATAACAAGATACAATGCGATGATAAAACAAGACACAAGATACAATGTGAAAATACAACAAGATACAATGTAAAGATATAACAATACATAAGATACAATGTAAATATATAACAAGATACAATTAGTTTAATTGGCCCACAAGTGAAAAGAAGGAATATGCAAATATTCAAATATGCGGGGGGAAAAAGCGAATATTCGCAATTTCGAATATACAGCAAATATATTCACAATATTCGCGATAAAAATTAGAAATGCGAATATTCGATCCCAACACGACTTACTACTGGGGTGACACACATTAGACGGGGTTATGGTTGTGCTGCTGGCTGAGCTGGTTGAGCGAGTGGTTCGGATTCTGGCTGTCTAACTCTCTTGTGGTTGGCAGAGTGGCGCCCCCATCAAGAGGGCGCTCTAGGCGGCTGCCTATTCTGCCTATCGCAGAGCCGGCGCAGCCTATGAAATATTCACAAAGGGTTTTTACGATTGCAGATATGTCCTTCCTGGCATCACAACCTATATCAGGAAATAATGATGGACATGAACAATGGTAAAAATGGCGCAGGATTAGGGAGCCCGTATATGAAGAATCAGAGAAAGAAATGATAGTCATTAAAATATAAAATGACACGGACAGGTAGGTTAATAGAATTATTATAAACTGAACATAGAATATACCACTTTAGATTTAATAATGCTGAGGTTTTGTCCCTCCTGGGTACTACTCTGTAAATAGTAATAATAATAATATATATATATATATATATATATATATATATATATATATATATATATATATACACAGTGTATACACATAAATATCCCTGTACTCTGTAGGTGTCAGGTACAATAATTCATCATAAAGCAAACAAATCCAATATATTAGACAACATATTGTTTGCGTTTTGTACAGGCAGGATTATTGTATTACAGCCTACGTGTCATTCTTCCCATTGTTTAGCATCCTGTAAACATTTATATATATATATATATATATATATATATATATATATATATATATATATATATATATATATATACGTGTACACACTGTATATATGTTTAATAAACAGGAGCAGAACATAACCCTAAACCTGTGACAGATACAATGAGTCCGGGCCTCCCTCTGTATTATACACGGAACCAAAAGATTTTTACTCTTTTTTTATTATTGTTAATTTACAAGCAAATATAGATATATACAATGGATCAGTAAACGTGGACATTTAAAGGGGTACTCCGCCCTTATCCCCTATTCAAAGTTTAGAGGATAAGATGTCTGATCGCGGGCGTCCACCACCGGAATCCAACGTTAGAATATTGGGGTTGTGATGTCACACCACGGGCCCCTCCTGATGCCACGCCACGGCCCCCTCCATTTATGTCTTTGGGAGGGGGCGTGACGGATGTCACGCCCCCTCCTATAGACATAAATGGAGGGGGCGTGGCATGACATCATGAGGGGCCCGTGGTGTGACATCACGGTCCCCGCCACGGCAACCCAGCACTCTAAACATTCAGTTTAAAATGGCGGTGCTGCACAGAGATCGTGGGGGTCCCCTATATTTTTTGGATAGGGGATAAGATGTCTAGGGGCAGAGTACTCCTTTAAGGCATTTTGCTTAAAAAATAAATAAAAAAGAACCAGAGACCCCTCATGATACATGTTGTGTTTTTGTTACTTTTATTGTATTTCTTTTATTGTTTTTCATCTAGATGGGGAGGAAATAGACAACTTCACCCTTTTCCGCCCGTTCTTGACTTTTTTTCCCGTATTTTCCTCCCTCTGTTTTTTTCTGCTGATGAAATCCATAATTTCTTCCTATTTTACGGTCCTTTCCTTCTTCTTCTTTTCATAGTTTGTGATCTTTGGCTCCATCTTTCTTGGTAAAATTAATGGAGAGAGCGATGTTACATATGGTGGAGGCAGCTGTTTATAAAACCCCAACGTGCGCAAGGTTAACGCCGCCATTAAATATGTTCTCGTTGTGAAAAACGGCATCTGAACATCTGACTTGTTAAATATTCATGATAATTTTATAGAAGAAAACAGCACAAAAAAATAAAAAAGGGGAACCCTGGAGAAAGACCCCCCAGATATCACTGCAAAAAGTTATCTGTATTACTGCTGGAGATAGATAGATAGATAGATAACGTAGATAGATAGATATGAGATAGATAGATATGAGATAGATAGATAGATATGAGATAGATAGATAGATATGAGATAGATAGATAGATAGATATGAGATAGATAGATATGATATAGATAGATATGAGATAGATAGATAGATAGATATGAGATCGATAGATAGATATGAGATAGATATGATATAGATAGATAGATATGAGATAGATAGATAGATAGATAGATAGATAGATAACGTAGATAGATAGATATGAGATAGATAGATATGAGATAGATAGATAGATATGAGATAGATAGATAGATATGAGATAGATAGATATGAGATAGATAGATAGATATGAGATAGATAGATAGATAGATATGAGATAGATATGAAATAGATAGATATGAGATAGATAGATAGATATGAGATAGATAGATAGATAGATAGATATGAGAGATAGATAGATAGATAGATAGATATGAGATAGATATGAGATAGATATGAGATAGATATGAGATAGATATGAGATAGATAGATATGAGATAGATAGATAGATAGATAGATAGATAGATAGATATGAGATAGATATGAGATAGATAGATAGATATGAGATAGATATAAGAAAGATATGAGATAGATAGATAAATATGAGATACATATAAGATAGATATGAGATAGATAGATATGAGATAGATATGAGATAGATCGATATGAGGTAGATGGATATGAGATAGATATGAGATAGATAGATAGATACATAGATAGATATGAGATAGATCGATATGAGGTAGATGGATATGAGATGGATATGAGATAGATAGATAGATAGATAGATAGATATGAGATAGATAGATAGATACGAGATAGATATATAGATAGGAGATAGATAGATATGAGATAGATAGATAGATAGATAGATAGATAGATAGATAGATAGATAGATATGAGATAGATATGAGATAGATATGAGATAGATATGAGATAGATATGAGATAGATAGATAGATAGATATGAGATAGATAGATAGATATGAAATAGATATGATATAGATAGATAGATATGAAATAGATATGATATAGATAGATAGATAGATAGATAGATAGATAGATATGAGATAGATAGATAGATTAATAGATATTACTGCAGTTCTATCCTTATTTATCCCCATGATTCTATTCCCGTTCTTCGTTCCTTCTCTTTATGGTTTTTCTTCTCCTCTGAGGATCTGATACGTAATATTTTCAGGAAACGGAAAAAATAATGGCGGCCAAATGTGACATTGGATGAGTCGCACACGTATGTAATGCGGAGCCAGCTGGGGTCGTGTTCCGCGCCTGTGTTCCATTAGTCCGGAGACTCTAATCACATGTGCCATTTATAAGACCTGGGAGATGCCGCGGCCGCGCTCCACGCTTTGTTGCTTCCATGTAACATGAGCCTTGGAATTTTATAAAGAGCTTTAACAACAAATTCTCAATAAATGGACATATTTCCCCTAATCCCGGCCTTCCTCTAATACCGTCTATAGCGCTCCTCGCCCGCAGACCATTACTCACCCTCTGCCGCCTCATTCTCCGGGAATCTGGGGAGGAAACGCAAATAAATCTGAATCCTATACATTGTATTTATGTTATAAAATATATACATGGTATACAAAATATGTTATACTGCACATACATCGATGTATACATGGGGGACGCCCAGCACATCTTATATGGTGATTTATACAATGTAATGGGGTTACTATATACAGGGGACGCACAGCACATCTTATATGGGTGATATATACAATGTAATGGGGTTACTATATACAGGGAATGCACAGCACATCTTATATGGTGATATATACAATGTAATGGGGTTACTATATACAGGTGACGCACAGCACATCTTATATGGTGATATATACAATGTAATGGGGTTACTATATACAGGGGGAAGCACAGCACATCTTATATGGTGATATATACAATGTAATGGGGTTACTATATACAGGGGACGCACAGCACATCTTATATGGGTGATATATACAATGTAATGGGGTTACTATATACAGGGGACGCACAGCACATCTTATATGGGTGATATATACAATGTAATGGGGTTACTATATACAGGGGACGCACAGCACATCTTATATGGGTGATATATACAATGTAATGGGGTTACTATATACAGGGGACACACAGCACATCTTATATGGTGATATATACAATGTAATGGGGTTACTATATACAGGGGACGCACAGCACATCTTATATGGGAGATATATACAATGTAATGGGGTTACTATATACAGGGGACACACAGCACATCTTATATGGGTGATATATACAATGTAATGGGGTTACTATATACAGGGGACGCACAGCACATCTTATATGGATGATATATACAATGTAATGGGGTTACTATATACAGGGGACGCACAGCACATCTTATATGGTGATATATACAATGTAATGGGGTTACTATATACAGGGGACGCACAGCACATCTTATATGGGTGATATATACAATGTAATGGGGTTACTATATACAGGGGACGCACAGCACATCTTATATGGGTGATATATACAATGTAATGGGGTTACTATATACAGGGGACACACAGAACATCTTATATGGATGATATATACAATGTAATGGGGTTACTATATACAGGGGACGCACAGCACATCTTATATGGGTGATATATACAATGTAATGGGGTTACTATATACAGGGGACGCACAGCACATCTTATATGGGTGATATATACAATGTAATGGGGTTACTATATACAGGGGACACACAGCACATCTTATATGGTGATATATACAATGTAATGGGGTTACTATATACAGGGGACACACAGCACATCTTATATGGGTGATATATACAATGTAATGGGGTTACTATATACAGGGGACGCACAGCACATCTTATATGGATGATATATACAATGTAATGGGGTTACTATATACAGGGGACACACAGCACATCTTATATGGTGATATATACAATGTAATGGGGTTACTATATACAGGGGGAAGCACAGCACATCTTATATGGGTGATATATACAATGTAATGGGGTTACTATATACAGGGGACACACAGCACATCTTATATGGGTGATATATACAATGTAATGGGGTTACTATATACAGGGGGAAGCACAGCACATCTTATATGGTGATATATACAATGTAATGGGGTTACTATATACAGGGGGAAGCACAGCACGTCTTATATGGTGATATATACAATGTAATGGGGTTACTATATACAGGGGACACACAGCACATCTTATATGGGTGATATATACAATGTAATGGGGTTACTATATACAGGGGACGCACAGCACATCTTATATGGTGATATATACAATGTAATGGGGTTACTATATACAGGGGGAAGCACAGCACGTCTTATATGGTGATATATACAATGTAATGGGGTTACTATATACAGGGGACACACAGCACATCTTATATGGGTGATATATACAATGTAATGGGGTTACTATATACAGGGGACGCACAGCACATCTTATATGGTGATATATACAATGTAATGGGGTTACTATATACAGGGGACACACAGCACATCTTATATGGGTGATATATACAATGTAATGGGGTTACTATATACAGGGGACGCACAGCACATCTTATATGGTGATATATACAATGTAATGGGGTTACTATATACAGGGGGAAGCACAGCACGTCTTATATGGTGATATATACAATGTAATGGGGTTACTATATACAGGGGACACACAGCACATCTTATATGGGTGATATATACAATGTAATGGGGTTACTATATACAGGGGACGCACAGCACATCTTATATGGTGATATATACAATGTAATGGGGTTACTATATACAGGGAATGCACAGCACATCTTATATGGTGATATATAGTGTTGAGCGGCATAGGCCATATTCGAATTCGCGAATATTCGCGAATATATGGACGAATATTCGTCATATATTCGCGAATATTCGCATATTCGTTATCTCCTAGTTTTATTTTCGCATATGCGAAAATTCGCGTATGCGAAAATTAACATATGTGAAAATTTGCATATACAAAATTAGCATGTGCGAAAATGCGCATATGCGAATGTTCGCACGCCAGTCTCACACAGTAGTATTAGAGCCTTCTTTACACCACACAAGCTGGAAGCAGAGAGGGGAGATCACTGTGATGTGTACTGTGAAGAAAAAAAAAAAAAAAAAAAAAAAACGAATATTCGTAATTACGAATATATAGCGCTATATTCGCGAAATTCGCGAATTCGCGAATATGCGATATTCGCGAATAATATTCGAATTGCGAATATTCGCGAGCAACACTAGTGATATATACAATGTAATGGGGTTACTATATACAGAGGACGCACAGCACATCTTATATGGTGATATATACAATGTAATGGGGTTACTATATACAGGGGACGCACAGCACATCTTATATGGGTGATATATACAATGTAATGGGGTTACTATATACAGGGAATGCACAGCACATCTTATATGGGTGATATATACAATGTAATGGGGTTACTATATACAGGGGACACACAGAACATCTTATATGGATGATATATACAATGTAATGGGGTTACTATATACAGGGGACGCACAGCACATCTTATATGGTGATATATACAATGTAATGGGGTTACTATATACAGGGGACGCACAGCACATCTTATATGGATGATATATACAATGTAATGGGGTTACTATATACAGGGAATGCACAGCACATCTTATATGGTGATATATACAATGTAATGGGGTTACTATATACAGGGGACACACAGCACATCTTATATGGTGATATATACAATGTAATGGGGTTACTATATACAGGGGACGCACAGCACATCTTATATGGATGATATATACAATGTAATGGGGTTACTATATACAGGGAATGCACAGCACATCTTATATGGGTGATATATACAATGTAATGGGGTTACTATATACAGGGGACGCACAGCACATCTTATATGGGTGATATATACAATGTAATGGGGTTACTATATACAGGGGGAAGCACAGCACATCTTATATGGTGATATATACAATGTAATGGGGTTACTATATACAGGGGACGCACAGCACATCTTATATGGGTGATATATACAATGTAATGGGGTTACTATATACATGGGAATGCACAGCACATCTTATATGGTGATATATACAATGTAATGGGGTTACTATATACAGGGGACACACAGCACATCTTATATGGGTGATATATACAATGTAATGGGGTTACTATATACAGGGAATGCACAGCACATCTTATATGGGTGATATATACAATGTAATGGGGTTACTATATACAGGGGACGCACAGCACATCTTATATGGGTGATATATACAATGTAATGGGGTTACTATATACAGGGGACGCACAGCACATCTTATATGGTGATATATACAATGTAATGGGGTTACTATATACAGGGGACGCACAGCACATCTTATATGGTGATATATACAATGTAATGGGGTTACTATATACAGGGGACGCACAGCACATCTTATATGGTGATATATACAATGTAATGGGGTTACTATATACAGGGGACGCACAGCACATCTTATATGGATGATATATACAATGTAATGGGGTTACTATATACAGGGGACGCACAGCACATCTTATATGGATGATATATACAATGTAATGGGGTTACTATATACAGGGGACGCACAGCACATCTTATATGGTGATATATACAATGTAATGGGGTTACTATATACAGGGGACGCACAGCACATCTTATATGGGTGATATATACAATGTAATAGGGTTACTATATACAGGGGACGCACAGCACATCTTATATGGATGATATATACAATGTAATGGGGTTACTATATACAGGGGGAAGCACAGCACATCTTATATGGTGATATATACAATGTAATGGGGTTACTATATACAGGGGACACACAGCACATCTCATATGGTGATATATACAATGTAATGGGGTTACTATATACAGGGGACGCACAGCACATCTTATATGGTGATATATACAATGTAATGGGGTTACTATATACAGGGGACGCACAGCACATCTTATATGGTGATATATACAATGTAATGGGGTTACTATATACAGGGGACGCACAGCACATCTTATATGGGTGATATATACAATGTAATAGGGTTATTATATACAGGGGACGCACAGCACATCTTATATGGGTGATATATACAATGTAATAGGGTTATTATATACAGGGGACGCACAGCACATCTTATATGGGTGATATATACAATGTAATGGGGTTATTATATACAGGGGACGCACAGCACATCTTATATGGATGATATATACAATGTAATGGGGTTACTATATACAGGGAATGCACAGCACATCTTATATGGTGATATATACAATGTAATGGGGTTACTAAATACAGGGGGACGCACAGCACATCTTATATGGGTGATATATACAATGTAATGGGGTTACTATATACAGGTAACACATAGCACATCTTATATGATGATATATACAATGTAATGGGGTTACTATATACAGGGAATGCACAGCACATCTTATATGGGTGATATATACAATGTAATGGGGTTACTATATACAGGGGGAAGCACAGCACATCTTATATGGGTGATATATACAATGTAATGGGGTTACTATATACAGGGGACGCACAGCACATCTTATATGGGTGATATATACAATGTAATGGGGTTACTATATACAGGGGACGCACAGCACATCTTATATGGTGATATATACAATGTAATGGGGTTACTAAATACAGGGGGACGCACAGCACATCTTATATGGGTGATATATACAATGTAATGGGGTTACTATATACAGGTAACACACAGCACATCTTATATGATGATATATACAATGTAATGGGGTTACTATATACAGGGAATGCACAGCACATCTTATATGGGTGATATATACAATGTAATGGGGTTACTATATACAGGGGGAAGCACAGCACATCTTATATGGGTGATATATACAATGTAATGGGGTTACTATATACAGGGGACGCACAGCACATCTTATATGGGTGATATATACAATGTAATGGGGTTACTATATACAGGGGGAAGCACAGCACATCTTATATGGTGATATATACAATGTAATGGGGTTACTATATACAGGGGACGCACAGCACATCTTATATGGGTGATATATACAATGTAATGGGGTTACTATATACAGGGGGAAGCACAGCACATCTTATATGGATGATATATACAATGTAATGGGGTTACTATATACAGGGGGAAGCACAGCACATCTTATATGGGTGATATATACAATGTAATGGGGTTACTATATACAGGGGACGCACAGCACATCTTATATGGGTGATATATACAATGTAATGGGGTTACTATATACAGGGGGAAGCACAGCACATCTTATATGGATGATATATACAATGTAATGGGGTTACTATATACAGGGGGAAGCACAGCACATCTTATATGGGTGATATATACAATGTAATGGGGTTACTATATACAGGGGGAAGCACAGCACATCTTATATGGATGATATATACAATGTAATGGGGTTACTTTATACAGGGGGAAGCACAGCACATCTTATATGGATGATATATACAATGTAATGGGGTTACTATATACAGGGGGAAGCACAGCACATCTTATATGGGTGATATATACAATGTAATTGGGTTACTATATACAGGGGGAAGCACAGCACATCTTATATGGGTGATATATACAATGTAATGGGGTTACTATATACAGGGGACGCACAGCACATCTTATATGGTGATATATACAATGTAATGGGGTTACTATATACAGGGGACGCACAGCACATCTTATATGGGTGATATATACAATGTAATGGGGTTACTATATACAGGGGGAAGCACAGCACATCTTATATGGGTGATATATACAATGTAATGGGGTTACTATATACAGGGGACGCACAGCACATCTTATATGGGTGATATAAACAATGTAATGGGGTTACTATATACAGGGGACGCACAGCACATCTTATATGGGTGATATATACAATGTAATGGGGTTACTATATACAGGGGGAAGCACAGCACATCTTATATGGTGATATATACAATGTAATGGGGTTACTATATACAGGGGACGCACAGCACATCTTATATGGTGATATATACAATGTAATGGGGTTACAAAATACAGGGGGACGCACAGCACATCTTATATGGATGATATATACAATGTAATGGGGTTACTATATACAGGGGACGCACAGCACATCTTATATGGTGATATATACAATGTAATGGGGTTACTATATACAGGGGACGCACAGCACATCTTATATGGATGATATATACAATGTAATGGGGTTACTATATACAGGGGGAAGCACAGCACATCTTATATGGGTGATATATACAATGTAATGGGGTTACTATATACAGGGGACGCACAGCACATCTTATATGGGTGATATATACAATGTAATGGGGTTACTATATACAGGGGACGCACAGCACATCTTATATGGTGATATATACAATGTAATGGGGTTACTAAATACAGGGGGACGCACAGCACATCTTATATGGGTGATATATACAATGTAATGGGGTTACTATATACAGGTAACACACAGCACATCTTATATGATGATATATACAATGTAATGGGGTTACTATATACAGGGAATGCACAGCACATCTTATATGGGTGATATATACAATGTAATGGGGTTACTATATACAGGGGGAAGCACAGCACATCTTATATGGGTGATATATACAATGTAATGGGGTTACTATATACAGGGGACGCACAGCACATCTTATATGGGTGATATATACAATGTAATGGGGTTACTATATACAGGGGGAAGCACAGCACATCTTATATGGTGATATATACAATGTAATGGGGTTACTATATACAGGGGACGCACAGCACATCTTATATGGGTGATATATACAATGTAATGGGGTTACTATATACAGGGGGAAGCACAGCACATCTTATATGGATGATATATACAATGTAATGGGGTTACTATATACAGGGGGAAGCACAGCACATCTTATATGGGTGATATATACAATGTAATGGGGTTACTATATACAGGGGACGCACAGCACATCTTATATGGGTGATATATACAATGTAATGGGGTTACTATATACAGGGGGAAGCACAGCACATCTTATATGGATGATATATACAATGTAATGGGGTTACTATATACAGGGGGAAGCACAGCACATCTTATATGGGTGATATATACAATGTAATGGGGTTACTATATACAGGGGGAAGCACAGCACATCTTATATGGATGATATATACAATGTAATGGGGTTACTTTATACAGGGGGAAGCACAGCACATCTTATATGGATGATATATACAATGTAATGGGGTTACTATATACAGGGGGAAGCACAGCACATCTTATATGGGTGATATATACAATGTAATTGGGTTACTATATACAGGGGGAAGCACAGCACATCTTATATGGGTGATATATACAATGTAATGGGGTTACTATATACAGGGGACGCACAGCACATCTTATATGGTGATATATACAATGTAATGGGGTTACTATATACAGGGGACGCACAGCACATCTTATATGGGTGATATATACAATGTAATGGGGTTACTATATACAGGGGGAAGCACAGCACATCTTATATGGGTGATATATACAATGTAATGGGGTTACTATATACAGGGGACGCACAGCACATCTTATATGGGTGATATAAACAATGTAATGGGGTTACTATATACAGGGGACGCACAGCACATCTTATATGGGTGATATATACAATGTAATGGGGTTACTATATACAGGGGGAAGCACAGCACATCTTATATGGTGATATATACAATGTAATGGGGTTACTATATACAGGGGACGCACAGCACATCTTATATGGTGATATATACAATGTAATGGGGTTACAAAATACAGGGGGACGCACAGCACATCTTATATGGATGATATATACAATGTAATGGGGTTACTATATACAGGGGACGCACAGCACATCTTATATGGTGATATATACAATGTAATGGGGTTACTATATACAGGGGACGCACAGCACATCTTATATGGATGATATATACAATGTAATGGGGTTACCATATACAGGGAATGCACAGCACATCTTATATGGGTGATATATACAATGTAATGGGGTTACTATATACAGGGGACACACAGAACATCTTATATGGATGATATATACAATGTAATGGGGTTACTATATACAGGGGACGCACAGCACATCTTATATGGGTGATATATACAATGTAATGGGGTTACTATATACAGGGGACGCACAGCACATCTTATATGGGTGATATATACAATGTAATGGGGTTACTATATACAGGGGGAAGCACAGCACATCTTATATGGTGATATGGCTGCGCGGAGCAAAGATTTTGACTAAGCTTGACCTCATGGGCGCGTATAATCTCATCAGAATTCGTGAAGGAGATGAGTGGAAAACCGCTTTTAACACCCGAGATGGTCGCTTCGAATACCTGGTCATGCCATTCGGTCTTTGCAACGCCCCTGCAGTCTTCCAAGACTTTGTCAATGAAATCTTCCGGGACTTGTTGTATACTTGCGTGGTGGTCTCTCTCGATGACATTCTAATCTTCTCCTCCAACCTAGAGGAACACTGCCTCCATGTTTGTCAAGTGCTCCAGCGCCTCCGTGTTAACCATCTCTACGCCAAGATTGAAAAATGCCTTTTTGAACTTACCTGTCTTCCTTTCCTGGGATAACTGGTCTCAGGACAAGGTCTTCAAATGGACCCCGACAAGCTCTCCGCAGTCTTGGATTGGCCACGCCCCTCCGAACTTCGCTCTATCCAGTGCTTCCTCGGATTCACTAATTACTACCGTCAGTTTATCCCCCACTTCTCCACTATCGTGGCTCCCATTGTGGCTCTGACCAAGAAAGATGCGAATCCGAGATCCGGACCTCCCCAAGCGGAAGAAGCTTTTACTCGCCTCAAGGCCGCCTTTGACTCCGCACCAGTCTTGACTAGGCCTGATTCTCTGAAACCATTCTTCCTTGAGGTAGACGCCTCTTCCGTAGGAGCCGGGGCGGTTCTTCTTAAAAAAAAACGCAAAAGGAAAAAATGTCACTTGCGTTTTTTTCTCTAAAACCTTTTCTCCACCTGAAAAAAACTACGCTATTGGTGACCGAGAATTGCTGGCCATTAAAATGGCACTTGAGGAGTGGAGGCATCTCCTGGAAGGATCCCTCCAACCTATCACCATCTACACTGACCACAAAAATCTGTCATACCTACAGTCTGCCCAGCGCTTAAATCCTCGCCAGGCCAGGTGGTCATTGTTCTTCACCCGCTTCAATTTCCAGATCCATTTTCGTCCCGCAGACAAGAATGTCAGGGCGGATGCCCTATCACGTTCCACTAATGCCACGGAAGCAGAAATCTCTCCCCAACACATCCTTCCCCCTGAGTGTCTGATCTCTGCGGCTCCTGCTTCTCTGGTGCCAGCTCCTCCAGGAAAAACCTTTGTCCCCCCACGTCTTCGCCTCCAGACTCTCAAATGGGGTCACTCCACCCACTTGGCGGGTCACGCTGGAATCAAGAAAACCATTCAGTTGATTGCCAGACTCTATTGGTGGCTTTCCCTTGAAAAAGATGTAACTGACTTCGTACGCTCCTGTACTGTCTGTGCACGTGATAAAACTCCTCGTCAGAGGCCTGCGGGTCTTCTTCTTCCTCTGCCGATACCTGAACAGCCTTGGTCCCACATAGCGATGGACTTCGTCACTGACCTTCCTTTATCCCATGTCAACACTGTCATTTGGGTGGTCGTTGATCGATTCTCCAAAATGGCCCATTTCGTTCCGCTTCCTGGCCTCCCTTCTGCGCCACAATTGGCGAAGCAATTTTTTTTGCACATTTTTTGTTTCCATGGACTGCCTACGCATATTGTCTCCGATCAATTCATCTCGAAATTTTGGAGAGCACTTTGCACCCAATTGAAGATTAAAATGAATTTTTCCTCCGCCTACCACCCGCAATCTAATGGACAAGTGGAGAGAGTAAACCAGATCCTTGGTGACTACCTGCGACATTTTGTCTCCTCTCGCCAAGATGATTGGGTTGACCTGTTACCCTGGGCTGAATTCTCCGCCAAGTCTTCATTCTTTGTGGTGTACGGCGTCACCCACTTCCCCCCCTCCCCATTCCCACTTCATCTGGAGTTCCTGCCGTAGATGATTTGACCCGGGACTTTTCCTCTATTTGGAAGGAGACTCAAAAGTCGCTCTCGCTGGTCTCCTCTCGTATGAAGAAACATGCGGACAAGAAGAGAAGAATTCCTCCTGTCTTTACCCCTGGTGACAAAGTGTGGCTCTCTGCCAAATATATTCAGTTTCGTGTCCCTAGCTACAAGCTGGGTCCACGTTACCTCGGGCCATTTAGGGTCAAAAGTCAAATCAACTCTGTCTATTATAAGCTCCATCTTCCTCCTTCTCTTCGTATTCCTAACTCCTTTCATGTTTCCCTTCTCAAGCCTCTCATTCTTAACCGCTTTTCCCCCAAGGTCACCGTTCCTGCTCCTGTCTCGGGGTCCTCTGATGTCTTCTCGGTTAAAGAAATCCTCGCTTCAAAGGTTGTCAGAGGTAAAAAAAAAATTCTTGTTGATTGGGAGAATTGTGGCCCCGAAGAGAGGTCTTGGGAGCCAGAGGACAATATCCTAGACAAGGAACTCATCTACAGATTCCTCGGTTCCAAGAAGAGGGGGAGACCCAAGGGGGGGGGGTACTGTCACGCCGAGCGCTCCGGGTCCCGCTACCTCCCCCAAGCGCTCACGGCGTGCTTTTGTTGGCAGCGCTCCGGACGGCATTGCTGACCGCGAGCGCTGCTCCCTGCACGGGTCGTGCCCGCCCTCGGATCGCGCCCCATGTCACTCACCTCTCGCCCCCGTCTGCTTCCTGCCGGCGCGCGCGGCCCCGCTCCCTAGGGTGCGCGCCGGCTTGCTAAAATTTAAAGGGCCAGTGCACCACTAATTGGTGCCTGGCCCAATCACTCCTTTACATATAAAAACCCACTTCCCCTTCCTCTCCTTGCGGGTCTTGTTGCCTCGTGCCCTGAGAAAGCGTTATAGTGTGTTCCAAGCCTGTGTACCCAGACCTTCTGCTGTTGCCCCTAACTACGAACCTCGCTGCCTGCCCTGACCTTCTGCTACATCTGACCTCGCCTCTGTCTAGTCCTTGTGTACCGCGCCAGTCTCAGCTGCCAGAGAGGTCGAGTCGCTACTGGGGAACACGACCTGGTAGTTACTGCCACAGCAAGTCCATCCTGCTTTGTGGCGGGCTCTGGTGAACACCAGTAACTGCTTAGAACCGATTCCCCAGTACGGCTCGCGTCATCGCCTCTCTGGCACAGAGGATCCACCTCCAGTGTCCTCACCAGCCACTAGTCCGTACCCTGACACACATCTTATATGGTGATATATACAATGTAATGGGGTTACTGTATACAGGGGACACACAGCACATCTCATATGGTGATATATACAATGTAATGGGGTTACTATATACAGGGAATGCACAGCGCATCTTATATGGGTGATATATACAATGTAATGGGGTTACTATATACAGGGGACGCCCAGCACATCTTATATGGGTGATATATACAATGTAATGGGGTTACTATATACAGGGGACGCACAGCACATCTTATATGGTGATATATACAATGCAATGGAGGGGAGTATACGCAGGGGACGCACAGCACATCTTATATGGATGATATATACAATGTAATGGGGTTACTATATACAGGGAATGCACAGCACATCTTATATGGTGATATATACAATGTAATGGGGTTACTATATACAGGGGACACACAGCACATCTTATATGGTGATATATACAATGTAATGGGGTTACTATATACAGGGGACACACAGCACATCTTATATGGTGATATATACAATGTAATGGGGTTACTATATACAGGGAATGCACAGCACATCTTATATGGGTGATATATACAATGTAATGGGGTTACTATATACAGGGAATGCACAGCACATCTTATATGGGTGATATATACAATGTAATGGGGTTACTATATACAGGGAATGCACAGCACATCTTATATGGTGATATATACAATGTAATGGGGTTACTATATACAGGGAATGCACAGCACATCTTATATGGGTGATATATACAATGTAATGGGGTTACTATATACAGGGAATGCACAGCACATCTTATATGGTGATATATACAATGTAATGGGGTTACTATATACAGGTAACACACAGCACATCTTATATGGTGATATATACAATGTAATGGGGTTACTATATACAGGTAACACACAGCACATCTTATATGGTGATATATACAATGTAATGGGGTTACTATATACAGGGGACGCACAGCACATCTTATATGGGTGATATATACAATGTAATGGGGGGGAGTATACACAGGGGGTACAAAGTATCCTAAAGATCTCATACAGTCTGCTGGATGTATATAAAATGTATAAAGTCTATAAAGTGAATGTTGATTGATCTTCATGTTCTGGTCACCAGTTCTGTTCCAGCGCGATTGCTTTCTCCTTCTCTCTATCACTTTCGCCTTCTCTCCATCATTTTTGCCTTCTCTCTATCACTTTCACCTTCTCTCTATCACTTTCTTCTCTCTATCACTTTATTCTTCTCTCTACAACTTTTGCCTTCTCTCTACAACTTTTGCCTTCTCGCGATCACTTTCACCTTCTCTCTATCATTTTCTCCTCTCTATCACTTTTCTCCTTCTCTCTATCATTTTGTCCTCTCTATCACTTATGCTTTCTTTCTATGACTTTCGCTTTCTCTCTATCACTTTCACCTTCTCTCTATCATTGTCTCCTCTCCATCACTTTTGCTTTCTCTCTATCTATTTCGCCTTCTCTCTATCACTAGCTCTTTCTCTCTATCACTTTTGCCTTCTCTCTATCACTTTCTCTTTCTCTCTATCACTTTCGCCTTTTCTTTATCACTTTCTCTTTCTCTCTATCACTTTTGCATTTTTCTTTATCACTTTCTCTTTCTCTCTATTGCTTTTGCCTTCTCTCTATCACTTTCTCTTCTCTCTATCACTTTTGCCTTCTCTCTATCACTTTCGCCTTCTCTCTATCACTTTCTCTTCTCTCTATCACTTTTGCCTTCTCTCTATCACTTTCTCTTTCTCTCTATCACTTTCGCCTTTTCTTTATCACTTTCTCTTTCTCTCTATCACTTTCTCTTTCTCTCTATCACTTTCGCATTTTTCTTTATCACTTTCTCTTTCTCTCTATCACTTTCTCTTTCTCTCTATCACTTTCTCTTTCTCTCTATTGCTTTCGCCTTCTCTCTATCACTTTCCCTTCTCTCTATCACTTTCTCTTCTCTCTATCACTTTCTCCTTCTCTCTATCACTTTCCCTTCTCTCTATCACTTTCTCCTTCTCTCTATGACTTACCCCTTTTCTCTATCACTTTCTCTTCTCTCTATCATTTTCTCTTCTCTCTATCACTTTCTCCTTCTCTCTATCACTTTCACTTTCTCTCTATCATTTTTGCTTTCTCTCTATCACTTTCACCTGCTCTCTCTGTCACTTTTGCCTTCTTTTAATCACTTTCTCCTTCTCTCTATTGCTTTCGCCTTCTCTCTATCACTTTCTCTTGTCTCTATTGCTTTCGCCTTCTCTCTATCACTTTCTCTTCTCTCTATCACTTTCCCTTCTCTCTATCACTTTCTCTTCTCTCTATCACTTTCCCTTCTCTCTATCACTTTCTCTTCTCTCTATCACTTTGCCTTCTCTCTATCACTTTCCCTTCTCTCTATCACTTTGCCTTCTCTCTATCACTTTCCCTTCTCTCTATCACTTTCTCTTCTCTCTATCACTTTGCCTTCTCTCTATCACTTTCCCTTCTCTCTATCACTTTGCCTTCTCTCTATCACTTTCCCTTCTCTCTATCACTTTCTCTTCTCTCTATCACTTTTGCCTTCTCTCTATCACTTTCCCTTCTCTCTATCACTTTTGCCTTCTCTCTATCACTTTTGGCTTCTCTCGGTCTCTTTCCTCCATGTTCAGGATTTTAGATTCATAAATGTGGATTACAGGACGGTGAGGAGTCACCTGGGAGTCTCCAGATCTTATAAACCATACATAAGAATACATTTTAACAACTGCGCCGCCCTCTGATCCTGGAGACACAACACTCTGGTGACTTGTTATAATCCCTTATAATACTCCGGGGAGCGTATAACATGTATATGGAGCCGAACAGAAGAAACACAGCGGATTTACAGCAAAGTCACTGAAGAGTTTAGATAAATAGAACAGGAAGTAATAATGGTATATTAATATGGTATAGTAATAATTAATATTCTTACTATTGTTACTATTATAACTGCTATCATTAACCTTCTTGATGTTTGGTAACAATATTTTTACTTTATTCATCACTAATTGAGCCTGACGGGCTTCTGAAATGTTTGATGTCTATCAGTGTAACACTAGCTTTGACCGGAGGTCTAAAGATGCCGGACCTTGAAACCATAGGCCCATGGCTGCAATAACCTATTGGCACCAAGCAATTGCATTATTCCTCTGTGAACCATTTAGATGCATTGGTCAGCAATGACTGTGGTACTGAAGGGGTTAAATAGCTAAAATCCCGGCATCTGCGGCAGGAGCTGTAATACCTCAGACGGCTCCCACTGCAGAAGTGTGAGTACTAGTGAGTACAGCTCCTGAGGACAACCCTATGTACATACAGTGGGGCAAAAAAGTATTTAGTCAGCCGCCAATTGTGCAAGTTCTCCCACTTATAAAGATGAGAGGCTGAAATTGTCATCATAGGTTATAACCTCAACTATGAGAGACAGAATGAGAAAAAATCCATAAAATCACATTGTTTGATTTTTTAAGAATTAATTTGCAAATTATGGTGGAAAATAAGTATTTGGTCACCTACAAACAAGCAAGATTTCTGTCTCTCACAGACCTGTAACTTCTTCTGTAAGAGTCTCCTCTGTCCTCCACTCGTTACCTGTATTAATGGCTCCTGTGTGAACTTGTTATCAGTATAAAAGACACCTGTCCACAACCTCAAACAGTCACACTCCAAACTCCATTATGGCCAAGACCAAAGAGTTGTTGAAGGACACCAGAAACAAAATCATAGACCTGCACCAGGCTGGGAAGACTGAATCTGCAATAGGCAGGCAGCTTGGTGTGAAGAAATCAACTGTGGGAGCAATTATTAGAAAATGGAAGACATACAAGACCACTGATAATCTCCCTCCATCTGAGGCTCCACGCAAGATCTCACCCTGTGGTGTCAAAATGATCACAAGAACAGTGAGCAAAAATCCCAGAACCACACGGGGGACCTAGTGAATGACCTGCAGAGAGCTGGGACCAAAGTAACAAAGACTGTCATCAGTAACATACTACACCGCCAGGGACTCAAATCATACAGTGCCAGACGTGTCCCCCTACTTAAGCCAGTACATGTCCAGGCCCGTCTGAAGTTTGCTAGAGAGCATTTGGATGATCTAGAAGAGGATTGGGAGAATGTTATATGGTCAGGTGAAACCAAAGTAGAACTTTTTGGTAAAATCTCAACTCGTCCTGTTTGGAGGAGAAAGAATGCCGACTTGCATCCAAAGAACACCATACTTACTGTGAAGCATGGGGGTGTAAACATCATGCTTTGGGGCTGTTTTTCTGCTAAGGGACCAGGACAACTGATCCGTGTAAAGGAAAGAATGAATGGGGCCATGTATCGTGAGATTTTGAGTGAAAAACTCCATCCATCAGCAAGGGCATTGAAGATGAAACGTGGCTGGGTCTTTCAGCATGACAATGATCCCAAACACAGCACCTGGGCAACGAAGGAGTGGCTTCATAAGAAGCATTTCAAGGTCCTGGAATGGCTTAGCTAGTCTCCAGAGCTCAACCCCATAGAAAACCTTTGGAGGGAGTAGAAAGTCCGTGTTGCCCAGTGACAGCCCCAAAACATCACTGCTCTAGAGGAGATCTGCATGGAGGAATAGGTGTAAATTACCAGCAACAGTGTGAGAACCTTGTGAAGACAGAAAACATGTGACCTCTGTCATTGCCAGCAAAGGGGATATAACAAAGTATTGAGATGAACTTTTGTTATTGACCAAATACTTATTTTCTACCATAATTGGCAAATAAATTCTTTAAAAATCGGACAATGTGATTTTATGGATTTTTTTGTCACTGGTCCTTGGGCCTAGCCAAACTGTATAGACTTACATCTGTCTGACTCAGTAAAGCTGCCGTTGTTCCATAACTTGGCATCTGAGTCATTATTTGCCCCCGTGCCTAGCCCAGGACCCAGCGGTATACCTACGGGTGGTGTAGAGGATAAACCACGCCCTGGCATCACAAACACAAGGGGTTAGTGCCAGCTGCCCCAACGGTAATTCCATCTGCCCTCATCAAACCCTCACCACACACATTTCATTCTTTCCTAAATGTCTCAATAATGATTGATATATATATATATATATATATATATATATATATATATATATATATATATATAACAGGGAGATAATAATGTAGGCTGGAGGAGCTGGTCAGAGGTGATGACATCACTCAGGGGCTGGAGCTCAGAGACACTTCCAGACACACCTCCGGAGACAGCAGAGATAATTTGTCATCTCAGGAAAAAGGAAAGGGCTGAGGAACTGATAAGACAAAAACACATTGATAATAAGAGAACTACACAACTTCCTGTCTGGAAAAAGGGAGAAACCTGGGGCAGACTGAGACATCATCACACTGACAATGAGAGGACTCCACCACTTCCTGTCAGGAGAGAGGGAGGAGCCGAGGAGTCGGGAGCTGCTGAGACAGCACCACACTGACTGATCAAAGGACTACACAACTTCCTGTCAAGAGGGAATCAGGAAGAAACTTGCAGAAGCCAGTACAATTTGTGATAACACTGTATAAGTTAGTTATATATCTTAAGGTTATATATATATATATAGTTGTATATACAGTCATGGCCATAAATGTTGGCACCCCTGAAATTTTTTCAAGTAAATAAAGTATTTCTCACAGGAAAGGATTGCAGTAACACAGGTTTTGCTATACACATGTTTATTCCCTTTGTGTGTATATATATATAGATCTCCTCTCCTCTGTATATATATGTATATATATATATATAGATCTCCTCTCCTCTGTATATATATATATATATTGCAGTAACACATGTTTATTTCCTTTGTGTGTATTGGAACTAAACCAAAAAAGGAGGAAAAAAAGCAAATTGGACATGTCACCAAACTCCAAAAATGGTCTGGACAAAATTATTGTCCCCTTTCAAAATTGTGGGAAAATAAGATTGTTTCAAGCATGTGATGTTCCTTTATACTCACCTAGGGCAAGTAACAGGTGTGGGCAATATAAAAATCACACCTGAAAGCAGACAAAAAGGAGAGAAGTTCACGTAGTCTTTGCATTGTGTGTCTGTGTGTGCCACACTAAGCATGGACAACAGAAAGAGGAGAAGAGAACTGTCTGAGGACTTGGGAACCAAAATTGTGGAAAAATATCAACAATCTCAAGGTTACAAGTCCATCTCCAGAGATCTGGATTTGCTTTTGTCCACAGTGTGGAACATTATCAAGAAGTTTACACCCCATGGCCCTGTAGATAATCTCCCTGGATGTGGACGGAAGAGAAAAATTGATGAAAGGTGTCAACGCAGGATAGTCCGGATGGTGGAAAAGCAGCCCCAAACAAGTTCCAAAGATATTCAAGCTGTCCTGCAGGCTCAGGGAGCATCAGTGTCAGCGCGAACTATACATCCACATTTATATGAAATGAAACGCTATGGAGGAGACCCAGGAGGACCCCACTATGGAGGAGACCCAGGAGGACCCCACTATGGAGGAGACCCATCAGGACCCCACTATGGAGGAGACCCAGGAGGACCCCACTATGGAGGAGACCCAGGAGGACCCCACTATGGAGGAGACACAGGAGGACCCCACTATGGAGGAGACCCAGGAGGACCCCACTATGGAGGAGACCCAGGAGGACCCCACTATGGAGGAGACCCAGGAGGACCCCACTATGGAGGAGGCCCAGGAGGACCCCACTATGGAGGAGACCCAGGAGGACCCCACAATGGAGGAGACCCAGGAGAACCCCGCTATGGAGGAGACCCAGGAAGACCCCACTATGGAGGAGACCCAGGAGGACCCCACTATGGAGGAGACCCAGGAGGACCCTACTATGGAGGAGACCCAGGAGGATCCCACTATGGAGGAGACCCAGGAGGACCCCACTATGGAGGAGACCCAGGGGGACCCCACTATGGAGGAGACCCAGGAGGACCCCACTGCTGACACACAGACATAAAAAAGCAAAACTACATTTTGCCAAAATGAACTTGAGTAACCAAAATCCTTCTGGAAAACGTCTTGTGAACAGATGAGACCAAGATAGAACATTTTGATAAAGCCCATCATTCTACTGTTTACCGAAAAATGAATGAGGACTACAAAGAAAAGAACACAGAACCTACAGTGACATATGGGGGAGGTCAGTGATGTTTTGGGTTGTTTTGCTGCCTCTGGCACTGGGGGCCTTGAATGTGTACAAGACATCATGAAATCTGAGGATTACCAATGGATTTTGGGTCGCACTGTACAGCCCAGGGTCAGAAAGCTGGGTTTGTGTCCGAGATCTTGAGTCTTCCAGCAGGACAAAGACCCCAAAAATACGTCAAAAAGCCCCAGAAATGGAGGGCAACAAAGCGCTGGAGAGTTCTGAAGTGTCAGCAATGAGTCCAGATCTAAATCCCATTGATCACCTGTGGAGAGATCTTATAATTACTGTTGGGAAAAGGCGCCTTCCAATAAGAGAGACCAGGAGAAGTTTGTAAAGGAAGAGTGGTCCAACATTCCGGCTGAGAGGTGTAAGAAGCTTATTGATGGTTATAGGAAGAATGCTCCAACATTCCGGCTGAGAGGTGTAAGAAGCTTATTGATGGTTATAGGAAGAGTGGTCCAACATTCCGGCTGAGAGGTGTAAGAAGCTTATTGATGGTTATAGGAAGAATGCTCCAACATTCCGGCTGAGAGGTGTAAGAAGCTTATTGATGGTTATAGGAAAAGTGGTCCAACATTCCGGCTGAGAGGTGTAAGAAGCTTATTGATGGTTATAGGAAGACACTGATTTCAGTTATTTTTTCCAAAGGGTGTGCAACCAAATATTAAGTTAAAGGTGCCAATAATTGTGTCCGGCCCATTTTTGGAGTTTGGGGACATTATGTCCAATTTGCTTTTTTTCTTCCTTTTTTGGTTTAGTTCCAATACACACAAAGGGAATAAACATGTGTATAGCAAAACCTGTGTTACTGCAATCCTTTCCTGTGAGAAATACTTCATTTTATAGAAAAATTTCAGGGGTGCCAACATTTACGCCCATGACTGTATATCATCTTTTCTAATACAATTTTCTGATACTGGAATAACTTCAATGCAAAATATAGGGTAATAGATAGTGCTGGATGTCTGTTATGTCTCAGATGCTGGGAGTTGTATTTTTGCTTGGGCTGGAGGAACATGTCCCACACTGCTCAATAGCTGCAAACCTGATGGAAGGGACTAGAAATATAATATTATTATCCCAGCAAGTGCTCATGATGATGACAGACGTTAATGCCCGTCAGTTAAAGGGTTAATTCTGTACCACTTCTCCCTGTAATTAATATCCCGTGGATCTGCAGAACATCGCACCTTTACATGTTGTTGCGCAGAGTAATTAATTCCACACATGTCAAGACCAGATGCTAAATGATAAAAATACATAAAGATACAGAAGCGACTAACTCCATGCGGATCTGCGCTAGATGGCGCCCAACAAGGACAGAAACCGCAATGATCCCGAAACAACAGGTAATAATGTCAGAGTCTAAGGTGCGTTCACACTACGGAATCCCCACTATGGAAGAAGTGGCCAAAATTGTTCTGACCTATCACTGAGATTCACAAAGTAACTTTAGTAACAAACGTATTAATAGAAACTTCTGTATCGATGCAGTATGATATAATATGTGTGAACGCGACCCAACGGGGCCCCGGATACTGCAGCCAACAAATCACCTAAGATGTGTTCAGAAAGTCTTCACCCCCAGTCACTATATACAATGTATACAGAAAGTCTTCACCCCCGGTCACTATATATAATGTATCCAGAAAGTCTTCACCCCCGGTCACTATATACAATGTATCCAGAAAGTCTTCACCCCCAGTCACTATATACAATGTATCCAGAAAGTCTTCACCCCCAGTCACTATATACAATGTATCCAGAAAGTCTTCACCCCCGGTCACTATATACAATGTATCCAGAAAGTCTTCACCCCCAGTCACTATATACAATGTATCCAGAAAGTCTTCACCCCCGGTCACTATATACAATGTATCCAGAAAGTCTTCACCCCCGGTCACTATATACAATGTATCCAGAAAGTCTTCACTCCCGGTCACTATATACAATGTATCCAGAAAGTCTTCACCCCCAGTCACTATATACAATGTATCCAGAAAGTCTTCACCCCCGGTCACTATATACAATGTATCCAGAAAGTCTTCACCCCCGGTCACTATATACAATGTATCCAGAAAGTCTTCACTCCCGATCATTATATACAATGTATACAGAAAGTCTTCACCCCCGTCACTATATACAATGTATACAGAAAGTCTTCACCCCCGATCACTATATACAATGTATCCAGAAAGTCTTCACCCCCATCACTATATACAATGTATCCAGAAAGTCTTCACCCCCAGTCACTATATACAATGTATACAGAAAGTCTTCACCCCCCCCACCCGGTCACTATATACAATGTATCCAGAAAGTCTTCACCCCCGGTCACTATATACAATGTATCTAGAAAGTCTTCACCCCCAGTCACTATATACAATGTATCCAGAAAGTCTTCACCCCCGGTCACTATATACAATGTATCCAGAAAGTCTTCACCCCCGGTCACTATATACAATGTATCCAGAAAGTCTTCACCCCCAGTCACTATATACAATGTATCCAGAAAGTCTTCACCCCCGGTCACTATATACAATCTATCCAGAAAGTCTTCACCCCCCGGTCACTATATACAATGTATGGGGCCCATACAGGAGATCACAGGGGTCCCAGTAGTCTGCCCCCACTTATCTTCAATCCCCTATATAAGTTGTGTTCCCCGGAGTACCCCTTTAAGGCTGGCTACTTCTAAGGCTCAGCCTGTTCACCAGGATACTTCTTCCTCTTAAAGCAGAAATCTATCCAGGATACAGGGGCTATACATTCCCTCCACCTGCTAAAGTCATGTCCCCCTGTGTTTAGGGCTCTGGGGAGTCCTTTCTACTGCACTTAAATGGGTATTATCATTAAAAAAAAAATTCTATTGCACTCGTTATGGTAAATAAACAATCTTTCTAATGTACTTTGGTTTAAAAAAAATGATGTTTTCTATGTTTTATTTGTGTTTAAAAAAGCTGCCACTAGGTGTCTCCCTACTCGTCCAGAGCACATTTTCCCCCATCTCTTGCACAGACTTTGGACTCCAGCTGGCCTGGCAGAAGTCCAAAATCAGGAAATGCTGAGCGGATTGTGTGCAGCCTTAGCCAATCATAGTTCATCTCACACTGAACTGCTCTAGGCTGTGTGTAACAGAGTAGGGGGGAAGTTTTCCACTATATGGCTTCAGATGATGTCACGCCTGCTGGGGAACCCCTCCCCCCCCCCCCGGGGAACCCCTGCAACCCACCCACCCTCCCCCCCTTTCCCAGTCTGTGAATCTGACTGAGCAGAAAATACAGAACAATATCAAGGTAAGAAAACTAACAAATAATAAAAATAAAGTCAGGGGGTGGTTTATAATGATGGGGCAGTGACCTGGGAGGATTTTAAGATTTAATAAGATCATGACAGGTTCTCTTTAGGGTACGTTCACACATACAGGATCCTGCACAGATTTGATGCGCAGGATTTGTTACTGCAGATAAGAAGCTCATTTAGTTTGCATTTACATTTACATCCGCGTACATGTGAATGAACCCTTAAGGTTCCCATAAGCTCAGTGACCTCCAGTGACCTTACAGGAAGAAGAAGGAACAACTAGGACTCTTCCTAGAACTGCCGCCCCCCAAACTCAGGAATCAGGGGAGAAGGGAACCAGGATTTTCTGCTCTGATGGAACCAAGATTGAAGTTTCTGGCCTGAATTCTACCCTTTGTAAGACCTCAGTGTATACAATATATAAATGTGTTTATATCTCCAGGAGACGACCTGTAGATTGTATCTGGAATCACTGTCCTGGGACACTGCGCTATCTTTATTTCTTCTCTAGAACGGGCTGAAGAATCCTGACATTTCCCCTATTTTCTCTTATTATATAGGAGTAAGAGGCCATAACTCGGAGCTGTGGGGTTGGTGCTCGGTGTGGAGCGGCTATTCTGCCGGCGCTGCGGTCCCTGGAGAACCGGCGCGGGGGATATTTATGATGTGAAGGGACTTAGCTAATAGTTCTCAGATTTATTCTCTGTGTATTAACATTTCCTCATGGCGGCGGGCAGTTCCTGGTCAGTGCAGGACGTTAATCTTGGGCGCCTGGTGATACGTTTATGGCGGGCGGGGATCTGGTGTCGTCGCTGTTTTGATCCCAAGTGACATCGAAGGGAGAATCTTGTAATAGTGATTGGATGGAGCAGCTGCGGCGGTGACATCACTGATCATAGACGGTTCCAGGAATAAGATGAATGTGGGGGGGGGGGGGACTGCGCCGGAGGAACATAAAAAGCAAGAGGCATCCGAAAAATCACAAATCCTAACTACATTGGCCAATAAAAAACCAAGGGCGCCTGGGATCCCAGTGATAGGGCCACAATGATAGATGCACTTTATCGTTCCTTAATAGGGTTATCCAGGGATTTATTTTTTAATGTTTTCATTCTGACTAATTTATCTTCTGCCAATCCCCAGATGCATCCAAATAATCAATGTGACTGCCAGAGAGTGTAAGGAATACCAGGAATATTCTGTCTTCTGTAAATCTCCAGCTGTTGAAAAACTACAACTCCCAGCATGCCCGGACAGCCAACGGCTGTCCGGGCATGCTGGGAGTTGTAGTTTTGCAACACCTGGAGGCTCACAGTTTGGAAACCATAGGCTTAGGGTATACACTAAAGTACAGGGCCATTGAATGCATCAATTTTCACCCGCCATATGCTTTATTCATTCAGTTCTGACTACAGCCTTCTCCATATACAAATACTAAAAAGGGTGAAGGTGAAAATATACCTTTAATGGTGACATCACTGGTGGTCTAGGGGAGAAAAAAGAGTTCTGGATACAGCCTTCTCTATATTCCTATAGTAAAAAGGCTGATGGTGGAAATAAACCTTTAATAGTAACATCCCTGGTGGTCTAGGGGAGTAAAAAGAGTTCATGGTTTCATCCCTGGAGGTCTAGGGGATAAAAATTGATCTGAATACAGCCTTCTCCGTATACATATACTAAAAAGGCTGAAGGTGGAAATATACCTTTAATGGAGACATCCCTGGTGGTCTAGGGGAGTAAAAAGAGGTCATGGTGTCATCCCTGGTGGTCTAGGGGAGTAAAAAGAGTTCTGAATACAGCCTTTTCTATAAACATATATTAAAAATGCTGAAGGTGGAAATATACCTTTAATGGTGACATCCTGGTGGCCTAGAGGAGTAAAAAGAGTTCTGAATACAACCTTCTCAATCTACATATAGTCAAAATGCTGAAGGTGGAAATATACCTTTAATGGTAACATCCCTGGTTGTTTAGGGGAGTGAAAAGAGTTCATGGTGTCATCCCTGGTGGTCTGGGGGAGTAAAAAGAGTTATGAATACAGCATTCTCCATAAACATATATTAAAAAGGCTGAAGGTGGGAAATGTACCTTTTTTTTTTCAAAGTAGAATTTTATTATTTCCATAACAGTACATAAGTAAACAAACATGAAGGTAGAGTATGGTAAGATGGACAAACAGGTGATTATCTTCTGTATACATGTGGAACGGCCTATCCGTGACAGTAGAGAGATCATCAATCTTTAGGCGGGTGTTGGTATCTTATGAAAGTGTAAAAAGTGGAGAACATGAATCAAGTCCAACATTAATTACATGCTTGATCGGGAAATATACCTTTAATGGTGACATCCCTGGTGGTCTAGGGGAGTGAAAAGAGTTCATGGTGTCATCCCTGGTGGTCTAGGGGAGTAAAAAGAGTTCTGAATACAGCCTTCTCCATATCCATATAGTAAAAAGACTGAAGGTGGAAATATACCTTTAATGGTAACATCCCCGGTGGTCTAGGGCAGTAAAAAGAGTTCATGGTGTCATCCCTGGTGGTCTAGGGGAGTGAAAAGAGTTCTGACTACAGCCTTCTCCATATACATATACTAAATATACCTTTAATGGTGACATTAATGGTGGATTAGGGGAGTAAATAGAGTTCTGAATACATTCTTCTCTATATTCATAAAGTAAAAAGGCTGAAGGGGGATATATACCTTTCATGGCGACATCCCTAGTGGTCTAGGTGAGTAAAATGAGTTTAAGGTGTCATCCCTGGTGGTCTAGGGGAGTAAAAAGAGTTCATGGTGAAATCCCTGGTGGCCTTTTGTGTAAAAAGAGTTCTGAAATACAGGCTTCTCTTTATACATATACTATAAATACTAAATATGGAAATATACCTTCAATGGTAACATCCCTGATGGTCTAGGGGAGCTTAAAGAGTTCATGGTGAAATCCCTGGTGGCCTTTTGTGTGAAAAGAATTCTGAAATACAGGCTTCTCTTTATACATATGCTATAAATACTAAATATGGAAATATACCTTCAATGGTAACATCCCTGATGGTCTAGGGGAGCTTAAAGAGTTCATGGTGAAATCCCTGGTGGTCTAGGGGAGCAAAAGAGTTCATGGTAAGATGACTGGTTCTTGCTCTCAGTTTCTTTGTTATTTCTTAGTTCTGCTTTGTGTTATTTTGGGTTTTGCATTTGGAAGTTACTGCAGTTTTGCTCAGTTTCGAGGAGCATTTATTATTGGTTTTCTTGGGGCCTTATTTGGGATTCTTTTTGCACAATTTTTTTTACGTTTGTGCTCGCTTCCTTACTTTCGTATTTTTCACTTGGAGTGGACGTGGCTTAGTGTGCGCAAATAGATTTCTTGCATTAATCGTCAGCATAATAATAACTAACTCCACTCCCTAGGATGTTCATTGATGCGCGTCTTTTCCCCTTTGCTCATCATATTTAAAATCCAAACAATTTATGTTTCATTTGCAATTTTTTAAATTAAACACAGAAACTCCTCCAGAAAAAAAACACAGAAACTCCTGCACAAGTAAAAGGAAATGTTGCACAAATTTTTATGTAAATGTTAAATCCCACCCTCAGTGTTTCAGGTTTTGCTCAGTTTTTTTTTATCTGGGTCCTAGAGCCTTCTTGTTAGCTTTCGCTAGGTTCAGTAAGTTCAGGGTTTTCATTGGGACATTGCAGGAACAGTGAGGGTTAATTTGCCTAAAATAGGTTAGAGTTTAGGAAAATATTTAGGGAAAGATTAGGGACAGACATTATATTCGTTCTTATTCATCATCTTCTGCTTCATTCCTGACTGTTTTTATCATCATCATCTCCGGTTTCTTTCATCTATCGGTGAATTCCTATTCTTGTTCTTGTTACCTACCGGTATTGATATTTGCTTTGTATGTTTTTCTTGTGACTGTTTTCATACTATTGCTTCTTATACTATTTGTTCCTATTGTAAGTCTAGGGATAGCTGAGTATTGGGGTCACAGTTAGGGACCCATGAAAGATGACTGACAACAATAGTTGAAGCTGAGTTCTGCCCTCTAGTGACCAGTCATTGTCATTACACAGATTGGATGGGGGGGATGATCAATGTCCAGTCTCACATCAATATGGACGATAATTTTAGAATATTTGGAACTGCAAGGGGGGCAGATCTGGTGCCTAAAGTAAAAAATAAATAAATAAATAAAAAATAAAAAAGCTCTAAGGCTATGTTCACATTGTCACATTGTGCTCCATCCTGTTCTGGATCTGATTGACTCTTTTGATTTGTGCCGAACGGCCCCAAAATGGGTCGGAGCATAACTGAGCCCACTGGGTCACTGTTGGGTCCCAATGGATCCCAATGACTTTAATGGTGTCCATCTGGGTTCCGTTAGTGCATGCACTATTTTACTACTACCGTATAACGGAGCCTTACGGCAATGTGAATGGGCCCTTAGTTATTAAAGGGGTACTCCGGTGGAAAACTTTTTTCTTTTTAAATCAACTGGTGCCAGAAAGTTAAACAGATTTGTAAATTACTTGTATTAAAAAATCTTAATCCTTCCAGTACTTATTAGCTGCTGAATACTACAGAGAAAATTATTTTCTTTTTGGAACACAGTGCTCTCTGCTGACATAACAAGCACAGTGCTCTCTACTGACCTCTCTGTCCATTTTAGGAAGTGACCAGAGCAGCATATGTTTGCTATGGGGATTTCCTTTTACTCTGGACAGTTCTTTAAATGGACAGAGGTGTCAGCAGAGAGCACTTTGCTCATGATGTCAGCAGAGAGCTCTGTGTTCCAAAAAGAAAATAATTTCCTCTGTAGTATTCAGCAGCTAATATGTACTGGAAGGATTAAGATTTTTTTTAATAGAAGTAATTTACAAATATGTTTAACTTTCTGGTACCAGTTGATTTATAAAATAAAAAAAAGTTTTCCACCGGAGTACCCCTTTAAGTCCCACCAGGTATCATCCTCTTTATTTGGTGGCAGCCGGAGCAGCAATCCCAGGATCTAGAACTCAAATATGATATAAAGTGGCAGAACCGGTGATGTGCCGGAGTTATTATGTTGCGTTTTTTTCCTCTCTTTACCATTATACACTCAGACATTGTCCAGATTTTATTGGAATTACATTTCCTGCAGATTCAATTACCTTATTTTACTTTTTTTTTTTTGCTCCTCGCCGCTCGCCCGTTTCCGTCTTCTATGTATTCATCGCCATTGGACGCTTTAGCCGGTGCTGAGCGAAAGAAGAATCGAGCTTGTTCCTCCGCAGGTTTGAAAGGCTAATTGTGGAAGAATAAGATGTGAGACATGAAACAGGTTCTGCTCGTGAAACGTTGAGGAACCTTCCAGGGACTGGGAAAATAATTGCAGATTTTTGTGAGTTTTTTTTCTCCCTTTTTTAGTGAATTGTTAAGTGAGGAGATAGAAAGTCAGGAGCCGAGCCGGTGACATGGGGTTCAGGGGTTACCCCCATTAATAGAACAAAGACTCCGATCACTCCTCAGAACTGGAGGAATTTCACCAGGAAAGTGGTCTTCAAAATGTAGATCTCCAGCCAGTGCAGAACTACAATTCCCAGCATGCCCGGACAGCCGTTGGCTGTCCGGGCATGCTGGGAGTTGTAGTTTTGCAACACCTGGAGGCCCACAGTTTGGAAACCATAGGCTTAGGGTATACACTATAGTACAGCGCCATTGAATGCACCAATTTTCGCCTGACATATGCTCCATTCATTCAGTTCTGACTACAGCCTTCTCCATATATATATATATATATATATATATATATATATATATATATATATGCTAAAAAGGCTGAAGGTGGAAATATACCTTTAATGGTGACATCCCTGGTGGTCTAGGGGAGAAAAAAAGTTAATGGTGACATCCAAGTTGGTCTGGTGTTCTAAGGGAGCAAAATAGTTCATGGTGATATTCCTGGTGTTTGGGGACCAAAAAAAAAAAAAAGAAAAAGATCCATGCTGGTCTAGGGTAGCAAAGAGAGTTCATGGTAACATACCTGGTAGTCTAGGAGAGCAAAAAGAGTTCATGGTGGCATCCAAGGTTGTCTGAGGGAGTAAAAAGAATTCATGGTGACATTCCTGGTGGTCTGGGGGAGTAAAAAGAATTCATGGTGACATTCCTAGTGATCTAGGGGAGCAAAATGGCTCATGGTGACATCCCTGGTGGTCTAGGGGAGCAAAAGGAGTTCATGGTGACATCACTGATGATCTAGGGGAGCAAAAAGAGCTCTTGGTGACATTCATGGGGGTCTGGGGGAGCAAAAAGAGTGGTGGGGGGGAGGGGAGAGTGATTAGTTTACACATTTACAGGTAGAAGTGACTATACTTATAGTAAGCCTGAAGGTCTGTGATGATAACGTTAATCAACACAACTATGTAGGTTTAGGATACTAAAGAAGTTTTACCCTTCAATACTTTAGACTGATAGAGATTTTTTAAGTTGATTTCTTTGCCACTCTAGACCACCAGGATTTTACCTATACAAGCCTTTTCAAGTATAGTATATTCTTCCTTAACCTAGACGACCAGGGTTGTTCAAAGTATAGTCTTCACTACGATAAACATTCAAGGTTGTAACAAGTATATTTTTTTCTATTCGAGATCACAATGTTTGTAGCAGGCATATTCTTTCCATCCCTAGACCATCAGAGTATACTCTTCTCTAACCTACACCTCCAGAGTATACTCTTCTCTAACCTACACCTCCAGAGTATACTCTTCTCTAACCTAGACCTCCAGAGTATACTCTTCTCTAACCTAGACCACCATAGTATACTCTTCTCTAACCTAGACCACCAGAGTATACTCTTCTCTAACCTAGACCACCATAGTATACTCTTTTCTAACCTAGACCACCAGAGTATACTCTTCTCTAACTTAGACCACCAGAGTGTACTCTTTTCTAACCTAGACCTCCAGAGTATACTCTTTTCTAACCTAGACCTCCAGAGTATACTCTTCTCTAACCTAGACCACCAGCGTATACTCTTCTCTAACCTAGATGCCCAGAGTATACTCTTCTCTAACCTAGACCTCCTGAGTATACTCTTCTCTAATCTAGACCACCAGAGTATACTCTTCTCTAACCTAGACCACCAGAGTATACTCTTCTCTAACCTAGACCACCAAAGTATACTCTTCTCTAACCTAGACCACCAGAATATACTCTTCTCTAACCTAGACTACCAGAGTATATTCTTCTCTAACCTAGACCACCAGAGTATACTCTTCTCTAACCTAGACGTCCAGAGTATACTCTTCTCTAACCTAGACCACCAGAGTATACTCTTCTCTAACCTAGACCTCTGGAATATACTCTTCTCTAACCTAGACCACCAGAGTATACTCTTCTCTAACCTAGACCACCAGAGTATACTCTTCTCTAACTTAGACCACCAGAGTGTACTCTTTTCTAACCTAGACCTCCAGAGTATACTCTTCTCTAACCTAGACCTCCAGAGTATACTCTTCTCTAACCTAGACCACCAGCGTATACTCTTCTCTAACCTAGATGCCCAGAGTATACTCTTCTCTAACCTAGACCTCCTGAGTATACTCTTCTCTAATCTAGACCACCAGAGTATACTCTTCTCTAACCTAGACCACCAGAGTATACTCTTCTCTAACCTAGACCACCAAAGTATACTCTTCTCTAACCTAGACCACCAGAGTATACTTGTCACGATGCCGGCTGGCAGGTAGTGGATCCTCTGTGCCAGAGAGGGATAGGCGAGGACCGCGCTAGTGGACCGGTTCTAAGTCACTACTGGTTTTCACCAGAGCCCGCCGCAAAGCGGGATGGTCTTGCTGCGGCGGTAGTGACCAGGTCGTATCCACTAGCAACGGGTCACCTCTCTGACTGCTGATGATAGGCGAGGTACAAGGGAGTAGACAGAAGCAAGGTCGGACGTAGCAGAAGGTCGGGGGCAGGCGGCAAGGTTCGTAGTCAGGGTGGATAGCAGAAGTTCTGGTACACAGGCTTTAGACACACAATACGCTTTCACTAGGCACAAGGGCAACAAGATCCGGCAAGGGAGTGCATGGGAGGAGGTTAGATATAGTCAGGGACCAGGTGGAAGCCAATTAAGCTAATTGGGCCAGGCACCAATCATTGGTGCACTGGCCCTTTAAGTCTCAGGGAGCTGGCGCGCGCGCGCCCTAGAGAGCGGAGCCGCGCGCGCCAGCACATGACAGCAGGGGACGGGAACGGGTAAGTGACCTGGGATGCGATTCGCGAGCGGGCGCGTCCCGCTGTGCGAATCGCATCCCCAACGGCCATGACAGTGCAGCGCTCCCGGTCAGCGGGACTGACCGGGGAGCTGCAGGGAGAAAGACGCCGTGAGCGCTCCGGGGAGGAGCGGGGACCCGGAGCGCTAGGCGTAACAGTACCCCCCCCCTTAGGTCTCCCCTTTTTTTTGTCCGGTGACTGCCTCCCATGGGATGAGGACACCGGGAAGGAATGGATGGTTTCCTCAATGGCAGGCAGTACAGCAGGAGTAGGAATGGGGAGGGAGGGCAGAGGGTGAAGCTTGGCACGGGGCAGGGCGACACAAGGACGGGAGCCATGAGGGGACACAGAGGCTTGCCTGAAGGGACTGGGAGGGGGGGGAGAGGCATTTTCTGTGGCAGGCAGAGTCCCTAACGACCTTAGGGGGACCGGATACAGGAGGAACCACAGGGTCACGGCAGGGAGTACTGGGAACTGGTTTAAGGCAGTCCTTGGAACAAGAGGGACCCCAACTCTTGATCTCCCCAGTGGACCAGTCCAGGGTTGGGGAATGGTGTAGAAGCCAGGGTAGTCCAAGGAGAATTTCGGAAGTGCAATTGGGAAGAACCAAAAATTCAATTTTCTCGTGATGAGGTCCGATGCACATTAGGAGGGGCTCCGTGCGGTAACGCACGGTGCAATCCAACCTGGCTCCGTTGACCGCGGAAATGTGGAGTGGCTTGACAAGACGGGTCATCGGAATGCGGAATTTATTCACCAAGGACTCCCGAATAAAATTCCCAGAAGCACCAGAGTCCAGGCAGGCCACGGCTGAGAGGGAAGAGCTGGCTGAAGTAGAAATCCGTACAGGCACCGTGAGACGTGGAGAAGCCGACTTAGCATCCAGAGACGCCACACCCACGAGAGCTGGGTGCGAGCGTGCGTTTCCCAGACGTGGAGGACGGATAGGGCAATCCACCAAAAAATGTTCGGTACTGGCACAGTACAGACAAAGATTCTCTTCCTTACGGCGATTCCTCTCTTCCAGGGTCAGGCGAGACCGATCCACTTGCATGGCTTCCTCGGCGGGAGGCCTAGGCGCAGATTGCAGTGGAGACTGTGGGAGAGGTGTCCAGAGATCTAAGTCTTTTTCCTGGCGGAGCTCTTGATGTCTCTCAGAAAAACGCATGTCAATGCGCGTGGCTAGATGAATGAGTTCATGCAGGTTAGCAGGAGATTCTCGTGCGGCCAGAACATCTTTAATGTTGCTGGATAGGCCTTTTTTAAAGGTCGCGCAGAGGGCCTCATTATTCCAGGAAAGTTCAGAAGCAAGAGTACGGAATTGTATGGCGTACTCGCCAACGGAAGAATTACCCTGGACCAGGTTCAGCAGGGCAGTCTCAGCAGAAGAGGCTCGGGCAGGTTCCTCAAAGACACTTCGAATTTCCGAGAAGTAGGAGTGTACAGAGGCAGTGACGGGGTCATTGCGGTCCCAGAGCGGTGTGGCCCATGACAGAGCTTTTCCAGACAGAAGGCTGACTACGAAAGCCACCTTAGACCTTTCAGTAGGAAACTGGTCCGACATCATCTCCAAGTGCAGAGAACATTGCGAAAGAAAGCCACGGCAAAACTTAGAGTCCCCATTAAATTTGTCCGGCAAGGACAGGCGGAGGCTAGGAGTGGCCACTCGCTGCGGAAGGGGTGCAGGAGCTGGCGGAGGAGATGATTGCTGCTGAAGTTGCGACTGAAGTTGCTGCACAATGGTGAATACTTCCGACAGCTGGTGGGTTAGATGGGCGATCTGTCGGGATTGCTGGGCGACCACCGTGGTGATATCAGAGATATAAGGCAGAGGAACTTCAGCGGGATCCATGGCCGGATCTACTGTCACGATGCCGGCTGGCAGGAGGTGGATCCTCTGTGCCAGAGAGGGATTGGCGTGGACCGTGCTAGTGGACCGGTTCTAAGTCACTACAGGTTTTCACCAGAGCCCGCCGCAAAGCGGGATGGTCTTGCTGCGGCGGTAGTGACCAGGTCGTATCCACTAGCAACGGCTCAACCTCTCTGGCTGCTGAAGATAGGCGCGGTACAAGGGAGTAGACAGAAGCAAGGTCGGACGTAGCAGAAGGTCGGGGCAGGCAGCAAGGTTCGTAGTCAGGGTGGATAGCAGAAGTTCTGGTACACAGGCTTTGGACACACAAAACGCTTTCACTAGGCACAAGGGCAACAAGATCCGGCAAGGGAGTGCATGGGAGGAGGTCAGATATAGTCAGGGACCAGGTGGAAGCCAATTAAGCTAATTGGGCCAGGCACCAATCATTGGTGCACTGGCCCTTTAAGTCTCAGGGAGCTGGCGCGCGCGCGCCCTAGAGAGCGGAGCCGCGCGCGCCAGCACATGACAGCAGGGGACGGGAACGGGTAAGTGACCTGGGATGCGATTCGCGAGCGGGCGCGTCCCGCTGTGCGAATCGCATCCCCAACGGCCATGACAGTGCAGCGCTCCCGGTCAGCGGGACTGACCGGGGAGCTGCAGGGAGAAAGACGCCGTGAGCGCTCCGGGGAGGAGCGGGGACCCGGAGCGCTAGGCGTAACAATACTCTTCTCTAACCTAGACTACCAGAGTATATTCTTCTCTAACCTAGACCACCAGAGTATACTCTTCTCTAACCTAGACCTCCGGAATATACTCTTCTCTAACCTAGACCTCCAGAGAGTAGTGTTGAGCGGCATAGGCCATATTCGAATTCGCGAATATTCGCGAATATATGGACGAATATTCGTCATATATTCGCATATTCGTTATATTACCGTTTTATTTTCGCGTATGCGAAAATTAACACGTGTGCAAATTCGCATATGCGAAAATTAGCATATGCGAATTTTCGCACATGCGAATTTTCGCACAACAGTCTCACACAGTAGTATTAGAGCCTTCTTTACACCACACAAGCTGGAAGCAGAGAGGGGTGATCACTGTGATGTGTACTGTGAAGAAAAAAAAAAAAAACGAATATTCGTAATTACGAATATATAGCGCTATATTCGCAAAATTCGCGAATTCGCGAATATGCGATATTCGCGAATAATATTCGAATTGCGAATATTCGCGAGCAACACTACCAGAGAGTACTCTTTTCTAACCTAGACCACCAGAGTATACTCTTCTCTAACCTAGACCACCAGAGTATATTCTTCTCTAACCTAGACCTCCAGAATATACTCTTCTCTAACCTAGACCCCCAGAGTATACTCTTCTCTAACCTTGACCTCCAGAGTATACTCTTCTCTAACCTAGACAACCAGAGTATACTCTTCTCTAACCTAGACCACCAGAGTATACTCTTCTCTAACCTAGACCTCCAGAGTATACTCTTCTCTAACCTATACCTCCAGAGTATACTCTTCTCTAACCTAGACCACAAGAGAATACTCTTCTCTAACCTAGACCACCAGAGTATACTCTTCTCTAACCTAGACCTCCAGAGTATACTCTTCTCTAACCTAGACCACCAGAGTATACTCTTCTCTAACCTAGACCACCAGAGTATACTCTTCCCTAACTTAGACCTCCAGAGTATACTCTTCTCTAACCTAGACCACAAGAGAATACTCTTCTCTAACCTAGACCTACAGAGTATACTCTTCTCTAACCTAGACCACCAGAGTATACTCTTCTCTAACCTAGACCATCAGAGTATACTCTTCTCTAACCTAGACCTCCAGAGTATACTCGTCTCTAACCTAGACCACCAGAGTATACTCGTCTGTAACCTAGACCTCCCGAGTATACTCATCTCTAACCTAGACCTCCAGTGTATACTCTTCCCTAACCTAGACCACCGGAGTATACTCTTCTCTAACCTAGACCCCCAGAGTATACTCTTCTCTAACCTTGACCTCCAGAGTATACTCTTCTCTAACCTAGACCACCAGAATATATTCATCTCTAACCTAGACCACCAGAGTATACTCTTCTCTAACCTAGACGACCAGAGTATACTCTTCTCTAACCTAGACCTCCAGAGTATACTCTTCTCTAACCTAGACCACCAGAGTATACTCTTCTCTTACCTAGACCACCAAAGTTTACTCTTCTCTAACCTAGACCACCAGAGTATACTCTTCTCTAACCTAGACCACCAGAGTATACTCTTCTCTAACCTAGACCACCATAGTATACTCTTCTCTAACCTAGACCTCCAGAGTATACTCTTCTCTAACCTAGACCCCCAGAGTATACTCTTCTCTAACCTAGACCACCAGAGTATACTCTTCTCTAACCTAGACCTCCAGAGTATACTCTTCTCTAACCTAGACCCCCAGAGTATACTCTTCTCTAACCTTGACCTCCAGAGTATACTCTTCTCTAACCTAGACCTCCAGAGTATACTCTTCTCTAACCTTGACCTCCAGAATATACTCTCCTCTAACCTAGACCACCAGAATATACTCATCTCTAACCTAGACCACCAGCGTATATTCTTCTCTAACCTAGACCACCAGAGTATACTCTTCTCTAACCTAGACCACCAGAGTATACTCTTCTCTAACCTAGACCACCATAGTATACTCTTCTCTAACCTAGACCACCAGAGTATACTCTTCTCTAACTTAGACCTCCAGAGTATACTCTTCTCTAACCTAGACCATCAGTGTCACGATGCCGGCTGGCAGGAGGTGGATCCTCTGTGCCAGAGAGGGATTGGCGTGGACCGTGCTAGTGGACCGGTTCTAAGTCACTACAGGTTTTCACCAGAGCCCGCCGCAAAGCGGGATGGTCTTGCTGCGGCGGTAGTGACCAGGTCGTATCCACTAGCAACGGCTCAACCTCTCTGGCTGCTGAAGATAGGCGCGGTACAAGGGAGTAGACAGAAGCAAGGTCGGACGTAGCAGAAGGTCGGGGCAGGCAGCAAGGTTCGTAGTCAGGGTGGATAGCAGAAGTTCTGGTACACAGGCTTTGGACACACAAAACGCTTTCACTAGGCACAAGGGCAACAAGATCCGGCAAGGGAGTGCATGGGAGAAGGTCAGATATAGTCAGGGACCAGGTGGAAGCCAATTAAGCTAATTGGGCCAGGCACCAATCATTGGTGCACTGGCCCTTTAAGTCTCAGGGAGCTGGCGCGCGCGCGCCCTAGAGAGCGGAGCCGCGCGCGCCAGCACATGACAGCAGGGGACGGGAACGGGTAAGTGACCTGGGATGCGATTCGCGAGCGGGCGCGTCCCGCTGTGCGAATCGCATCCCCGACGGCCATGACAGTGCAGCGCTCCCGGTCAGCGGGACCGACCGGGGCGCTGCGGAGAGAGAGACGCCGTACGCGCTCCGGGGAGGAGCGGGGACCCGGAGCGCTAGGCGTAACAGTACCCCCCCCCTTAGGTCTCCCCTTCTCTTTGTCCGGTAACTGCCCCCCCTGGGATGAGGACACCGGGAAAGGATGGAGGGATTCCTCAACGGCAGGCAGTACAGCAGGAGTGGGAATGGGGAGGGAGGGCAGAGGGCGAGGCCTGGCACGGGGCAGTGTGACACCAGGACGAGGGCCACGAGGAGGCACCGAGGCTTGCCTGACTGGACTGGGAGGGGGGGAGAGGCACTTCTTAAGGCGGGCAGAGTCCATAACGACCTTAGGGAGACCGGATACAGGAGGAACCACAGGGTCACGGCAGGGAGTACTGGGAACCGGTTTAAGGCAGTCCTTGAAGCAAGAGGTACCCCAGCTCTTGATCTCCCCTGAGGACCAATCCAGGGTTGGGGAATGGTGTTGAAGCCAGGGTAGTCCAAGGAGAATTTCAGAAGTGCAATTGGAGAGGACCAAAAACTCAATTTTCTCATGATGAGGTCCGATGCACATTAGGAGGGGCTCCGTGCGGAAACGCACGGTGCAATCCAACCTGGCTCCGTTGACCGCGGAAATGTGGAGTGGCTTGACAAGACGGGTCACCGGGATGCGGAATTTATTCACCAAGGACTCCCGAATAAAATTCCCAGAGGCACCAGAGTCCAGGCAGGCCACGGCTGAGAGGGAAGAGCTGGCTGAAGAAGAAATCCGTACAGGCACCGTGAGACGTGGAGAAGCCGACTTAGCATCAAGAGACGCCACACCCACGAGAGCTGGGTGCGAGCGTGCGTTTCCCAGACGTGGAGGACGGATAGGGCAATCCACCAAAAAATGTTCGGTACTGGCACAGTACAGACAAAGATTCTCTTCCTTACGGCGATTCCTCTCTTCCAGGGTCAGGCGAGACCGATCCACTTGCATGGCCTCCTCGGCGGGAGGCCTAGGCGCAGATTGCAATGGAGACTGTGGGAGAGGTGTCCAGAGATCTAAGTCTTTTTCCTGGCGGAGCTCTTGATGCCTCTCAGAAAAACGCATGTCAATGCGAGTGGCTAGATGAATGAGTTCATGCAGATTAGCAGGAGTATCTCGTGCGGCCAGAACATCTTTAATGTTGCTGGATAGGCCTTTTTTAAAGGTCGCGCAGAGGGCCTCATTATTCCAGGAAAGTTCAGAAGCAAGAGTACGGAATTGTATGGCGTACTCGCCAACGGAAGAATTACCCTGGACCAGGTTCAGCAGGGCAGTCTCAGCAGAAGAGGCTCGGGCAGGTTCCTCAAAGACACTTCGAATTTCCGAGAAGAAGGAGTGTACAGAGGCAGTGACGGGGTCATTGCGGTCCCAGAGCGGTGTGGCCCATGACAGGGCTTTTCCAGACAGAAGGCTGACTACGAAAGCCACCTTAGACCTTTCAGTAGGAAACTGGTCCGACATCATCTCCAAGTGCAGGGAAAATTGCGAAAGAAAGCCACGGCAAAACTTAGAGTCCCCATTAAATTTGTCCGGCAAGGACAGGCGGAGGCTAGGAGTGGCCACTCGCTGCGGAAGGGGTGCAGGAGCTGGCGGAGGAGATGATTGCTGCTGAAGTTGCGACTGAAGTTGCTGCACAATGGTGGACACTTCCGACAGCTGGTGGGTTAGATGGGCGATCTGTCGGGATTGCTGGGCGACCACCGTGGTGATATCAGAGATATAAGGCAGAGGAACTTCAGCGGGATCCATGGCCGGATCTACTGTCACGATGCCGGCTGGCAGGAGGTGGATCCTCTGTGCCAGAGAGGGATTGGCGTGGACCGTGCTAGTGGACCGGTTCTAAGTCACTACAGGTTTTCACCAGAGCCCGCCGCAAAGCGGGATGGTCTTGCTGCGGCGGTAGTGACCAGGTCGTATCCACTAGCAACGGCTCAACCTCTCTGGCTGCTGAAGATAGGCGCGGTACAAGGGAGTAGACAGAAGCAAGGTCGGATGTAGCAGAAGGTCGGGGGCAGGCAGCAAGGTTCGTAGTCAGGGTGGATAGCAGAAGTTCTGGTACACAGGCTTTGGACACACAAAACGCTTTCACTAGGCACAAGGGCAACAAGATCCGGCAAGGGAGTGCATGGGAGGAGGTCAGATATAGTCAGGGACCAGGTGGAAGCCAATTAAGCTAATTGGGCCAGGCACCAATCATTGGTGCACTGGCCCTTTAAGTCTCAGGGAGCTGGCGCGCGCGCGCCCTAGAGAGCGGAGCCGCGCGCGCCAGCACATGACAGCAGGGGACGGGAACGGGTAAGTGACCTGGGATGCGATTCGCGAGCGGGCGCGTCCCGCTGTGCGAATCGCATCCCCGACGGCCATGACAGTGCAGCGCTCCCGGTCAGCGGGACCGACCGGGGCGCTGCGGAGAGAGAGACGCCGTACGCGCTCCGGGGAGGAGCGGGGACCCGGAGCGCTAGGCGTAACAATCAGAGTATACTTGTCTCTAACCTAGACCATTAGAGTATACTCTTCCCTAACCTAGACCTCCAGAGTATACTCTTCTCTAACCTAGACCACCAGAGTATACTCTTCTCTAACCTAGACCTACAGAGTATACTCTTCTCTAACCTAGACCACCAGAGTATACTCTTCTCTAACCTAGACCACCAGAGTATACTCTTCTCTAACCTAGACCCCCAGAGTATACTCTTCTCTAACCTAGACCACCAGAGTATACTCTTCTCTAACCTAGACCCCCAGAGTATACTCTTCTCTAACCTAGACCCCCAGAGTATACTCTTCTCTAACCTAGACCCCCAGAGTATACTCTTCTCTGACCTAGACCTCCAGAGTATACTCTTCTCTAACCTAGACAACCAGAGTATACTCTTCTTTAACCGAGACCACCCGAGTATACTCTTCTCTATCCTAGGCCTCCAGGGTTGTACCAAGTATACTCTTTTCTACCATAGACCACCAGGGTTGTTCTTAGTATAGTCCTTTCTATCCTAGACCACCAGGGTTGTTCCAAATGTTGTCTTCTCTACTCTAGACAGCGAGGGTAATACCAAGAATAGTCTTTCTATTCCTAGTCCACAAGAGTATACTCTTCTCTAACCTAGACCTCAAGAGTTGTACCAAGTATACTCTTTTCTACCCTAGACCACAAGGGTTGTTCCAAACGTAGTCTTCTCTACCGTAGACAACCAAGAATAGTCTTGCTATTCCTAGTCCACCAGAGTATACTCTTCTCTAACCTAGACCTCCAGGGTGGACCAAGTACACTCTTCTCTGCCCTAGACCACCAGGGTTGTTCAGGTAGAGTCTTCTTTACCCTAGACCACTGGTTTTGTTCCAAGTATCGTCTCCACTCTACCTATATCACCAGGGTTGTGCCAAGTATAGTTTTCTCTACCCTAGACCACCAGGGATGTGTCCAATATAAAAGCTTATTTACCCTCCACCCCCAAGGACATCTTCATTGCCGATCTGCCCACGTCTGCAGCAGCACATCATCTGCCCGACATATTTGCTCTATCACCTTCAAGAGAGATGAAGTCATGTGACCCGTCACCTATTTTCATGTTACCGCGGGCTGCGCACTTCTCTCCGGTCTCGCGGTGAGTGGAGGGGACAATGGCTTCGTTGTTCAATGAGTGTTTTTCTATCTTTCAGTCTTGGCTGTTAATGAGTCAGAAATGTAAAGTGTGGAGACGTCACGTGGCCGCGTTTCGCTCTTTTGTACGTTTACGTGTTTTTCATACTTTTGTCCCTGTGAGGGTGATAATGGCTTTTAATGACTTTCTGAAAAGGGGAAAATCTTAAGTGACATTTCGCCTCCTATTATGTATCACAAACCGGCAATTTCACGATTCGCTTTTTTCCAGAGGCGCCGGATGAATAGTGAAATCTGAGGCTTTTTCATTTCCACTTTCTTTAGAATTAGAGGAGATTCACTTTACCACGACTCCACGCCGACTGCGCCAATTCCCAGGATCACGACTCTCATCAGGATTCTATAGAGACGTGACCGCAATTAACACCCGGAGAGTCTCGTCATCAGCGAATGCAATCAAAACATGACTGATACATTGTAACAAAATACCAGAAGTTATAGGAAGAATAAGGCTGTATACCTGCTGGGGTGTAATCAGTGTTGTTACATAGGACTGCAACATTTGTACTCAGAGAGATATCACTGTGTTATCTGTGGTGTTACATAGGACTGCAGGTCACATCCCCTACATTATCTGTACTCAGAGAGTTATCACTGTTATCTGTGGTGTTACATAGGACTGCAGGTCACATCTACACATTATCTGTACTCAGAGAGTTATCACTGTTATCTGTGGTGTTACATAGGACTGCAGGTCACATCTACACATTATCTGTACTCAGAGAGTTATCACTGTGTTATCTGTAGTGTTACATAGGACTGCAGGTCACATCTATACATTATCTGTACTCAGAGAGTTATCACTGTTATCTGTGGTGTTACATAGGACTGCAGGTCACATCTATACATTATCTGTACTCAGAGAGTTATCACTGTTATCTGTGGTGTTACATAGGACTGCAGGTCACATCTACACATTATCTGTACTCAGAGAGTTATCACTGTTATCTGTGGTGTTACATAGGACTGCAGGTCACATCTACACATTATCTGTACTCAGAGAGTTATCACTGTGTTATCTGTAGTGTTACATAGGACTGCAGGTCACATCTATACATTATCTGTACTCAGAGAGTTATCACTGTTATCTGTGGTGTTACATAGGACTGCAGGTCACATCTATACATTATCTGTACACAGAGAGTTATCACTGTTATCTGTAGTGTTACATAGGACTGCAGGTCACATCTATACATTATCTGTACTCAGAGAGTTATCACTGTGTTATCTGTGGTGTTACATAGGACTGCAGGTCACATCCCCTACATTATCTGTACTCAGAGAGTTATCCCTGTGTTATCTGTGGTTTTACATAGGACTGCAGGTCACATCTATACATTATCTGTACTCAGAGAGTTATCACTGTTATCTGTGGTGTTACATAGGACTGCAGGTCACATCTATACATTATCTGTACTCAGAGAGTTATCACTGTGTTATCTGTGGTGTTACATAGGACTGCAGGTCACATCTATACTGTTACGCCGAGCGCTCCGGGTCCCCGCTCCTCCCCGGAGCGCTCGCTTCTCTCTCGCTACCGCAGCGCTCCGGGCAGCTCCACTGACCCGGTGCGCTGCGATACCGTCTCCAGCCGGGATGCGATTCGCGATGCGGGTAGCGCCCGCTCGCGATGCGCATCCCGGCTCCCGTACCTGACTCGCTCTCCGTCTGTCCTGTCCCGGCGCGCGCGCGCCGAGTCTCTGCGATTTAAAGGGCCACTGCGCCGCTGATTGGCGCAGTGGTTCCAATTAGTGTGTTCACCTGTGCACTCCCTATTTATACCTCACTTCCCCTTCACTCCCTCGCCGGATCTTGTTGCCATTGTGCCAGTGAAAGCGTTTCCTTGTGTGTTCCTAGCCTGTGTTCCAGACCTCCTGCCGTTGCCCCCGACTACGATCCTTGCTGCCTGCCCCGACCTTCTGCTACGTCCGACCTTGCTTCTGTCTACTCCCTTGTACCGCGCCTATCTTCAGCAGTCAGAGAGGTTGAGCCGTTGCTAGTGGATACGACCTGGTCACTACCGCCGCAGCAAGACCATCCCGCTTTGCGGCGGGCTCTGGTGAAAACCAGTAGTGACTTAGAACCGATCCACTAGCACGGTCCACGCCAATCCCTCTCTGGCACAGAGGATCCACTACCTGCCAGCCGGCATCGTGACAGTAGATCCGGCCATGGATCCCGCTGAAGTTCCTCTGCCAGTTGTCGCCGACCTCACCACGGTGGTCGCCCAGCAGTCACAACAGATAGCGCAACAAGGCCAACAGCTGTCTCAACTGACCGTGATGCTACAGCAGCTACTACCACAGCTTCAGCAATCATCTCCTCCGCCAGCTCCTGCACCTCCTCCGCAGCGAGTGGCCGCTTCTGGTCTACGACTATCCTTGCCGGATAAATTTGATGGGGACTCTAAATTCTGCCGTGGCTTTCTTTCCCAATGTTCCCTGCACTTGGAGATGATGTCGGACCAGTTTCCTACTGAAAGGTCTAAGGTGGCTTTCGTAGTCAGCCTTCTGTCTGGAAAAGCTCTGTCATGGGCCACACCGCTCTGGGACCGCAATGACCCCGTCACTGCCTCTGTACACTCCTTCTTCTCGGAAATTCGAAGTGTCTTTGAGGAACCTGCCCGAGCCTCTTCTGCTGAGACTGCCCTGCTGAACCTGGTCCAGGGTAATTCTTCCGTTGGCGAGTATGCCATACAATTCCGTACTCTTGCTTCAGAATTATCCTGGAATAATGAGGCCCTCTGCGCGACCTTTAAAAAAGGCCTATCCAGCAACATTAAAGATGTTCTGGCCGCACGAGAAATTCCTGCTAACCTACATGAACTCATCCATCTTGCCACTCGCATTGACATGCGTTTTTCCGAAAGGCGTCAGGAGCTCCGCCAGGATATGGACTTTGTTCGCACAAGGCGTTTTTTCTCCCCGGCTCCTCTCTCCTCTGGTCCCCTGCAATCCGTTCCTGTGCCTCCCGCCGTGGAGGCTATGCAGGTCGACCGGTCTCGCCTGACACCTCAAGAGAGGACACGACGCCGCATGGAGAATCTCTGCCTGTACTGTGCCAGTACCGAACACTTCCTGAAGGATTGTCCTATCCGTCCTCCCCGCCTGGAAAGACGTACGCTGACTCCGCACAAAGGTGAGACAGTCCTTGATGTCTACTCTGCTTCTCCACGTCTTACTGTGCCTGTGCGGATATCTGCCTCTGCCTTCTCCTTCTCTACTATGGCCTTCTTGGATTCCGGATCTGCAGGAAATTTTATTTTGGCCTCTCTCGTCAACAGGTTCAACATCCCAGTGACCAGTCTCGCCAGACCCCTCTACATCAATTGTGTAAACAATGAAAGATTGGACTGTACCATACGTTTCCGCACGGAGCCCCTTCTAATGTGCATCGGACCTCATCACGAGAAGATTGAATTTTTGGTCCTCCCCAATTGCACTTCCGAAATCCTCCTTGGACTACCCTGGCTTCAACTCCATTCCCCAACCCTGGATTGGTCCACTGGGGAGATCAAGAGTTGGGGGCCCTCTTGTTTCAAGGACTGCCTAAAACCGGTTCCCAGTACCCCTGGCCGTGACTCTGTGGTTCCCCCTGTAACCGGTCTCCCTAAGGCCTATATGGACTTTGCGGATGTTTTTTGCAAAAAACAAGCTGAGACTCTACCTCCTCACAGGCCTTATGATTGTCCTATTGACCTCCTCCCGGGCACTACTCCACCCCGGGGCAGAATCTATCCTCTGTCCGCCCCAGAGACTCTTGCTATGTCGGAGTACATCCAGGAAAATTTAAAAAAAGGCTTTATCCGTAAATCCTCCTCTCCTGCCGGAGCTGGATTTTTCTTTGTGTCCAAAAAAGATGGCTCTCTACGTCCTTGCATTGACTACCGCGGTCTTAATAAAATCACGGTAAAGAACCGCTACCCCCTACCCCTCATCTCTGAACTCTTTGATCGCCTCCAAGGTGCCCACATCTTTACCAAACTGGACTTAAGAGGTGCTTATAATCTCATCCGCATCAGAGAGGGGGATGAATGGAAAACGGCATTTAACACTAGAGATGGACACTTTGAGTATCTGGTCATGCCCTTTGGCCTGTGCAACGCCCCTGCCGTCTTCCAAGACTTTGTTAATGAAATTTTTCGTGATCTCTTATATTCCTGTGTTGTTGTATATCTGGACGATATCCTGATTTTTTCTGCCAATCTAGAAGAACACCGCCAGCATGTCCGTATGGTTCTTCAGAGACTTCGTGACAATCAACTTTATGCCAAGATAGAGAAATGTCTGTTTGAATGCCAATCTCTTCCTTTCCTAGGATACTTGGTCTCTGGCCAGGGACTACAAATGGATCCAGACAAACTCTCTGCCGTCTTAGATTGGCCACGCCCCTCCGGACTCCGTGCTATCCAACGTTTTTTGGGGTTCGCCAATTATTACAGGCAATTTATTCCACATTTTTCTACCGTTGTGGCCCCTATCGTGGCTTTAACCAAAAAAAATGCCAATCCCAAGTCTTGGCCTCCTCAAGCGGAAGACGCCTTTAAACGGCTCAAGTCTGCCTTTTCTTCGGCTCCCGTGCTCTCCAGACCTGACCCATCTAAACCCTTCCTATTGGAGGTTGATGCCTCCTCTGTAGGAGCTGGAGCGGTCCTTCTACAAAAAAATTCTTCCGGGCATGCTGTTACTTGTGGTTTTTTTTCTAGGACCTTCTCTCCGGCGGAGAGGAACTACTCCATCGGGGATCGAGAGCTTCTAGCCATTAAATTAGCACTTGAGGAATGGAGGCATCTGCTGGAGGGATCAAGATTTCCAGTTATTATTTACACCGATCACAAGAACCTCTCCTATCTCCAGTCTGCCCAACGGCTGAATCCTCGCCAGGCCAGGTGGTCTCTGTTCTTTGCCCGATTTAATTTTGAAATTCACTTTCGGCCTGCCGATAAGAACATTAGGGCCGATGCTCTCTCTCGTTCCTCGGATGCCTCGGAAGTTGAACTTTCTCCGCAACACATCATTCCTCCTGACTGCCTGATTTCCACTTCTCCAGCCTCCATCTGGCAAACTCCTCCAGGAAAGACCTTCGTCTCTCCACACCAACGCCTCGGAATCCTCAAATGGGGTCACTCCTCCCATCTCGCAGGTCATGCAGGCATCAAGAAATCTGTGCAACTCATCTCTCGCTTCTATTGGTGGCCGACTCTGGAGACGGATGTCGTGGACTTTGTGCGAGCCTGCACTGTCTGTGCCCGGGATAAGACTCCTCGCCAGAAGCCCGCTGGTTTTCTTCATCCTCTGCCTGTCCCCGAACAGCCTTGGTCTCTGATTGGTATGGATTTTATTACAGACCTACCCCCATCCCGTGGCAACACTGTTGTTTGGGTGGTCGTTGATCGATTCTCCAAGATGGCACATTTCATCCCTCTTCCTGGTCTTCCTTCAGCGCCTCAGTTGGCTAAACAATTTTTTGTACACATTTTTCGTCTTCACGGGTTGCCCACACAGATAGTCTCGGATAGAGGCGTCCAATTCGTGTCAAAATTCTGGAGGGCTCTCTGTAAACAACTCAAGATTAAATTAAACTTTTCTTCTGCATATCATCCTCAATCCAATGGACAAGTAGAAAGAATTAACCAGGTCTTGGGTGATTATTTACGACATTTTGTTTCCTCCCGCCAGGATGATTGGGCAGATCTTCTACCATGGGCCGAATTCTCGTATAACTTTAGAGTCTCTGAATCTTCCTCCAAATCCCCATTTTTCGTGGTGTACGGCCGTCACCCTCTTCCCCCCCTCCCTACTCCCTTGCCCTCTGGTTTGCCCGCTGTAGATGAAGTGACTCGTGATCTTTCCACCATATGGAAAGAGACCCAAGATTCTCTTTTACAGGCTTCATCTCGCATGAAAAAGTTTGCCGATAAGAAAAGAAGAGCTCCCCCCATTTTTGCTCCCGGAGACAAGGTATGGCTCTCCGCTAAATATGTCCGCTTTTGTGTCCCCAGTTACAAACTGGGTCCACGCTATCTTGGTCCTTTCAAAGTCTTGTGCCAAATTAATCCTGTCTCTTACAAACTTCTTCTTCCTCCTTCTCTCCGTATTCCTAATGCCTTTCATGTCTCTCTTCTTAAACCACTCATCATCAACCGTTTCTCTCCCAAGTTAGTTTCTCCCACTCCTGTCTCCGGTTCTTCTGACGTCTTCTCAGTGAAAGAGATACTGGCCTCCAAGACGGTCAGAGGAAAAAGGTTCTTTTTGGTGGATTGGGAGGGCTGTGGACCTGAAGAGAGATCCTGGGAACCTGAGGACAACATCCTAGACAAAAGTCTGCTCCTCAGGTTCTCAGGCTCTAAGAAGAGGGGGAGACCCAAGGGGGGGGGTACTGTTACGCCGAGCGCTCCGGGTCCCCGCTCCTCCCCGGAGCGCTCGCTTCTCTCTCGCTACCGCAGCGCTCCGGGCAGCTCCACTGACCGGGTGCGCTGCGATACCGTCTCCAGCCGGGATGCGATTCGCGATGCGGGTAGCGCCCGCTCGCGATGCGCATCCCGGCTCCCGTACCTGACTCGCTCTCCGTCTGTCCTGTCCCGGCGCGCGCGGCCCCGCTCCCTAGGGCGCGCGCGCGCCGGGTCTCTGCGATTTAAAGGGCCACTGCGCCGCTGATTGGCGCAGTGGTTCCAATTAGTGTGTTCACCTGTGCACTCCCTATTTATACCTCACTTCCCCTTCACTCCCTCGCCGGATCTTGTTGCCTTAGTGCCAGTGAAAGCGTTCCTTGTGTGTTCCTAGCCTGTGTTCCAGACCTCCTGCCGTTGCCCCCGACTACGATCCTTGCTGCCTGCCCCGACCTTCTGCTACGTCCGACCTTGCTTCTGTCTACTCCCTTGTACCGCGCCTATCTTCAGCAGTCAGAGAGGTTGAGCCGTTGCTAGTGGATACGACCTGGTCACTACCGCCGCAGCAAGACCATCCCGCTTTGCGGCGGGCTCTGGTGAACACCAGTAGTGACTTAGAACCGATCCACTAGCACGGTCCACGCCAAACCCTCTCTGGCACAGAGGATCCACTACCTGCCAGCCGGCATCGTGACATATACATTATCTGTACTCAGAGTTATCTGTGGTGTTACATAGGACTGCAGGTCACATCTATACATTATCTGTACTCAGAGTTATCACTGTGTTATCTGTGGTGTTACATAGGACTGCAGGTCACATCTATACATTATCTGTACTCAGAGTTATCACTGTAATCTGTGGTGTTACATAGGACTGCAGGTCACATCTATACATTATCTGTACTCAGAGAGTTATCACTGTGTTATCTGTGGTGTTACATAGGACTGCAGGTCACATCTATACATGATCTGTACTCAGAGAGTTATCACTGTTATCTGTGGTGTTACATAGGACTGCAGGTCACATCTATACATTATCTGTACTCAGAGAGTTATCACTGTTATCTGTGGTGTTACATAGGACTGCAGGTCACATCTATACATTATCTGTACTCAGAGAGTTATCACTGTGTTATCTGTGGTGTTACATAGGACTGCAGGTCACATCTATACATTATCTGTACTCAGAGTTATCACTGTGTTATCTGTGGTGTTACATAGGACTGCAGGTCACATCTATACATTATCTGTACTCGGAGAGTTATCACTGTGTTATCTGTGGTGTTACATAGGACTGCAGGTCACATCTATACATTATCTGTACTCAGAGAGTTATCACTGTGTTATCTGTGGTGTTACATAGGACTGCAGGTCACATCTATACATTATCTGTACTCAGAGAGTTATCACTGTGTTATCTGTGGTGTTACATAGGACTGCAGGTCACATCTATACATTATCTGTACTCAGAGAGTTATCACTGTGTTATCTGTGGTGTTACATAGGACTGCAGGTCACATCTATACATTATCTGTACTCAGAGAGTTATCACTGTTATCTGTGGTGTTACATAGGACTGCAGGTCACATCTATACATTATCTGTACTCAGAGAGTTATCACTGTTATCTGTGGTGTTACATAGGACTGCAGGTCACATCTATACATTATCTGTACTCAGAGAGTTATCACTGTGTTATCTGTGGTGTTACATAGGACTGCAGGTCACATCTATACATTATCTGTACTCAGGACCTTTGCCGGTATCCCCAGTCCTGATTTTTGGTGGTGTCTGCGGCACAGTCAGTTGATTCGCTCTCCTCCAAGGTGGTGGCACACGCTGTGATCATATGAGACATTTTGCCGTCTTTACGCTCAGCAGGCCGCCGTTCAGCGCGCACCAGGTAATTTGCTGCTTAGTGTGAGACAAGGATATGATTCTGGAGGGAAGAAAGCTGTGATCGAGAATGTCAGTCACCGCTGATCGAGAACGTCAGTCACCGTTGATCAAGAACATAATTCAACACTGATCGAGAACGTCAGTCACCGATGATCGAGAACGTCAGTCACCGCTGATCGAGAACGTCAGTCACCGATGATCGAGAACGTCAGTCACCGCTGATCGAGAATGTCAGTCACCGCTGATCGACAACGTCAGTCACCGATGATCGAGAACACCAGTCACTGCTGATCGAGAATGTCAGTCACCGCTGATCGACAACGTCATTCACCGCTGATCGAGAACGTCAGTCATCGCTGATCGAGAACGTCAGTCACCGCTGATCGAGAACATCATTCACCACTGATCGAGAACGTCAGTCACTGCTGATCGAGAACACCAGTCACCGCTGATCAAGAACGTCAGTCACCGCTGATCAAGAACGTCAGTCACCGCTGATCAAGAACGTCAGTCACCGCTGATCGAGAACATCATTCACCACTGGTCGAGAACGTCAGTCACCGCTGATCGAGAACATCAGTCACCGCTGATCGAGAACGTCAGTCACTGCTGATCGAGAACATCAGTCACCGCTGATCGAGAACGTCAGTCACTGCTGATCGAGAACACCAGTCACCGCTGATCGAGAACATCAGTCACCGCTGATCGAGAACGTCAGTCACTGCTGATCGAGAACATCAGTCACCGCTGATCGAGAACGTCAGTCACTGCTGATCGAGAACACCAGTCACCGCTGATCGAGAACATCAGTCACCGCTGTTCGAGAAAATTATTCACCACTGCCAGTGACCTCCAGGAGGAGAAAATTCTGGAAGTAACAACAAAGACAACGCACAGCCGCCATATTGGATTCCACCCAGCTTTCCCAGCAGCAGATATATCTATGAAGAACGATATTCACACATTTGGGGGGTAGTGCCCTTTAAATCTCTAGGCGCCCTTGGAGTCTCTGCCGGAGGTGACGTGGGGTCGCGGTTGCGCCTGGATCGGCTTCGTTCGCTGATAAAATATTTATATGAGTTAATTGCGCCCTGATATCCAAGTGTAAAGGACACACATGGCTGCGGGACACGAATAAAATGTGAGCGTGCGAAGGACGCGGATCCTGCGGAAATAAAAGGAGATTAACATAGGACACGACGGTTACAAAGTGACGCGGGAAGCCATATTGAAATCAGCGGCGTCCCCCCCCCCCCCCCCCCCCCCCAGGAAAAAAAAACAGAGGCACAAAAGAAAGGTCAAATACATAATTATTACCCAGAAGCCTCTGCTCCTGACCGGCAGCGGTGTAAATGCAGATTATACCCAGACAACTTCTGAACTGTAATGTGTCTATAGCACCCAGAGCTGCACTCACAATTCTGCTGTTGCAGAACCACAAATCCCAGCATTCCCAGACAGTAATAGTTTAGTGTTCCCCAGCCAGGGTGCCTCCAGCTGTTGCAAAACTACAATTTTCAGCATGCCCAGACAACCTTAGGTCAGTGTTCCCCAATGAGTGTGCCTCCAGCTGTTGCAAAACTACAGCTCCCAGAATTCCCAAAGAGCCATAGGCCAGTGATTCCCAACCAGGGTGCCTCCAGCTGTTGCTAAACCACAATTCCCAGCATGCCTGGACAGCCTTAGGTCAGTGCTCCCCAGCCAAGGTGCCTCAAGCTGTTGCAAAACTACAACTCCCAGCATACCCGGACAGCCAACGGCAGTCCGGGAATGCTGGGAGTTGTAGTTTTGCAACAGCTGGAGGTTCACCGTTTGGAGACCACTGTTATAGAGCAAGCAAACATTTTGAAACTGTGACTGCAGCTTTATTAGTGACTGGAGGATAAAACTTCAGTAACTCAGATGAAATGAAGCATAAAAAGTATCAAACAATAATTCAGCTTTTCTTTAGTTGTTATTTATTTGGTCGATTGTAACAATAAAAACAAAACCTGAGAACCGAGAGACATCTGTGCCGTGTACTGGGGACATGTTATAGTGATGATGGCATAAAACCTGTTGCTTCTGCCAAAAAGGGGATCGTTTTTGGACCCCTTTTAGTTTAAAAATAAATAAATAAATAAAATACACTAGTGCTGGGTCTTCTTAAACCAACTATTAGGCCCCATCATGTTGCTGCAACTTTGACATTAACTTTTCCTTAAAAACAGCTGAGAAGTGTTATACAGGGATTCCAGGACGATCGCTCAAGCTCAGGTTTGGACTGAACCACCGAAGTTCGGCAAATCTGAGCTCATCGCCAATCGTGATGAAAAGGAATGATAGTAACAATGATGATGATGATGATAGTGATGATGATGATGATAGTGATGATGATGATGATGATGATGGTGGTGGTGATGAAGATGATGATAGTGATGATGATGATGATGATAGTGATGATGATGGTGGTGGTGATGATGATGATGATAATGATGATGATGATAGCAATGATGATGATGATGATAGTGATGATGGTGATGATGATGATGATGATGATAGTGATGATGATGATGATAGGGATGATGGTGATGATGATGAGGATAGTGATGATGATGATGATGATAGTGATGATGATGATGATGATAGTGATGATGATGATGATAGTGATGATGATAGTGATGATAGTGATGAGGATAGTGATGATGATGATGATGATGATAGTGATGATGATGATGATGATGATAGTGATGATGATGATGATGATAGTGATGATGATGATGATAGTGATGATGATGATGATGATAGTGATGATGGTGATAGTGATGATGATGATGATGATGATGATAGTGATGATAATGTTGAAAAAGTGATGATGATGATGATAGTGATAATGATGTTGAAAAAGTGATGATGATGATAGTGATGATGATGTTGAAAATGTGATGATGATGATGATGATATTGGCAAAGATCATCATTTATAAAGAGAAGTGATGATGGTGATGATAATAATAATCATGGTGGTAATGAGGAAGATGGTGATGAAGATGATGATGATGATGATGATGAAGATGATTATGGTGATGATGATGATGATGATGATGATGATGAAGGTGATGGTGATGATTGTTGTAATAATGATAGTGATGAAGGTTAATGCTGATGAGTGATGATTAAAATTATGTTACAGATGATAATAAAAAATAATTATATAAATAAAATATAAATCGGCTTTTGCCTTTTTTGCAGCTTGAAGTTCTTTGGCTCCTATTAAAGGAGAAATGCGCTGGAAAACATTTAACTCTTCCTGTGCCCGGGCTGCAAAAACAAGAACAAAAAAACTTTAACTCACCTCCCCGAACCACCCCCGCCCCCCAACACCCCCCCCATTGCGCCGATATTGACGTCCCGTTCCTCCGGGGCTGCTTGGCTCCGTGCTTCGTACGTCCCACTGCGGTCAGCGTATGGCAGCAGCAGCGATGTCCCGCCTCGGCCGGTAATAGGCTGAGCGCACTGTCATGTAAGGAGCCTGAGACGCTACTCCTCTCTGCTGCCGGGCGCAGGGGAAGGTTAACGTTTTCCACCATATTTCTCCTTTAAGGTTAAAATGAAGCTGCTCACAGACGGACGTCTCCCTGAGAATAAATAATTATAATAAAATACAAATAAACATTCAGCCTTTATTATCTGCTCCCGCTCCCTTGCTGTCCACAGGCTGAGTTGTAATATCTGTCACTACCACATGAACAGGAGGGCGCTGTTGTGCACACTACATGTTACAGTCGCCTCTGGAGTGATATTCTGTAGGTAGTAGAGGTTGGGGGGGGGCGATCCTGGTGCAGGAGGTTTCCGCAGGGAGGACCCCGTCCCCATATTTCATGCACAGATTATTCGCCGTGATGCGCCTGTCCTCCTCTGGCTGCTTTGAAGCTTCTTCGTGTCGCGGTGACACAAACTGTAAACTTAAGAGCGGCCAATACCGCCTCTCACCAGACCGCGTCTTGTTTCATTGCTTGGTGTTTTTCGGAGGAGATTCCCTCCCCCCCCCCCCCCCCCCCCCCCCTGGAAAAAAATATGAGTAGGCGCAGCGTCAGCGGGGGCCCTAATGTGGTCTGACTGGATGGCGTTCTGCTGAGGATGCGCACATTTATTATCTCAGGCGGGACGTTCGCTTGTCTCCGTGAGAATTATTCTTTTAATTCTGCCTCGGAACTCGGCGAATATTTCTTCAGATATTGGATGATATAAAAAGTGCGTCTTGTATTACAGAGAACCTTTACATATGAGCTGCGGATGACACGAGCGCATCTGCAAATACTTAAATTCATTTCTTGTACATTTTGTACTTTTTGTGTTTTTGTACATTTTGTACTTTTTGTGCCTTTGTGCTCCAAACACCTCCAGAGCTGCATTTACAATTCTGCTCACAATTGGAATGGCCATAGAAAATCTTTTAGTGGGATTGGAAGAAGGCGGCTGGAGTGAGCAAACCCAAACCCAACCCAGCTATTCCCCATGAGGAACAGGCCAATATTCCTTAAGGTGCCTCCAGCTGTTGCAAGATTACAACTCCCAACATACCCAGGCAGCCATTGGGTGAGAAACAGGATAAGATCCCTCAGGAATGTATCACATCTGCAGCAAAAGACACTCTGCTACAACCAGTGTACCTCCAGCTGTTGCAAAACTACAACTCCCAGCATGCCCAGACAACCAAAGGCCAGTATTTCCCAATGAGGGTGCCTCCAGCTGTTGCAGAGCTACAACTCCCAGCATGCCTGCACAGCCATAAACTGAGGAACAGGCTGAGATCCCTCAGGAATGCATCACATCTGCAGCGAAAGATGCTTTGCTACAATGTTTTTCCAACCAGTGTGCCTCCAGCTGTTGAAAAACTACAACTCCCAACATGCCCTGACAGCCTTTGGTCAGTGTTTCCAAACCAGGATGTCTTCAGCTGTGGCAAAACTACAACTCCCAGCATGCATGGACAATCAAAGGCCAGTGTTTCCCAATCAGGGTTCCTCCAATTGTTAAAAGACTACAAATCCCAGCATGCCCTGACAGCCTTTAGTGGGTGTTTCCCAACCAGGATGCCTCCAGCCGTTACAAAACTACAACTCCCAGCATGCCTGAACAGCCATCTTATTGCTAAACTACAACTCCCAGCATGCCCAGACACCCTTAGGCCAGCAGTTCCTAACCAGATTGCATCCAGCTGTTGCAAAACTACAACTCCCAGTATGACCAGACAGCCAACATATTGCAAAACTACAACTCCCAGTATGACCGGACAGCCAACATATTGCAAAACTACAACTCCCAGTATGACCGGACAGCCAACATATTGCAAAACTACAACTCCCATTATGACCGGACAGCCAACATATTGCAAAACTACAACTCCCAGTATGACCGGACAGCCAACATATTGCAAAATTACAACTCCCAGTATGACCGGACAGCCAACATATTGCAAAACTACAACTCCCAGTATGACCGGACAGCCAACATATTGCAAAACTACAACTCCCATTATGACCGGACAGCCAACATATTTCAAAACTACAACTCCCAGTATGACCGGACAGCCAACATATTGCAAAACTACAACTCCCAGCATGACCGGACAGCCAACAAATTGCAAAACTACAACTCCCAGCATGACCGGACAGCCAAATATAGCAAAACTACAACTCCTAGCATGACCGGACAGCCAACATATTGCAAAACTACAACTCCCAGTATGACCGGACAGCCAACATATTGCACAACTACAACTCCCAGCATGACCGGACAGCCAACATATTGCAAAACTACAACTCACAGCATGACCGGACAACCAACATATTGCAAAACTACAACTCCCGTTGGCTGTCCAGGCATGCTGAGAGTTTTAGTTTTGCAACAGCTGGAGGCACCTTGGTTGGTAAACACTACCAAATACTAAAGCCGCTGGTCATTGCTCCTCTTGGATAACAAGGGGTTAATCCCATAATCCTTTTCTTTCTATTTTTAACATTTTATTTTAGTAGTAATTAGCAATAAAAACTACAAAATATTACCCCCGCGCCGCCGTCCGCCTGGATCCCGCTGCGGCCTCATAACACAGATGACATCTTGATGGATATAGATCCAGGTTCTCCCGGTAGTAGTCGCCACACTTGTCGGCAGGTAGCGAAGAACGAGGCGAAGTCATTAAGAGAAACATTTCCGTAATTTTCCATAAGTGACCGGAGACCCGGAGACGCGTGCCCTGTGTGGAATGTAATGACTATAAGGGGGGGGGGGGGGGGGGGGCGAAGAAGTCACCGAATCCATCATTTAATATTTGGTCTATTCCAGATTTATTAGTAATGTCAGTAATTTAATATTTGTTTTATTTGAATATAAATATTTATTATTTATTTTATTTGAATATAAATATTTATTATTTATTTTATTTGAATATAAATATTTATTATTTATTTTATTTGAATATAAATATTTTTTATTTCTTTTATTTGAATATAAATATTTTTTATTTATGTTATTATTATCCTGAATAGATAAGATTGCTCTGTGAGGTGATAGGAGACGACTGTTTGTATACAGGGCTGAATGTGACTTTGCCGCGTAGCATGTGACCTAACATCAGAGCTCTAACCGCACATCCGAGCTCCCACAATGCACTGCTCTCTGCCGCCAAGACACCAGCAGAAGAGCGAGCGAAACAACTCAAGGCGAATATACACTGGGGATTTGTTTGGTATAAGCAACAGACAGAGGTGATCAGCCGAGGGGTAATTGTCTGTACAGAACGAACACAAACAAGATGGCGGCACTCACCATGCGTCCAAACCTCACATACTCATGATGGCTTTTTTTTTTAAATTACATTTGGGAGTTGCAGTTAGTAACGAACTACAACTCCCAGAATGCATGGATACAGCCTATGACCCTGCAGCTGCCCCAAACCAAAACTACAACTCCCAGCATATTGCACTGTATAGTAGTACAGCAGATATGGTAGACAAGAAATCCAGCTCACCGTGCAGTTGTCTTATCGCCCGGACTGTGCTGTGGCAGGGACACAATGCAGAGAAACAACAGAAGGAGATAGTCCAGCGAAAAAATGTATTGTGCAAAAAAAGATTCTTCTTTATTGTGATAAAAGCCAGCACACAGGAACACACATGGACAATGCGACGCGTTTCAGGTGTCATAGTGCACCCTTAGTCATGCAATGTACGACTAAGGGTTCACTACGACACCTGAAATGCGTCACATTGTCCATGTGTGTTCCTGTGTGCTGGCTTTTATCGCAATAAAGAAGAATCTTTTTTGACACAATACATTTTTTCGCTGGACTATCTTCTTCTATATAGTAGTACAGTATAGGTTATTGTGCAACATGCTGGGAGTTGTAGTTTTGGGGTCAGCTGCAGAGCCATAGGCTGTGTCAAGGAATGCTGGGAGTGGCTGTTACTAACTAACTACAACACCCAGTATGCCTTGATACAGCCTATGGCATCTGGTGTCTTTGTGCTAGAAATTGCAGGTTTTGGGGTGGAGAAATACCGACTGTGCCAGTGAAATACAGATGGCAACAATAATGGTGTAATGTTGTGCTGATAGTAGAGGTATGCTCACAGTAATGTTGTGCTGATAGTAGTGTTGTGCTCACAGTAATGTTGTGCTGATAGTAGAGGTATGCTGATAGTAATGTTGTGCTGATAGTAGAGGTATGCTCACAGTAATGTTGTGCTGATAGTAGTGTTGTGCTCACAGTAGTGTTGTGCTGATAGTAGTGTTGTGCTCACAGTAATGTTGTGCTGATAGTAGTGTTGTGCTCACAGTAATGTTGTGCTGATAGTAGAGGTATGCTGATAGTAATGTTGTGCTGATAGTAGTGTTGTGCTCACAGTAGTGTTGTGCCGATAGTAGAGGTATGCTGATAGTAATGTTGTGCTGATAGTAGAGGTGGGCTCACAGTAGTGTTGTGCTGATAATAGAGGTATGCTCACTGTAATGTTGTGCTGATAGTAGAGGTATGCTCACAGTAATGTTGTGCTGATAGTAGTGTTGTGCTCACAGTAATGTTGTGCTGATAGTAGAGGTATGCTGATAGTAATGTTGTGCTGATAGTAGTGTTGTGCTCACAGTAATGTTGTGCTGATAGTAGAGGTATGCTGATAGTAATGTTGTGCTGATAGTAGTGTTGTGCTCACAGTAATGTTGTGCTGATAGTAGAGGTATGCTGATAGTAATGTTGTGCTGATAGTAGTGTTGTGCTCACAGTAATGTGCTGATAGTAGTGTTGTGCTCACAGGTATTTTGTGCTGATAGTAGTGTTGTGCTCACAGTAGTGTTGTGCTGATAGTAGAGGTATGCTCACAGTAATGTTGTGCTGATAGTAGTGTTGTGCTCACATGTATGTTGTGCTGATAGTAGTGTTGTGCTCACAGTAGTGTTGTGCTGATAGTAGAGGTATGCTCACAGTAATGTTGTGCTGATAGTTGTGTTGTGCTCACAGTAGTGTTGTGCTGATAGTAGTGGTGCACTTACAGCAGTAGTGTTGTTGATTGTAGTGCTGTGCTCACAGTAGTGTTGTGTTGTGCTCACAGTAGTGTTGTGCTCACAGTAGTGTTGTGCTGATAGTAGTGGTGCACTTACAGTAGTAGTGTTGTGCTGATTGTAGTGTTGTGCTCACAGTAGTGTTGTGCTGATAGCAGTGTTGTGATTATTGTAGTAGTGTTGTGATGGCTGTAGTGTTGTGCTCACGGTAGTGTTGTGCTGATAGTTTTGTGATGATAGTAGTGTTGTGCTCACAGTAGTGTTGTGCTGATAGTAGTGGTGCACTTACAGTAGTAGTGTTGTTGATTGTAGTGCTGTGCTCACAGTAGTGTTGTGCTCACAGTAGTGTTGTGCTGATAGTAGTGTTGTGATTATTGTAGTAGTGTTGTGATGGTTGTAGTGTTGTGCTCACAGTAGTGTTGTGCTGATAGTTTTGCGATGATAGTAGTAGTGTGCTCACAGTAGTGTTGTGCTGATAGTTTTGTGATGATAGTAGTAGTGTGCTCACAGTAGTGTTGTGCTCACAGTAGTGTTGTGCTGATAGTTTTGTGATGATAGTAGTAGTGTGCTCACAGTAGTGTTGTGCTCACAGTAGTGTTGTAGTGTTGTGCTCACAGTAGTGTTGTGCTGATAGTTTTGCGATGATAGTAGTAGTGTGCTCACAGTAGTGTTGTGCTGATAGTTTTGCGATGATAGTAGTAGTGTGCTCACAGTAGTGTTGTGCTGATAGTTTTGTGATGATAGTAGTAGTGTGCTCACAGTAGTGTTGTGCTCACAGTAGTGTTGTGCTGATAGTTTTGTGATGATAGTAGTAGTGTGCTCACAGTAGTGTTGTGCTGATAGTTTTGCGATGATAGTGGTAGTGTGCTCGCAGTAGTGTTGTGCTCACAGTAGTGTTGTGCTCACAGTAGTGTTGTGCTCACAGTAGTGTTGTGCTGATAGTAGTGGTGCACTCACAGGTCTGTTCTGCTCACATGGTGACTTGTCGTCCTTACTTCATCCACCTTGTATGAATTTCTCATTACATGTGAGATTTACATAAGTCATATAAGAAATGACATTGATGGGTAATTACCTGTAATTTTATGTCTCTGTCTCCTTTAAGGACTTTTAGTTTTATCATGACCCCCATTATTACTGTCCGGGAGGAGACACATAATGACCGCCATTAATCAGGATTTAGTGGGGAGGAGGCCAGAGAGGGACCCCCAATACAAATGAGAGTCCTCTGTGTCCCCTGTATACAGATCACTTCTTATATACAGAAACTACATTCTATGAATATTGAAGAATATATAAGATCTGAGCTTTATAGCATTTTAGTGCAAATTTACATACAATAAAAAAGATTGGAAACTCTCTGCTTTACTTAGTTATGTTAGTCTCTTCCAGAGCTGCACTCATTATTCTGCTGTTACATCATGTCTTATACTCCAGAGCTGCACTCACTATTCTGCTGTTACATCATGTCTTATCCTCCAGAGCTGCACTCATTATTCTGCTGTTACATCATGTCTTATACTCCAGAGCTGCACTCACTATTCTGCTGTTACATCATGTCTTATCCTCCAGAGCTGCGCTCACTATTCTGCTGTTACATCATGTCTTATCCTCCAGAGCTGTACTCATTATTTTGTTGTTACATAATGTCTTATCCTCGAGAGCTGCACTCAGTATTCTGCTGTTACATAATGTGTTATCCTCCAGAGCTGCACTCACTATTCTGCTGTTATATCATGTATTATCCTCCAGAGCTGCACTCACTATTCTGCTGTAACATCATATATTATCCTCCCCACCTACACTCACTCTTCTGCTGTTACATCATGTATTATCCTCCAGAGCTGCACTCACTATTCTGCTGTTACATCATGTCTTCTCCCCCAGTCCCTTCTAGAGTAGCAGTATATTGTGGAGCTGCAAAGCCCATTTAGAGCTTTTATATTATGTTGCATTTTCATTATTTTATACAATCATCATATTGTACCTTGTATTCTGCCCGTCATGCGTCTTTCTTCTTGTATATTACTCATCCTATTCACCTCAGTATTAATCATCACATTCTATCCTGTTTACTATTCACCATGTACTCTGTGTATATCAGTCATCATATTCGGCCTCATGTATCAGTCATCATATTCTGCATTATATACTAGTCAGAGTGTCCTGTATAGTTTAACATTCAGCCTTGTATATCATCTGTATTCCCTGTATATCATCTGTATTCCCTGTATATCATCTGTATTCCTTGTATATCATTTGTATTCCCTGTATATCATCTGTATTCCCTGTATATCATCTGTATTCCTTGTATATCATCTGTATTCCCTGTATATCATCTGTATTATCTGTATATCATTTGTATTCCTTGTATTTCATCTGTATTCCTTGTATATCATCTGTATTCCATGTATATCATCTGTATTCCCTGTATATCATCTGTATTCCCTGTATATCATCTGTATTCCCTGTATATCATCTGTATTCCCTGTATATCATTTGTATTCCTTGTATATCATCTGTATTCCCTGTATATCATCTGTATTCCCTGTATATCATCTGTATTCCCTTTATATCATCTGTATTCCCTGTATATCATCTGTATTCCCTGTATATCATCTGTATTCCTTGTATATCACCTGTATTCCTTGTATATCATCTGTATTCCCTGTATATCATCTGTATTCCTTGTATATCATCTGTATTCCATGTATATCATCCGTATGACTTGTATATCATCCGTATAACTTGTATATCATCTGTATTCATTGTATATCATCTGTATTATCTGTATATCATTTGTATTCCTTGTATATCATCTGTATTCCCTGTATATCATCTGTATTCCTTGTATATCATCTGTATTACTTGTTTATCATCTGTATTCCCTGTATATCATCTGTATTCCCTGTATATCATCTGTATTCCCTGTATATCATCTGTATTCCCTGTATTTCATCTGTATTCCTTGTATGTTAGTCATCATATTCTGCCTTGTACACAATTTTTCATGTTTCCTTTGTATACTTATCACTGTCTGTGGCCTAAGGGTAAAGAACTGAATGTAACTTTGTATATTTGTCCATAAAAAATGTGTCTTGTTTTCTGTACCCCCTGGGAGGGCCTTTAAGTACTTTATATCAGAATCATTTTATCTATAGATCTGTGTTTCAACCAAGGTGCCTCCAGCTGTTTCAAAACTACAACTTCCAACATGCCCGAACCACCGAAGGCTGTAGTTTTGCAACAGCTGTAGGCACCCTAGTTACTAAACACTGATGTATAGTGATGGATGACCTTGGGCCTGGGGGGTGGACAAGGACAATATAAGGGCCTCTTTGTCTCCAACAGGTATCATAGGATAGGTGACAGGGATCAGTGGGGTCTGACCAATAAGAGCCCCACCAATCATGAGAGTGGAGGTCCCCGGAGGGCGCAGACGCTCGATTGCTGCTCCATTCACTTTCTATGAGACTTCTGAAGACAGCCGGGTGCAATACTTGTGGGTAGGTGTCCCCCCTTTAATGTACATTATCCCCGAATATCCGGTAAAGACCCCAATTCTTGCTGCAGGAGTCTGAGGGAGCAGACGGGGCCGGACACACTGCGCCGCTCACAGACATCTTGTTTATTCATGCATTTTTTATGCAGATTTGTTGGTTTCGCAGCGCGCAGATGAGTCAGCTCAATACCCCGAGTAAGATGACAAATAGTTTGATTAGGGACGGAGTGAACGCCGCCGCATTATTATTCCACCGCAAACTTTCCCAGCACTTTCCTGATGAATCCAGAACAATATCAATTCTAAGAAGAAGAAGAAGAGATCGGCGACTAAATGATTACAAATATCCTGCGCAGAGGGAAGATCCTTCAGGTTGAACTTTTACTTGTCTTCTCCTGATTTATGGTCCGTGCACTAAGGAGGCTGAAAGACGATGGCGAAGGGAGAAAATCCGACCGGAGGCTGAAACCTGCGCAATATTCCCCCGCACTCCTCTTATAGTATATATCAGCGTTTCCCAACCAGGGTACCTCCAGCTGTTGTAAAACTACAACTTCTAGCATGACCGCACCAACCAGTGTGCCTCCAGCTGTTGCAAAACTTTAACTTCCAGAATGCCCAGACCAACCGGGGTGTCTCCAGCTGTTGAAAAACTACAACTCCCAGCATGACTGGACCAACCAATGTGCCTCCAGCTGTTGCAAAACTACAACTTCCAGTATGCCCGGACAACCCTTGTGCCTCCAGCTGTTGCAAAACTTTAACTCCCAGCATGCCCAGACCAACCAGTGTGCCTCCAGCTGTTGCAAAATTACAACTTCCAGCATGCCCGGACAACCAGTGTGCCTCCAGCTGTTGCAAAACTTTAACTCCCAGCATGCCCAGACCAACCGGGGTGTCTACTGCTGTTGAAAAACTACAACTCTCAGCATGCCTGGACCAACCAGTGTGCCTCCAGCTGTTGCAAAATTACAACTTGCAGAATGCCTGGACTAACCAGTGTTCCTCCAGCTGTTGCAAAACTACAACTCTCAGCATGCCCGGACAGCCTTTGGCTGTCCGGACATGCTGGGAGTTGTAGTTTTTCAACAGCTGGAGACACCCTGGTTGGGAAACATTGGTGTATACAGAGGATGTGAGTGCCAAGTATCCGCAGCAATAAATTTCTCCAGCTGTTAACTCTTAGTTTCCTAGACTCTATATAACAACTATGTGACTTATTTACACCATCTGCCTGGAGACAGCTCAGCCTCACATCCTATTCTACAACCTGTAGTTCTCCAGCTGTTGCAAAGCTACAATTTCAAAGGATGTTAGGCAGGACTGGTGCAAGGATTTTTGCCACCCTAGGCGAAAGCTAATATTGCCGCCCCTTGACCCCACCTATTGGCTTCCTCTTTGACACTCCCCACCTTACTACTGGGGTTAGAATGGCGCGCCCCCCCTCCCCCATCAAGAGGGCGCTCTAAGCGGCTGCCAATTTTGTCTATAGGCAGAACCGGCCCTGTTGTTAGGACATGCTGGGAGTTGTAATTTTGCAACAGTTTGGGAGTCACAGGATGGGAATCACTGCATGAATAGGGCACAGCCTGTTTCACGTGGATGAATATGAAATGTCCATAGCAAGATGTTAGGGAGAGATGGGAGTCACATTGTGCAGGTTTACTGGGTGTAGATACAAGAGATCACATGTTCTGGGGTTGAAGGTTTTATCCAATATCAAGCAGGGACCGTGGTGGTGTCACCATCATCATCCTCCCCAGTGCACACCCCATGGTCTGGAGAAGGAGAATTGAAGCCGAACACAAGTAACACTCAAAGGGGTACTCCACTGCCCCAGCGTTTGGAACATTTTGCGGGGGTCGTGACATCACAGCCACGCCTCCCCTCAATGTAAGTCTATGTGAGGGGGCGTGGCTCCCATAGACTTACATTGAGGGGGCCTGGTGTTATGTCACGAGGGATGTGGCTGTGACGTTACGACCCCTGCTGCCGGAACCCAGTGTTCGGAACAAAATGTTCCGAACCCCGGAGGCAGTATAGTACCCCTTTAACATTTCCAAGAATTTCTACAGTAAAATACAAAATGCAAATTCCATGAACTCAGGAGCCCAATCCTGGCAGAGACGAAGCGTCACGCGGCAGCGTCCTGAATATAAATTGGTTCATTTTCAGATGTAGAAATTAAAAGAATTAAGCATTTTGTCTGTTTATCGGTGCCACAAATCTCCGTCTCTCCGCCGCTCGGTATCGCTCCTTCCGCACGCGGTCTCCATTGTCATGGCGCCGTCACAAGTCTCTGTAATTATTGAAAAGCTAAACATTCAAAGTGAGTCTGACAGAATCTCATCTTCTCCCCGTGGCCCTCGGTTATGGAATAAATTATAGATGAATATTAAGTTGCACAATCTGATTTCCATAAATGAATTCTGTTCAATTGTCAGCTTTAAATTAAGTTAATCGTGTAAATCGTAGGATTATAGAATCGCCGTCTTGTCAATAAGTGCCGGCCGTTTTCTTAGTTATTGTTTTAATTTGTCGGCGCTTTGCGTCTTGTTATAATGCGCCATTGTTTTTTTCTGCCTATGGAGGTGTCAGGATTGTAATTATCAGGCGAGCCGGGATGCAGACGGCGTGGATACAAACCCCCGAAAAAAAAAGATTAACCGGGCGCCGACTGATAATTACCAGACTCGAGGAACCAAGACAAGAACTTCTCTATGGTTGGTTATTGGAATCAGAGGCTGTGAATGACAATTACTGGATGGATCTCGGCTAATATGTGAGAACCATCAGACCTATTATGTATCAGGCTCCATGTATCCGCCGGCCGCGACGCTTGACGTCACTGGTTACCTCGTCCGTGAACCCACCTCCCCCTCCAACCATTAACTCCACTACTGTATATTGGTACGTTCACACGTACAGGATCCTGTGCAGATTTGATGCGCTGGATTTGTAACTGCAGATTAGAAGCGGTGCTCGGTCATTTAGTTTACATTGAAATCTGCAGCAGAAAATCCTGCGCATCAAATCTGCGTACGTGTGAACGTACCCTAACAATGTTTTGCAAATGGTGGCTCATCAGCTGTCAGGACATGCTGGGAGTTGTGGTTTTGCAACAGCTGGAGACATGCAGGTTGGGGAACACTGATGTGTAGTAAAAATACATTTTCTCAGGGACCAGGAGACTCCATTTATCTTCTCCTGTATAATGCCGAGACTTCTCCCTAACTGCACTGAAGGTGACAATACAACATGGTGGTCGCCTCTACTTGTAGCATGCAAGCAATGGCTGACAAGCTCTGTTCACGCCAACACTACTGAATACTAACACTGCACAGCTGGGATCGCTGCTGGCATTGGATGAGTGGGATAATGCTGGGTGTGGTACCATGGTGCTGTATAGGGAGAGAACAACAGGAGGATATATAAGGAGGAGGCAGCAGGAAGTGAGCAGTGTGTGTGGCAGTGACCTGTGTGATGCAGCAGTGTGTATACAGTAGCTGCAATTCAAGTCAATGAGCTGAAGAACACTGACACTGCCTCCCTCGCCTAACACAGAGAGTAGATAGGTGCGTAAAACAGAGATTATTAAGAGCACTCCTCCTTCTCCTCATCCTCCTCCCCCTCATCCTCCACCCCACTCCTGATCATTATCATCATCCTCCTCCCCCTCCTCCTTCACCACCACCTCCTCCTCCCTTTCCTTCTCCTCCTGCTCATCCTCCTCTTTCTCCTCCTCCACCACCTCCTCATCCTCCTCCTACTCCTCCTCCTCTTCCTTCACCACCTCCTCCCCCCTTTCCTTCTCCTCATGCTCTTCCTCCACCTCCTCTTGCTCATCCTCCTCTTTCTCCTCCTCCACCACCTCCTCATCCTCCTCCTCCTATTCTCGGTGAGTAGCCTGTCAGAGATCCTTAGCAGAACAACTCTGTGCAGCTTGACTTGGTGGGATCTCTGGAAGACTTTAAAGGGGTATTCCAGGGAAAAACTTTGTTTCATATATCAACTGGCTCCAGAAAGTTAAACAAATTTGTTAATTTCTTCTTTTAAAAAAATCTAAATCATTCCAGTACTTTTCAGCTGCTGAAGTTGTTCTTTTCTGTCTAACTGCTCTCTGATGACACCTCTCTCGGGAGCTGTCCAGAGTAGGAGTGAATCCCCATAGCAAACCTCTTATGCTTCGGATAGTTCCTGAGACAGACAGAGGTGTCAGCAGAGAGCACTGCTGTCAGGTAGAAAAGAACAACTCAACTTCAGCAGCTGATAACTATTGGAAAGATTAGATTTACAAATCTGTTTACAAATCTGTTTAACTTTCTGGAGCCAGTTGATCTAAAAAAAAAGTTTTTTTTTTTCCCCTTGAATACTCCTTTAAGGTCCCAGCTCCAGTGATAACTTAATAAGCTTCTATATTGATGTCATCGATGACCTCATGGCCCCTGTGGCTCTTCCTCCTGTCCAGGTCCCGTTGAGGTCATATCTCTTCACAATTAGTGGACTCCTCCATCTTTCCATACAATGGGGCTGACACTGCAGCGGCTTTGCTCTCACCTGACTAAAGCCGCGCACCCACCTGCAGTCACGTTCATCACACGGTGTCAGGGTTACCGTAATGCGGCGGTTATTTTACCGTACCTGTCAAGTTGTATTGTCCTCACAGACTGGAAAGTGCTGAGGTGTCTCCTGCCCCAAAAAGCCAGGAATTATTTCTATCAATCAATATAATAAGAGGGGATGGGTGGACGCAGGGAAATGTCATTATACGGATATAAAGGACAATGACAATATTACAGACCCCCCCCCCCCCATACAGTGTATATGATAGGAGATCCGGTCACACTTTGCGCCCCCCTCACTCTACACATTTTACTTGAGAATCGTATTTATCTCCGTAAAGACTCATTTCCCACAGTAGTAATGCAGATGAGAATATGGCGCAGTGTCCCAGTACAGTATCTAATCTATGGTTTGATGAAGTGTCACCTGACCGTGCTGTATTGTATGTAAAATGCGTTGAACTGTTGCAGAACTAAGGTCCCAGCATGCGGCTTTCCAGGGACGCTGGAAGTTGTAGCTTTTAATGGTGTGAAGCGCCACTCTTGAAAGGCCACATGTGGAAGGCCTGGCAGAGCTGGCCGTGGGCAAACTATGTGTGTGATGTGGCAGTAGTAACCTACAGTTTGTGACGCCAGGATAGCGTTGACCTCCAGTTTAGGCAGATCCTCCTGGGCCAATCGCTGGGGCGTTGAAATAACCACAAATGGAAGGTTATGGGGATACTGCGTCTTTACTGAGGTTAGGAATGGGTGATAAAGTCCTTTATAAAGCAGTTCAGGGAGAATGCAGAGACAACCTGATGGGTCCTATCGCCCTGCTGAGATTTGTGGGGGATTTATTCTTTGCTACTAGACTTGACTGACTTGTATTTGAATTGACAAGAACTTAGATTTAGACATCCCATGATGACTTTAGACTGACTGAAGAATATTCCCCCGGAGGTTCTAGCTTATCACCAGGCTTGGAACGTTACCTGTGATCGGGTCCTTGAGAATTGCTCAGAATGGCTGTAGATTTTAGACTTCTCCTCCGGTCTCCTCGAGATCATCGCAGACCCTTCTCCTCACTCCTTGCCACATTGCTACCTCAGCTCCTCTACTCCTCGCTCTTCCTCCCAGACTTCTTTAGACTGGCTAACTCCTCCCCCTTACACTATTTAAGGCTTTTTCTATGGGCCTCCTATTGGACAAGAGGAATCACCTGGTTCTCTCTGCATGACTTCTCTTAAAGACACAGTAACACTGATAAACATATGTATAACACAAGATCACAAAATAACGCAGCACAATATATCCTGGAGTTGTGGGCCCAGAACAGTGACACTGGAAGTACCTTAGGCAATATTTACCGGGCAGGACAACATCCTGTACCGGGTCACCACAACAGCTGTGGCACCCTGGTTGGGAAGCACTCATCTAGAGCAGGACTCACAGGCTTTCTCTATGAGGGGTGGGATTAGCAGGACTCAAAGGCTTTCTCTATGAGGGGAGGGGTTAGCAGGACTCACAGGCTTTCTCTATGAGGGGCGGGATTAGTAGGACTCACAGGCTTTCTCTATGAGGGGAGGGGTTAGCAGGACTCACAGGCTTTCTCTATGAGGGGTGAAATTAGCAGGACTCACAGGCTTTCTCTATGAGGGGTGGGATTAGTAGGACTCACAGGCTTTCTCTATGAGGAGCAGGGTTAGCAGGACTCACAGGCTTTCTCTATGAGGGGAGGGGTTAGCAGGACTCACAGGCTTTCTCTATGAGGGGAGGGATTAGCAGGACTCACAGGCTTTCTCTATGAGGGGAGGGATTAGCAGGGCTCACATGCTTTCTCTATGAGGGGAGGGATTAGCAGGACTCACAGGCTTTCTCTATGAGGGTATGGGATTAGCAGGACTCAAAGGCTTTCTCTATGAGAGGAGGGATTAGCAGGACTCACAGGCTTTCTCTATGAGGGGTGGGATTAGCAGGACTCACAGGCTTTCTCTATGAGGGGTGGGATTAGCAGGACTCACAGGCTTTCCCTAGGAGGGGAGGGGTTAGCAGGACTCACAGGCTTTCTCTATGAGGGGAGGGGTTAGCAGGACTCACAGGCTTTCTCTATGAGGGGTGGGATTAGCATGACTCACAGGCTTTCTCTATGAGGGGTGGGGTCATAAGGACTCACAGGCTTTTTCTAATGTCCGCTGCTCGGTTTCACCATCACTAGATGTCGCTTCATTGATCACATCATTATCAGCAGGTGTGGAGATATAGTTCTGGACTCCGCGATGTTCTGCATGGTAATAATAACATTTTATTAGTGTCACTCAATGAGACCTCCTGCAGGAGACAGATACAATGTATCTATAACTTTAAGAATAATAAACCTCCTGGAGAAGGATACAATGTATCCATAACTGTAAGTGTAACAAACCTCCTGTAGTGGATACAATGTATCTATAACTTTAAGAATAATAAACCTCCTGGAGAAGGATACAATGTATCTATAACTGTAAGTGTAACAAACCTCCTGTAGTGGATACAATGGATAGAATGTTTCAGAATCTATAACCAAATCTGCTGAGATTGTAAGAACCGCCGGGGGGAGAATGTAAATTAATCTTCTCCACAAAATATATAATAATCCCTAATTCTCAAGGAAAACCTCCGTATAATCACTGGGGGAAGAATTAGGGTGAAGATGGTTGTCACCCCAGTCAGTTCCCGATTGTTCGCTTGGCCCTTTATCATCCAATGTAAATTCTTCAGCGATCGGGTTATTATGTATTCGGATTATGTAAATGAATGTAATCGGCCTCGTTCCTGGAGATCATTACAATCACTTGTTTTGATAAAATTAATTATAACAAACACCAATCGCTTTGAGCCCCGAGGACGGGAATTAGGCTGAAATTGAATTAGTGCCACTCTATGTAAATTCCCCAACTACGAGGGACAACGCTGCTCAGTCCTGAAGGGTCGCGTCCGGAAACGGGGATCATCCCGTAATGATGGAAGCGTCATGAAGAAGTCTGTCTTAAGTTATTTTTGAGGAATTTATCACTTTTTGGTTTAGTCTACATCATTTTTTCACGGTTATCTCTTACTTTCGCGTCTCGCTCGCCTGTTTTGCTCTTGGCACGTGTTGGGGGCGGGGCTTATCTGGAATACATATTTTTTTTATTTTTTTTAAACATAATTAAACTTTGGGACTTTTTTGTAAAGTTGCTAAATTTTTGGCCAGTGACATCTACGAGATGAAAACGTAAATTGAAAAATATGCCAGAATTCATCATGCATCGCGCAATTCCGTTTTAATTTCCCAGGCCTCTGCTTTCTGTCAGTAAATATTGATTGTTAACATCTGGACCTGTGGTCTTAAACTGTGGCCCTCCAAATGTGGCAAAACTTCAACTCCCAGCATGCCCGGACAGCCAACGGCTGTCCGGGCATGCTGGGAGTTGAAGTTTTGCAACATCTGGAGGGCCACCGTTTGAGACAACTGATCTAGAGGCTGAAGTCTGCCCTATTCCCGTTTACACAGATGAGAGTTTGTTACAATAGATCAATATATGAAGTTAAAGGGGTCCTCCACCATAAGGTGACTGATCTGCCATACAGTAATGGACATGCTTAGGGAGGATCCATGCTTGTCTTAGGGCTCAGCCGTCACGCCCCCTCCCATAGACTTGCATTGAGGGGGCGGGGTGTGACGTCACACGGGGGCGGAGTCGTGACATCGCGATCTTCCGTCCCCGTGGTTGGGAGGAATTAGCCAAAGAACCTCCAGCGCTTCCGGAAGCAGTTGCAGGTGGGTGCTGCTTTCTATATTGCGGGGGTCCCCTGCGGCGGGACCCCGGCGATCTGACATCTTATTCCCTAACCTTTGGATAGGGGATAAGATGTCTAGGGGCGGAGTACCCCTTTAAGAGACTTGAACCCCTTCACCAAGGCCGAGTTCACACATTGCGCTTGCGTTACGTTCATTTTTGCCACAATTTTCCGAGATGACTTTACAACAGCTGCAAGTTAGGAAACCACAACAACAAACATAAAATGACTGCAACGCAACCGTAATGTGTGGACACAGCCCAATACCAAGACTAAAACGCCGCCGCCTAGTGGTAAACTTTTATGGAAATAACATGAAATGCTATGAAGGCCAACATTTATCTCCAGCCGTATTTGAGGTCCCCGGGGACGCGCAGATCTATGAGGACACGGAAGAGACGGATGCGATGGTTTGTAGTCGCTGTTGTTAGGACACGTTTCTGTGATTCCCGGCAGTAAATCATGGGGAGGTGACGGGTTTGCAGCATAGGGAACATATTTATGCCTCAGATTCTTGCCAAGTTTATCCCAAGAATAATGATAATGAGCAGAATTATCCTGGAAGGGGCCCCAGGGGACGATCAGCTCTCAGGGGCCACATCCAGGCCGGACAAATAGAGGTGAATGAAAGTCATTAACGGGGAAGATCAGAACCCATAGAATGTAATGATCATCTATAATGTCTGATTAATGGCCCCGATGCTGCAGATGTACAAATTGGTGCACGTCCGGAGCCCCCCCCCCCCCCACATAAAGTATCTGCCCCCCCCCCTGATGACATCAGAGCATTCATCACCCCGAGATACAAGTTTAGGAAGTAAAACCTCATTCACATTCAGCAGGAACAATGTGGACATTATGTAGGGTGACGGTTATATAAGACTAATTGTAGCAGCGAGGGGCGGTATATACGATTATACAGAAAATACAATGTTATATTGAATAAATCTGCAGAAAGTAACAAATATATATATAACTTTCTATGGAGGGTTTTGTAATGTTAAAAAATATATTACTGAAGGCGAAAAGTAGACAACGTCCAGCGCAGTCTCCATCTTTTATTTAGCAATCAGCCAACATGGTGAACAGGTGACGCGTTTCGGCCACAGTATGCAGCCTTAGTCATACAAATAACAAACATTTGGGAATCCTTTTAATGGAAGAAGAGGTGGAGTCACTCCACTTGGGAATTGATTGCAGGAAATTAACCCTATCTTCTCCGCCATAATTACAAAGATAAAAAAAATCTAATAAATAAAATGCATAGGTAAATTACATATACAGTGATCCCTCAACATACAAGGGTAATCCGTTCCAAATGGACCATCGTTTGTTGAAACCATCGTATGTTGAGGGATCCGTGCAATGTAAAGTATAGGACAGTGGTCTACAACCTGCAGACCTCCAGATGTTGCAAAACTACAACACCCAGCATGCCCGGACAGCCGTTGGCTGTCCGGGCATGCTGTGAGTTGTAGTTTTGCAACATCTGGAGGTCCGCAGGTTGAAGACCACTGGTATAGGAAGTTGTACTCACCTGTCCCCGCCGCTCCGGACCGTCACCGCTCGTCACCGCTGCCCTGGATGTCGCCGTCCATCGCTGTCGCTGCGTCCCCGGGGTGTCCCCGACGCTCCGCCAAGGCCTCTGCTTCCCCGGCATCCTCGCTCTCCGTCGCCGCAATCACATCGCAACGCACGCCGCTCCTATTGGATGACGGGATGGCGTGCGCAGCGACGTGATGACGACGATGGAGAGCGCCGACAATGCAGAGGATCCCGAAGAGGACGCGCCGGAGCCCCGAGGACAGGTAAGTGATCAGCAGCGGACCACACGGGGCACCATAAACGGCTATCCGGTGGTGGCTGAAGCAGTCTGCGCTGGAGGATAGCCGTTTATGCGATGGCCCCAACATACAAAAGCATCATATGTTGATGCTGCCTTCACCATGTGATGGGCTCTGAGAGTGATCATATGATGAAATGATCGTATGTCGGGGCCACCGTAGGTCGGGGGGTCACTGTAGTGTGAACATACCGTGTAATATCGTCATACTATTTTATATCATTAATACATTAGTCATTTAAAGGGCCGTATAAGAATACTATACATCGTGATAGGTAAGAGGCTGACAAAACTGCCACGCCCCCTCCCATAGACTTGCATTGAGGGGGCGGGGCATAATGTAATGAGGGGGTGGGGCTATGGCATCACATGCTCCTGGCACTGGCACCAGCTCCAGCATTCGGAACAGTTTGTTGATGCTGAGCAGCGGAGTACCCCTTTAAGAAGTATGGGGAAAGAGAAATTGTCCCAAGAGGACTGAGAATCCGAAAATTCTCCACCACAATTTTTTCAGAGCAATTCAAGGCTGAATGGGAGAGGCTATTGAATGAATCCTCCTTGAAATTTGTACAACTTTATATATATTATGAAATACGAGGAATCTGTCCTGACTGAGATAAATGCCAAGATCTCGGACTAACAAACGTCTGTTATAAATGTGAACATCATCCCACATATATGGAATTAAACCAAAGAATAAATGGCTGGAAACAACAATTTCACAAAATAAGGAAGATAAATTCACGAGGGACTTACAAGATTACAAATCTAACAATGAACATGATTGGCCCCATAACAAACCTATCACTCCGACTCCCCGATCGATTCTAAAGGGGCAACAAAACAAAAGATATGGCAAAAATAAAGTCGACTTTAGTGAAACAGACATGGAGTCCGCATCAGGAGCGGAGTCTGGAGAGATGTCCGTTCCGCACACTCCTGAGGCTGTGTCATCTCCGCTGCCGGGTGCTCAAAAAGAAGTGATGTCATCAAAAACCAACGCAGCTTTAGGAAACATCAAGCGTCCAAAAAGAACAAGGAAAAAAAATACGAGACCCAACTAGACATCATTTCAGTGTTTAAAGGGGTACTCCAGCGCTAAGACATCTTATCCTCTATCCAATGGATAGGGGATAAAATGCCTGACCGTGGGGGTCCCGCCGCTGGGGACCCCTGTGATCTTGCATGCAGCATCCCGTTACAAACAGTCCCCGGAGCGTGTTCACTCCGGGTCTGATGACTGGTGATCACGGGGCCGGAGCATTGTGACGTCATGGCCCTACCCCTGTGTGACTTCACGCTCCGCCCCCTCAATGCATGCTTATGGGAGGGGGCATGACAGCTGTCACGCCCCCAACCTTAGGCTTGCATTGAGGGGGCGGAGCGTAATGTTAATATTTCTTCCTCCTTACACTTCTCCTCCACTCCGCCCCCTCGATGCAAGCCTATGGGAGGGGGCGTGACAGCCATGATGTCACAATGCTCCGGCCCCGTGATCGTCAGTCATCAGCTGACAGCTCTCACGCCCCCTCCCATAGGCTTGCATTGAGGAGGCGGGGCGTGACAACACACGGGGCGGGGCCGTGGCGTCACAATGCTCCGACCCAGTGATCGCCATTCATCAGACCCGGAGCGAACACGCTCTGGGGACTGACTTTAACAGGGTGCTGCGTGCAAGATCATGGGGGTCCTCAGCGACGGGACCCCCGCGATCAGGCATCTTATCCCCTATCCATTGGATAGGGGATAAGATGTCTTAGCGCCGGAGTACCCCTTTAACCTGTCGGCCAGAATCCTGTCAGAACATCAACTCAAGATACTCTCAAAGGGACTCTCTTTTTCCCCAGCCAGCAGGTTTGATTTTGATAAAACCATGCTAGGTATTAATCAATTTGTCCGCTCCATAATGGTGCGAAAACATTTCAGTGATTTGCAGGCTGGTATGGACGATTCCCATGACAATGGACGGTCAGAACAGCACGAGACAGCTCCGTATAAATATGATGATGGGGAGTTCTCTTTTAGAGAGCTTGCAACTCTCTCGGAATTACAGCAACTAAGTGATTCCAGGACTGGGGTTCTGCCTGTATTTATTACCCCCAATTAGGGATTTTACCTGATTATGTCAAGGATCCCGGTTCTGGATCACTTTCAAAATTTGGTGGAGAGGGATCTATTTAATTTATCACAAAATATGTCTCCCATTAAAGATAATTTAAAATTTTATGAAAGACGAGTTTTACAGGAACTAATTGAAAGTGAGGGGGAGGTGATCCGCAGCGCGGACATGGAGGGGGGGGGGGATTGTGGTGTTGGATGACGGACTGTATTATAAGCTGAACATGAAAATGTTATCAACGAAAATACATAGGTCAGTCCAACACCACAATTCAAAGAAATATTGTACGATCTAGTAGGCTTTGGGGTGAAGGAAGGCCATATAACACTCAAAGAAGCAGATTGTATTAAAGCATCACATCCAATAATGTCAGTTTTCCATTCACTACCGAAAGTGCATAAAGATGTTTTTCCCCCACGAATGCGCCCCATAGTGGAAGGAATAGGGTCCCTTAAAAATTATGTGAATGGGTCGACTCTAGACTTCAGCCTCTGGTCCCCCTCTTTCTGGGTTTCCTACAAGACACCAGAGATGTTCTGGATACTTTGAATAACATCAAATGGGAACCCGGAATGAGGTGGATCACAGCTGATGTATCCGCACTATATTCCGTAACCCCACACCAAGAAGCAACAACAGCTCTCAGGTGGTTTCTCTCCACCTATGCCCCCTTACTCCGGCGATCTGCAGGAATATATTATTATGGTGGTGGAATATTTGTTAAAACACAATTTTTTAAATGTTTGATAAGAAATTCTTCCTGCTGATCACCGAAGCCTCAATGTGCGCAAAATTCTCACCATCATTAACGAACATTTTTATGAGTTGGTGGGAGAAGGATTTTCTGTTCTCTCACAATAATATATATATGGAGGAAATTGTCTGGTACGGTCGGTACGTAGACGATCTCCTGTTTATCGGGAGGTCGTCTATGCCGACCATGCAGCAATTTGAGAACTATTTAAAATACAACTCACGTAAACTTATGTTTACTGTACAAAGTCATGAATATGAAATTAATTTTATGGATCTGAAACTTAAGGGAGACGTAGAACAGACTAAAGTAACAACTTCCACATATCGTAAAGAATTATCGTCCAATTCTATCTTACAGGCAGGGTCATGTCATCCGCCTCGTGTCATAAAAATCTCCCAGAGAAATGATAAGAGCTGAAAGAAAATTCTCTACATCGGAGCCGTCACGCCCCCTCCCATAGACATGTATGGAGGGGGCGTGGCGTGACATCACGTCCCAGTCCCGGAAACCCGGAGGTTTCCGAAACTAGAGATTCAGCACCCGCATAGAATGCGGGTGCTGCAGGGAGATCGTGGGGGGTCTCAGCGGCGGGCCCCATGATCAAACATCTTATCCCCTATCCTTTGGATAGGGGATAAAATGTTTTTTCCCGGAAGACCCCTTTAACTGTAATACCGCCAATGTTATTTACCTATTGACGTGTGAGATGTGCCAGTTACAGTATGTGGGATTTACCACGAATCCCCTGAAGGTTCGAATCAGGAGACACCTGTCAGATATTGCGCATTTTTCATCAGGACACATGTCCATGGCTACTAGACATTGAGTAGAGGTCCATGGAGGGGATTTTTCTGCTTTGAGCCTTCAGGGGATTGAATAAATCCTAACACCTATAAGAGGAGGGAGTCTTAAGCAGAAAGTGCTAGACAGGGAAATCTACTGGATAATAGAATTACAAACCCGAAACCCGAAGGAACTTAATCAAAGACAGGAAGTAATTTTACATTATTGACAGTATGATCTGATAATATTTATATTTATTTCTTCCTTCAATATATCATATATCTAAGTTATATTAATTCACTGGGATGTATATATTAATATTTAATTATATTTGTTTATATAAGTTGCTTTGTCAGCCTCTTACCTATCACGATGTATAGTATTCTTATACGGCCCTTTAAATGACTAATGTATTAATTATATAAAATAGTATGACGATATTATGTTTCATACAGGGTAAAACAAATGATGCATCGTGATATGTGGACATAGGATTTAACAAATGATAAAAACAAGGTTTTATTTTTTATTTTTTTAAAGTGTTTGTTCACACTATAAGTATTTTACCTATGCGTTTTTTTGTTTTATTTTTTTTTATCCTTGTAATTGTGGCGGAGAAGATAGGGTTAATTTCCTGGGATAAATTCCCAAGTGGAGTGACTCCACCTCTTCCTCCATAAAAAGGATTCACAAATGTTTGTTATTTGTATGACTAAGGCTGCATACTGTGGCCGAAACGCGTCACCTGTTCACCATGTTGGCTGATTGCTAAATAATAGATACACATTGCATAGAGACTGCGCTGGACATCGCCTTCAGTATGTGAGACAGAGGTCGGGTCTCGTCCGGGACGCAATACGGGCAAGTGGGAGAGCTGTTCCTAAACCACGAGTGCATTGAAAATATATTACTGTTCCATGTAGTTGGAAGGAGCAGCTGTCATGTGATGTTCTCTGTGATTGGATGGAGCGGCTGTCATGTGATGTTCTCTGTGATTGGATGGAGCGGCTGTCATGTGATGTTCTCTGTGATTGGATGGAGCGGCTGTCATGTGTTGTTCCCTGTGATTGGATGGAGTGGCTGTCATGTGCTGTTCTCTGTGATTGGATGGAATGACTGTCATGTGCTGTTCTCTGTGATTGGATGGAGCGGCTGTCATGTACTGTTCTCGGTGATTGGAAGGTGCGGCTGTCATGCGATGTTCTCTTTGATTGGATGGAGTGGCTGTCATGTGCTGTTCACTGTGATTGGATGGAGCGGCTGTCATGTGCTGTTCCCTGTTATTGGAAGGAGCAGCTGTTATGTGCTGTTCCCTGTTATTGGAAGGAGCGGCTGTCATGTGCTGTTCTCTGTGATTGGATGGAGCGGCTATCAAGCGATGTTCCCTTTGATTGGATGGAGTGACTGTTATGCTCTGTTCTCTGTAATTGGAAGAAGCGGCTATCAAGAGCTGTTCCCTTTGATTGGATAGAGTGGCTGTCATGCGTTGTTCTCTGTGATTGGATGGAGTGGCTGTCATGCGTTGTTCTCTGTGATTGGATGGAGTGGCTGTCATGCGTTGTTCTCTGTGATTGGATGGAGTGGCTGTCATGCGATGTTCTCTGTGATTGGATGGAGTGGCTGTCATGCGTTGTTCTCTGTGATTGAATGGAGTGGCTGTCTTGTGCTGTTCCATGTGATAGAAGGGAGTGGCTGTCATGTGCGGTTCCCTGTGATTGGAAGGTGCGGCTGTCATGCGCTGTTCTGTATGATGGAAGAATTGGCTGTCATGCGCTCTTCTCTGTGATTAGAAGGAGCGGCTGTCATGCAATCTTCTCTTTGATTGGAAGATGCGGCTGTCATGTGCTGTTCTCTGTGATTGGATAGAATGGCTGTCATGTGCTGTTCTCTGTGATTGGAAGGAGCGGCTGTCATGTGATGTTCTCTGTGATTGGATGGAGCGGCTGTCATGTGTTCTCTGTGATTGGATGGAGTGGCTGTCATGTGCTGTTCTCTGTGATTGGATGGAGTGGCTGTCATGTGCTGTTCTCTGTGATTGGATGGAGTGGCTGTCATGTGCTGTTCTCTGTGATTGGAAGGAGCAGCTGTCATGTGCTGTTCTCTGTGATTGGAAGGAGCAGCTGTCATGTGATGTTCTCTGTGATTGGATGGAATGGCTGTCATGTGCTGTTCTCTGTGATTGGATGGAATGGCTGTCATGTGCTGTTCTCTGTGATTAGAAGGAGCGGCTGTCATGTGCTGTTCTCTGTGATTGGATGGAGCGGCTGTCATGTGATGTTCTCTGTGATTGGATGGAGCGGCTGTCATGTGCTGTTCCCTGTGATTGGATGGAGTGGCTGTCATGTGCTGTTCTCTGTGATTGGATGGAGTGGCTGTCATGTGCTGTTCCCTGTGATTGGATGGAGTGGCTGTCATGTGCTGTTCTCTGTGAGTAGAAGGAGCAGCTGTCATGCGCTTTTCTATGTGATTGGATGGAGCGGCTGTCATGCGCTGTTCACTATGATTGGATGGAGCGGCTGTCATGTGCTGTTCTCTGTGAATGGATGGAGCAGCTGTCATGTGATGTTCTCTGTGATTGGAAGGAGCGGCTGTCATGTGATGTTCTCTGTGATAGGAAGGAGCGGCTGTCTTGTGATGTTCTTTGTGATTGGAAGGTGCAGCTTTCATGTGCGGTTCTCTGTGATTGGATGGAGTGGCTGTCATGTGATGTTCTCTGTGATTGGAAGGAGTGGCTGTCATGTGCTGTTCTCTCTGATTGGATGGAGTGGCTGTCATGTGCTGTTCCCTGTGATTGGATGGAGTGGCTGTCATGTGCTGTTCCCTGTGATTGGATGAAGTGGCTGTCATGTGCTGTTCCCTGTGATTGGATGGAGTGGCTGTCATGTGATGTTCTCTGTGATTGGATGGAGCGGCTGTCATGTGCTGTTCCCTGTGATTGGATGGAGTGGCTGTCATGTGCTGTTCTCTGTGTTTGGAAGGAGCAGCTGTCATGTGCTGTTCTCTGTGATTGGATGGAGTGGCTGTCATGTGATGTTCTCTGTGACTGGATGGAGTGGCTGTCATGTGCTGTTCTCTGTGACTGGATGGAGTGGCTGTCATGTGCTGTTCTCTGTGATTGGATGGAGTGGCTGTCATGTGCTGTTCTCTGTGACTGGATGGAGTGGCTGTCATGTGCTGTTCTCTGTGATTGGATGGAGTGGCTGTCATGTGCTGTTCTCTGTGATTGGATGGAGTGGCTGTCATGTGCTGTTCTCTGTGATTGGATGGAGTGGCTGTCATGTGATGTTCTCTGTGATTGGATGGAGTGGCTATCATGTGCTGTTCTCTGTGATTGGATGGAGTGGCTGTCATGTGCTGTTCTCTGTGACTGGATGGAGCGGCTGTCATGTGCTGTTCTCTGTGATTGGATGGAGTGGCTGTCGTGTGCTGTTCTCTGTGATTGGATGGAGTGGCTGTCATGTGCTGTTCGATGTGATTGGATGAAGTGGCTGTCATGCGTTGTTCTATGTGATTGGAAGGAGCGGCTGTCATGTGCTGTTCTATGTGATTGGATGGAGCGGCTGTCATGTGCTGTTCTCTGTGATTGGATGGAGTGGCTGTCGTGTGCTGTTCTCTGTGATTGGATGGAGTGGCTGTCATGTGCTGTTCGATGTGATTGGATGAAGTGGCTGTCATGCGTTGTTCTATGTGATTGGAAGGAGCGGCTGTCATGTGCTGTTCTATGTGATTGGATGGAGTGGCTGTCATGTGCTGTTCTCTGTGATTGGATGGAGTCGCTGTCATGCGCTGTTCTCTGTCATTGGATGGATTGGCTGTCATGTGCTGTTCTCTGTGAATGGATGGAGTGGCTGTCATGCGCTGTTCTCTGTGATTGGATGGAGTGGCTGTCATTTGCTGTTCTCTGTGATTAGAACGAGTGGCTGTCATGCGCTGTTCTCTGTGATTGCAAGGAGTGGCTGTCATGCGCTGTTCTCTGTGATTGGATGGAGCGGCTGTCATGTGCTGTTCCCTGTGATTAGAAGGAGTGGCTGTCATCCGGTGTTCTCGGTGATTGGATGGAGTGGTTGTCATGCGCTGTTCTATGTGATTAGAAGGAGCGGCTGTCATGTGATGTTCTATGTGATTGGATGGAGTGGCTGTCATGCACTGTTCCCTGTGATTGGATGGAGTGGCTGTCATGCGCTGTTCCCTGTGATTGGATGGAGTGGCTGTCATGCGCTCTTCCCTGTGATTGGATGGAGTGGCTGTCATGTGATGTTCCCTGTCTTCTACAGCTGCGTCCTTTCTCATATCGCACAATCTATAGACGTCATGCTGACCCCAGCTGAGGTGCTGCCCCCTTGTGTATGTGGCCCCCATGACCAGCGAGGGAGCGGCTCCTGTGTCTGTCTATGTTCTCTCCGGAGGTGGCGATGCGGAGCGCCCTCAGATAACTTGCACTTATTATCATTATCTGCCTTTAATTCTTCTTCACAGTTTACAGGAGTCGCAGGAGAAGGATACGGCGTGAGGATCAGCGTCCACGGAGCAGCGGCGCTCACATTCTACCAGATTAATCTTTCTTAATGAGGAGAATTAGATCAGCGGAGCCAATGGAGGAGAATAAGGAAATAAGGGTCTTATTAAATCTGATCATCTCCGACCGCATCAAACTCATTAAATTTCCTTGTTTTCTGTTCTTTTGCTGTAAAATAAACACCTGGCACCAATGATACAAAGATTCATCACAGGAGGCTCCTGGCACCACTTATCTCCCCTCATCACTGGAGGCTCCTGGCAGCCACTTATCTCCCCTCATCACAGGAGGCTCCTGGCACCACTTCTCTCCCCTCATCACAGGAGGCTCCTGGCAGCCACTTATCTCCCCTCATCACAGGAGGCTCCTGGCACCACTTATCTCCCCTCATCACAGGAGGCTCCTGGCACCACTTATCTCCTCTCATCACAGGAGGCTCCTGGCACCACTTATCTCCCCTCATCACAGGAGGCTCCTGGCAGCCACTTATCTCCCCTCATCACAGGAGGCTCCTGGCAGCCACTTATCTCCCCTCATCACAGGAGGCTCCTGGCACCACTTATCTCTCCTCATCACAGGAGGCTCCTGGCAGCCACTTATCTCTCCTCATCACAGGAGGCTCCTGGCAGCCACTTATCTCCCCTCATCACAGGAGGCTCCTGGCACCACTTATCTCCCCTCATCACAGGAGGCTCCTGGCAGCCACTTATCTCCCCTCATCACAGGAGGCTCCTGGCACCACTTATCTCCCCTCATCACAGGAGGCTCCTGGCAGCCAATTATATCCCCTCATCACAGGAGGCTCCTGGCACCACTTCTCTCCCCTCATCACAGGAGGCTCCTGGCAGCCACTTATCTCCTCTCATCACAGGAGGCTCCTGGCACCACTTATCTCCCCTCATCACAGGAGGCTCCTGGCAGCCAATTATATCCCCTCATCACAGGAGGCTCCTGGCACCACTTCTCTCCCCTCATCACAGGAGGCTCCTGGCAGCCACTTATCTCCTCTCATCACAGGAGGCTCCTGGCACCACTTATCTCCCCTCATCACAGGAGGCTCCTGGCACCACTTATCTCCCCTCATCACAGGAGGCTCCTGGCAGCCACTTATCTCCCCTCATCACAGGAGGCTCCTGGCACCACTTATCTCCCCTCATCACAGGAGGCTCCTGGCAGCCAATTATATCCCCTCATCACAGGAGGCTCCTGGCACCACTTCTCTCCCCTCATCACAGGAGGCTCCTGGCACCACTTATCTCCCCTCATCACAGGAGGCTCCTGGCACCACTTCTCTCCCCTCATCACAGGAGGCTCCTGGCAGCCACTTATCTCCCCTCATCACAGGAGGCTCCTGGCACCACTTATCTCCCCTCATCACAGGAGGCTCCTGGCAGCCACTTATCTCCCCTCATCACAGGAGGCTCCTGGCAGCCACTTATCTCCCCTCATCACAGGAGGCTCCTGGCAGCCACTTATCTCCTCTCATTACAGGAGGCTCCTGGCAGCCACTTATCTCCCCTATATCCCCCTGGATGTGTTACACCTGGAATCCCCAGAGTCACCAGATCAAGAAATATGGCGTGAAGCGTTTATTGCCCAGACGGCACCAAAGAAAAACGATGCAGATGACTGGACATATCGGAGCCCAGAGGGAAAATTCAACATTTCTCACAGCTGAGGGTTTGTTACAGTTGTCTCCAGTCTGCACAATCTTCTGCTGAGTCATGTGACCGCCGCCGTATTTCTGCCCAGGACGCAGCGCGCTGAGGACATCAGAGGAATGATTGCGCCGCTCACAGAACGTGCGGTCAGATTAAGTAGTTTTACAAATGTAGCGACTTGTACCCAGGGAGCCGGAGAATTTATCATGGACTCCATAAAAAGGAGGAATCCGGCAGAGCGGCCAAAAATAACACGATCTGCAGGACTGCGCACAAAGGAGGATTATAGAAAATGTGGGCAAGAGCGGGGGATGGGGGGGGTCTGTGCACTGAGGTCATCGGTCATAGAGCAGTGCGGGGCCCCACACCCCATCAGCTGTATTACAGAGCAGTGCGGGGCCCCACACCCCATCAGCTGTATTACAGAGGAGTGCGGGGCCCCACACCCCATCCAGCTGTATTACAGAGCAGTGCGGGGCCCCACACCCCATCAGCTGTATTACAGAGCAGTGCGGGGCCCCACACCCCATCAGCTGTATTACAGAGGAGTGCGGGGCCCCACACCCCGTCAGCTGTATTACAGAGCAGTGCGGGGCCCCACACCCCATCAGCTGTATTACAGAACAGTGCGGGGCCCCACACCCCATCAGCTGTATTACAGAACAGTGCGGGGCCCCACACCCCATCAGCTGTATTACAGAACAGTGCGGGGCCCCACACCCCATCAGCTGTATTACAGAACAGTGCGGGGCCCCACACCCCATCAGCTGTATTACAGAACAGTGCGGGGCCCCACACCCCATCAGCTGTATTACAGAGCAGTGCGGGGCCCCACACCCCATCCAGCTGTATTACAGAGTAGTGCGGGGCCCCACACCCCATCCAGCTGTATTACAGAGCAGTGCGGGGCCCCACACCCCATCCAGCTGTATTACAGAGGAGTGCGGGGCCCCACACCCCATCAGCTGTATTACAGAACAGTGCGGGGCCCCACACCCCATCAGCTGTATTACAGAGCAGTGCGGGGCCCCACACCCCATCAGCTGTATTACAGAGCAGTGCGGGGCCCCACACCCCATCCGGCTGTATTACAGAGCAGTGCGGGGCCCCACACCCTACCCAGCTGTATTATAGAGCAGTGTGGGGCCCCACACCCCATCCGGCTGTATTACAGAACAGTGCGGGGCCCCACACCCCATCCAGCTGTATTACAGAGCAGTGCGGGGCCCCACACCCCATCCAGCTGTATTACAGAGCAGTGCGGGGCCCCACACCCCATCAGCTGTATTACAGAGCAGTGCGGGGCCCCACACCCCATCCAGCTGTATTACAGAGCAGTGCGGGGCCCCACACCCCATCCAGCTGTATTACAGAACAGTGCGGGGCCCCACACCCCATCCAGCTGTATTACAGAGCAGTGCGGGGCCCCACACCCTACCCAGCTGTATTATAGAGCAGTGCGGGGCCCCACACCCCATCCGGCTGTATTACAGAACAGTGCGGGGCCCCACACCCCATCCAGCTGTATTACAGAGCAGTGCGGGGCCCCACACCCCATCAGTTGTATTACAGAACAGTGCGGGGCCCCACACCCCATCAGCTGTATTACAGAGCAGTGCGGGGCCCCACACCCCATTCGGCTGTATTACAGAGCAGTGCGGGACCCCACACCCCATCCGGCTGTATTACAGAGCAGTGCGGGGCCCCACACCCCATCCAGCTGTATTACAGAGCAGTGCGGGGCCCCACACCCCATCCAGCTGTATTACAGAGGAGTGCGGGGCCCCACACCCCATCCAGCTGTATTACAGAGCAGTGCGGGGCCCCACACCCCATCCAGCTGTATTACAGAGCAGTGCGGGGCCCCACACCCCATCCAGCTGTATTACAGAGCAGTGCGGGGCCCCACACCCCATCAGCTGTATTACAGAACAGTGCGGGGCCCCACACCCCATCCAGCTGTATTACAGAGCAGTGCGGGGCCCCACAGCCCATCCGGCTGTATTACAGAGCAGTGCGGGGCCCCACACCCCATCCAGCTGTATTACAGAGGAGTGCGGGGCCCCACACCCCATCCGGCTGTATTATAGAGCAGTGCGGGGCCCCACACCCCATCCAGCTGTATTACAGAGGAGTGCGGGGCCCCACACCCCATCCGGCTGTATTACAGAGCAGTGCGGGGCCCCACACCCCATCCAGCTGTATTACAGAGGAGTGCGGGGCCCCACACCCCATCCGGCTGTATTATAGAGCAGTGCGGGGCCCCACACCCCATCCAGCTGTATTACAGAGCAGTGCGGGGCCCCACACCCCATCCAGCTGTATTACAGAGGAGTGCGGGGCCCCACACCCCATCCAGCTGTATTACAGAGGAGTGCGGGGCCCCACACCCCATCCAGCTGTATTACAGAGCAGTGCGGGGCCCCACACCCCATCAGCTGTATTACAGAGCAGTGCGGGGCCCCACACCCCATCAGCTGTATTACAGAGCAGTGCGGGGCCCCACACCCCATCCAGCTGTATTACAGAGGAGTGCGGGGCCCCACACCCCATCAGCTGTATTACAGAGCAGTGCGGGGCCCCACAGCCCATCCGGCTGTATTACAGAGCAGTGCGGGGCCCCACACCCCATCCAGCTGTATTACAGAGGAGTGCGGGGCCCCACACCCCATCCGGCTGTATTATAGAGCAGTGCGGGGCCCCACACCCCATCCAGCTGTATTACAGAGGAGTGCGGGGCCCCACACCCCATCCGGCTGTATTACAGAGCAGTGCGGGGCCCCACACCCCATCCAGCTGTATTACAGAGGAGTGCGGGGCCCCACACCCCATCCGGCTGTATTATAGAGCAGTGCGGGGCCCCACACCCCATCCAGCTGTATTACAGAGCAGTGCGGGGCCCCACACCCCATCCAGCTGTATTACAGAGGAGTGCGGGGCCCCACACCCCATCCAGCTGTATTACAGAGGAGTGCGGGGCCCCACACCCCATCCAGCTGTATTACAGAGCAGTGCGGGGCCCCACACCCCATCAGCTGTATTACAGAGCAGTGCGGGGCCCCACACCCCATCAGCTGTATTACAGAGCAGTGCGGGGCCCCACACCCCATCCAGCTGTATTACAGAGGAGTGCGGGGCCCCACACCCCATCAGCTGTATTACAGAACAGTGCGGGGCCCCACACCCCATCCAGCTGTATTACAGAGGAGTGCGGGGCCCCACACCCCATCCAGCTGTATTACAGAGCAGTGCGGGGCCCCACACCCCATCCAGCTGTATTACAGAACAGTGCGGGGCCCCACATCCCATCAGCTGTATTACAGAGCAGTGCGGGGCCCCACACCCCATCAGCTGTATTACAGAGCAGTGCGGGGCCCCACACCCCATCAGCTGTATTACAGAGCAGTGCGGGGCCCCACACCCCATCAGCTGTATTACAGAGGAGTGCGGGGCCCCACACCCCGTCAGCTGTATTACAGAACAGTGCTGGGCCCCACACCCCATCAGCTGTATTACAGAACAGTGCGGGGCCCCACACCCCATCCGGCTGTATTACAGAACAGTGCGGGGCCCCACACCCTACGCGGCTGTATTACAGAACAGTGCGGGGCCCCACACCCTACGCGGCTGTATTACAGAGCAGTGTTAGACGTTAGATTTTCATGCATTCTCCGCGGCCGGCGCTCATTTATTCTTTCCGGATAGTTAAGCGCCGTTCTCTCCTCCAGGAGCCGCACATCACGCAGATTAATGACGGTTATTTTGGCCACTTTGTGAATAATGTAATAAAGTTTCTCAGACTCGACCAATTGATCAGGAGTCGGGGTGTTAGGATCTGCGTTCCGCTCCAGGTCGCCGGCGCTGACACATTTTTCCAGCGTTTTACTGATTATTGGGCGCAGTGAGTGATACGTGACAGCGGCCGCCGCCTCCTAATACGTGTTCTGGGGACATATTCATCTGTTTGTGGATGAGTTGGGTTCCCTGCGGCGCCATCGTCCTGGTTGTGTGGCGGGTGGATAACGCTTCATCATGAGCCGCCATGATGGACGGGACAGGACTGTCTGATGGAACTAACCCAGTGTTTCCGAAACAGTGAGCCTCCAGCTGTTGGAAAACATGAAGGCATCGCATAATATATAATGGCTGCGGGGCCCAGTCTGTTAATGAAGGCGCAGAGCAGGGGCGCAACATGAGCGGCGCAGAGGACGAATCACAACTGGGCCCCAAAGGCCACAATATAAGAAATTACAGTTCTATAATTGGCCAGCAGGGGCCCTGGTACAAATTCTGATCTGGGGCCTAAGAGAAAATGCTGACCTCAGCTACTGTGTTTATTACACAATGTATCACTCCCATCATCCCCGACCCCAGGAGCTCACAATCTAATCTCCTATCATACAATGTATCACTCCCATCATCCCTGACCCCAGGAGCTCACAATCTAAACTCCTATCATACAATGTATCACTCCCATCATCCCTGACCCCAGGAGATCACAATCTAATCTCCTATCATATACAATGTATCACTCCCATCATCCCTGACCCCAGGAGATCACAATCTAATCTCCTATCACATACAATGTATCACTCCCATCATCCCTGACCTCAGGAGCTCACAATCTAATCTCCTATTACATACAATGTATCACTCCCATCATCCCTGACCCCAGGAGATCACAATCTAATCTCCTATCATATACAATGTATCACTCCCATCATCCCTGACCCCAGGAGCTCACAATCTAATCTCCTATCATACAATGTATCACTCCCATCATCCCTGACCCCAGGAGATCACAATCTAATCTCCTATCATATACAATGTATCACTCCCATCATCCCTGACCCCAGGAGATCACAATCTAATCTCCTATCACATACAATGTATCACTCCCATAATCCCTGACCCCAGGAGATCACAATCTAATCTCCTATCATACAATGTATCACTCCCATCATCCCTGACCTCAGGAGCTCACAATCTAATCTCCTATCATACAATGTATCACTCCCATCATCCCTGACCCCAGGAGCTCACAATCTAATCTCCCATCATACAATGTATCACTCCCATCATCCCTGACCCCAGGAGATCACAATCTAATCTCCTATCATACAATGTATCACTCCCATCATCCCTGACCCCAGGTCACCCAGTTCTTGATCTTACAGGTAAAACCTCCATCAGGTCCCTTATGTGATGTATATAGTCCTGGGCTCCTTATTTGGGCCTTATGTGGGCGGGGCTAAGGTGTTACATTGTTACAAAATTTGTATCAACTTCTTACTATTGATAGTGACACCAAAAACAAACAAACCTGCTGATAACAGATCATGTGACTCCTCGCATACAGGGGGTTAACCCTTCACACGGCGGCAGATCATTATTGTGATCTGGCGGTCGTATTTCTGCGTCGGTCCGGGTGTTCTCTTTCTTTCCACCATTCGCCTTTCGGTCGCTGTGATCTTTGTAGTTGCGGCTCCTCAGAGGACACTTTAATCCGTCCGTCACTTCTCATCTTCGTCAGGAGACGATCATTCCAAATAATTAAAAATCTTGTCTGTGAAACTCATTTACTGTCAGCCGCCATAACTGCGATTCCTCCCAGGATGGCGAGCAACGCTGATCCTTTTTACTGCTCATTGGAATCAGACTGATTGGATGACATCAGTCCCAGCCAGGTGCAGGGTCACAGCTCATAGTCAGCCAGGTGCAGGGTCACAGCTCATAGTCAGTCAGGTGCAGGGTCACAGCTCATAGTCAGGTGCAGGGTCACAGATCATAGTCAGCCAGGTGCAGGGTCACAGCTCCTAGTCAGTCAGGTGCAGGGTCACAGCTCCTAGTCAGCCAGGTGCAGGGTCAGAGCTCATAGTCAGCCAGGTGCAGGGTCAGAGCTCATAGTCAGCCAGGTGCAGGGTCAGAGCTCATAGTCAGCCAGGTGCAGGGTCAGAGCTCATAGTCAGCCAGGTGCAGGGTCACAGCTCATAGTCAGCCAGGTGCAGCGTCACAGCTCATAGTCAGTCAGGTGCAGGGTCACAGATCATAGTCAGCCAGGTGCAGGGTCACAGCTCCTAGTCAGCCAGGTGCAGCGTCACAGCTCATAGTCAGTCAGGTGCAGGGTCAGAGCTCATAGTCAGCCAGGTGCAGGGTCACAGCTCATAGTCAGCCAGGTGCAGGGTCACAGCTCATAGTCAGGTGCAGGGTCACAGATCATAGTCAGCCAGGTGCAGGGTCACAGCTCCTAGTCAGTCAGGTGCAGGGTCACAGCTCCTAGTCAGCCAGGTACAGGGTCAGAGCTCATAGTCAGCCAGGTGCAGGGTCAGAGCTCATAGTCAGCCAGGTGCAGGGTCAGAGCTCATAGTCAGCCAGGTGCAGGGTCAGAGCTCATAGTCAGCCAGGTGCAGGGTCAGAGCTCATAGTCAGCCAGGTGCAGGGTAAGAGCTCATAGTCAGCCAGGTGCAGGGTCAGAGCTCATAGTCAGCCAGGTGCAGGGTCAGAGCTCATAGTCAGCCAGGTGCAGGGTCACAGCTCATAGTCAGCCAGGTGCAGGGTCAGAGCTCATAGTCAGCCAGGTGCAGCGTCACAGCTCATAGTCAGCCAGGTGCAGCGTCACAGCTCATAGTCAGCCAGGTGCAGGGTCAGAGCTCATAGTCAGCCAGGTGCAGGGTCACAGCTCATAGTCAGGTGCAGGGTCACAGCTCATAGTCAGTCAGGTGCAGGGTCACAGCTCATAGTCAGCCAGGTGCAGGGTCACAGCTCATAGTCAGGTGCAGGGTAACAGTTCATAGTCAGTCAGGTGCAGGGTCACAGCTCATAGTCAGCCAGGTGCAGGGTCAGAGCTCATAGTCAGCCAGGTGCAGGGTAAGAGCTCATAGTCAGCCAGGTGCAGGGTCAGAGCTCATAGTCAGCCAGGTGCAGGGTCAGAGCTCATAGTCAGCCAGGTGCAGGGTCACAGCTCATAGTCAGCCAGGTGCAGGGTCAGAGCTCATAGTCAGCCAGGTGCAGCGTCACAGCTCATAGTCAGCCAGGTGCAGCGTCACAGCTCATAGTCAGCCAGGTGCAGGGTCAGAGCTCATAGTCAGCCAGGTGCAGGGTCACAGCTCATAGTCAGGTGCAGGGTCACAGCTCATAGTCAGTCAGGTGCAGGGTCACAGCTCATAGTCAGCCAGGTGCAGGGTCACAGCTCATAGTCAGCCAGGTGCAGGGTCACAGCTCATAGTCAGTCAGGTGCAGGGTAACAGTTCATAGTCAGTCAGGTGCAGGGTCACAGCTCATAGTCAGCCAGGTGCAGGGTCAGAGCTCATAGTCAGCCAGGTGCAGCGTCACAGCTCATAGTCAGTCAGGTGCAGGGTCACAGCTCCTAGTCAGCCAGGTGCAGGGTCACAGCTCATAGTCAGTCAGGTGCAGGGTCACAGCTCATAGTCAGCCAGGTGCAGGGTCACAGCTCATAGTCAGGTGCAGGGTCACAGCTCATAGTCAGGTGCAGGGTCACAGCTCATAGTCAGTAAGGTGCAGGGTCACAGCTCATAGTCAGCCAGGTGCAGGGTCACAGCTCATAGTCAGGTGCAGGGTCACAATTCATAGTCAGTCAGGTGCAGGGTCACAGCTCATAGTAAGCCAGGTGCATGGTCACAGCTCATAGTAAGCCAGGTGCAGGGTCACAGCTCATAGTCAGTCAGGTGCAGGGTCACAGCTCATAGTCCCTCAGGTGCAGGGTCACAGCTCATAGTCAGTCAGGTGCAGGGTCACAGCTCCTAGTCAGTCAGGTGCAGGGTCACAGCTCCTAGTCAGTCAGGTGCAGGGTCACAGCTCCTAGTCAGCCAGGTGCAGGGTCACAGCTCATAGTAAGCCAGGTGCATGGTCACAGCTCATAGTAAGCCAGGTGCATGGTCACAGCTCATAGTAAGCCAGGTGCAGGGTCACAGCTCATAGTCAGCCAGGTGCAGAGTCACAGCTCATAGTCGGTCAGGTGCAGGGTCACAGCTCATAGTCGGTCAGGTGCAGGGTCACAGCTCATAGTCGGTCAGGTGCAGGGTCACAGCTCATAGTCAGCCAGGTGCAGGGTCACAGCTCATAGTCAGGTGCAGGGTCACAATTCATAGTCAGTCAGGTGCAGGGTCACAGCTCATAGTAAGCCAGGTGCATGGTCACAGCTCATAGTAAGCCAGGTGCAGGGTCACAGCTCATAGTCAGTCAGGTGCAGGGTCACAGCTCATAGTCACTAAGGTGCAGGGTCACAGCTCATAGTCAGTCAGGTGCAGGGTCACAGCTCCTAGTCAGTCAGGTGCAGGGTCACAGCTCCTAGTCAGCCAGGTGCAGGGTCACAGCTCATAGTAAGCCAGGTGCATGGTCACAGCTCATAGTAAGCCAGGTGCATGGTCACAGCTCATAGTCAGCCAGGTGCAGGGTCACAGCTCATAGTCAGCCAGGTGCAGGGTCACAGCTCATAGTCGGTCAGGTGCAGGGTCACAGCTCATAGTCGGTCAGGTGCAGGGTCACAGCTCATAGTCGGTCAGGTGCAGGGTCACAGCTCATAGTCGGTCAGGTGCAGGGTTACAGCTCAGAGCCAATCAGGTGCAGGGTCACAGCTCATAGTCGGTCAGGTGCAGCGTCACAGCTCATAGTCGGTCAGGTAGAGGGTTACAGCTCAGAGTCGGCCAGGTGCCGGGTCACAGCTCAACGGAGGAAGTGTCCAATGCCCAAGGCAACCGGAAAGTTCTGTCTGGATGAAGAATTTTCCAGTCAGTTACCAACATTAGGAATATTCTAGCCAAAGGGCAACTACTTTTACACATGGGTGATATTAGAGATATAGATGTGACCTGCAGTCCTATGTAACACCACAGATAACACAGTGATAACTCTCTGAGTACAGATAATGTAGTAGATGTGACCTGCAGTCCTATGTAACACCACAGATAACACAGTGATAACTCTGAGTACAGATAATGTAGTAGATGTGACCTGCAGTCCTATGTAACACCACAGATAACACAGTGATAACTCTCTGAGTACAGATAATGTAGTAGATGTGACCTGCAGTCCTATGTAACACCACAGATAACACAGTGATAACTCTCTGAGTACAGATAATGTATAGATGTGACCTGCAGTCCTATGTAACACCTGTATGTCGTGGTGCTGTCTCCTCTACTACACTGTAGTGGACAGATGCTGGGTTCACATACTTATTGCTTATGTCACTGTTCACATTGATCGGATGTTCTCCGCTCTCGTGTGCGGCTCTGGGTCGGGTTCTCATCCTCTGCGGTTTGTTGAGTCTGAATTTGAGCAGTTTTGTATTTTATTTCACCATAAAGATGTCACCATCTGCATCTCATTTTTTTATTTGCTTGTAAATCTGAAGATTTCCTTACAATCATGGATGTAACATTCCTTGCAACATGTCGTGTAACGTTAAATAGAAATCTGCAAAGGAAAAAGAGTCACATAAATCTCCAAGACTGTTCTCCGTATCAGTTATTTATAAGGGGGTGCAAAACATACAACTGGCCTGCAGGGGTCACTGCTGAGGCTCTTGAATTTATGTAGTCACCATGACTGGTGGTAGGATTTTTGCTAACCAAGGCAAAAGCTAATTTTACTGCCCCGTTGACTCCTCCCATTGACACGCCCTACCTTATTACTGGGCGACACACTGTAACAAACCTCCTCCTCATGTAATTTTCTTCTTACTGGGGCGACACACTGTAATAAACCTCCTCCTCATGTAATTTTCTTACTACTGGGGTGACACACTGTAACAAACCTCCTCCTCATGTAATCTTCTTACTACTGGAGTGATGCACTGTAACAAACCTCCTCCTCATGTAATCTTCTTACTACTGGAGTGACGCACTGTAACAAACCTCCTCCTCATGTAATCACCTTACTACTGGGGTGACACACTGTAACAAACCCCCTCCTCATGTAATCTCCTTACTACTGGGGTGACACACTGTAACAAACCTCCTCCTCATGTAATCTCCTTACTTCTGGGGTGACACACTGTAACAAACCTCCTCCTCATGTAATCACCTTACTACTGGGGTGGCACACTGTAACAAACCTCCTCCTCATGTAATCTCCTTACTACTGGGGTGACACACTGTAACAAACCCCCTTCTCGTGCAATCACCTTTCTACTGGGGTGGCACACTGTAACAAACCTCCTCCTCATGTAATCTCCTTACTACTGGGGTGATACACTGTAACAAACCTCCTCCCCATGTAATCTCCTTACTACTGGGGTGACACACTGTAACAATTCTCCTCCTTATGTAATCTCCTTACTATTGGGGTGACACACTGTAACTAACCTCCTCCTTATGTAATCTCCTTACTACAGGGGTGACACACTGTAACAAACCTCCTCCTCATGTAATCTCCTTACTACTGGGGTGACTCACTGTAACAAACCTCCTCCTCATGTAATCTCCTTACTACTGGGGTGACACACTGTAACAAACCTCCCCCTCGTGTAATCTCCTTACTACTGGGGTAACACACTGTAACAAACCTCCTCCTCATGTAATCTCCTTACTACTGGGGTGACACACTGTAACAAACCTCCCCTCATGTAATCTCCTTACTACTAGGGTGACACACTGTAACTAACCTCCTCCTCCTTATGTAATCTCCTTACTACTGGGGTGACACACTGTAACAAACCTCCTCCTCATGTAATCTCCTTACTACAGGGGTGACACACTGTAACAAACCTCCTCCTCATGTAATCTCCTTACTACTGGGGTGGCACACTGTAACAAACCTCCTCCTCATGTAATCTCCTTACTACTGGGGTGACACACTGTAACAAACCTCCTCCTCATGTAATCTCCTTACTACTGGGGTGACACACTGTAACAAACCCCCTCCTCATGTAATCTCCTTACTACTGGGGTGACACACTGTAACAAACCCCCTCCTCATGTAATCACCTTTCTACTGGGGTGACACACTGTAACAAACCCCCTCCTCATGTAATCTCCTTACTACTGGAGTGACACACTGTAACAAACCTCCTCCTCATGTAATCTCCTTACTACTGGGGTGACACACTGTAACAAACCTCCTCCTCATGTAGTCTCCTTACTACTGGGGTGACACACTGTAACAAACCTCATCATGTAATCTCCTTACTACTGGGGTGACACACTGTAACTAACCTCCTCCTCATGTAATCTCCTTACTACAGGGGTGACACACTGTAACAAACCTCCCCTCATGTAATCTCCTTACTACTAGGGTGACACACTGTAACCAACCTCCTCCTCCTTATGTAATCTCCTTACTACTGGGGAGGCACACTGTAACAAACCTCCTCCTTATGTAATCTCCTTACTACTAGGGTGACACACTGTAACAAACCTCCCCCTCGTGTAATCTCCTTACTATTGGGGTGACACACTGTAACAAACCTCCTCCTTATGTAATCTCCTTACTATTGGGGTGACACACTGTAACAAACCTCCTCCTCATGTAGTCTCCTTACTACTGGGGTGACACACTGTAACTAACCTCCTCCTCATGTAATCTCCTTACTACAGGGGTGACACACTGTAACAAACCTCCTCCTCATGTAATCTCTTTACTACTGGGGTGATACACGGTAACAAACCTCCTCCTCATGTAATCTCCTTACTACTGGGGTGACACACTGTAACAAACCTCATCCTGATGTAATCTCCTTACTATTGGGGTGACACACTGTAACAAACCTCCTCCCCATGTTATCACCTTACTGCTGGGGTGAGAGTTTAGCAGATTTCAGGACCTGAAGAAATAACTCTCTTGTGGAGGGCAGAGCGGCACCCCCATCAAGAGGGCGCTCTAGGCAGCTGCCTATTTTGCCTATAGGTGGAGCCGGCCCTGGTAGTCACTGACTCTCTTCCATCAGTAGGGAAATGTTTTACCTGTTAATCCTATAAGGCAGTGTTTTCCAACCAGGGTGCCTTCAGCTGTAGCAAAACTACAAATTCCAGCATGCCCTAACAGCCAACGGCCGTCTGGGCATGCTGAGAATTGTAGTTTTGCAACACCCTGGTTATGAACCACTGGTTTAAGGGGTGTCATGTCTATTGTGAACTGAGTTACAAGTCATCACGTATGTTGCTCATAGGTTCTATCTATAAGAGATGACCAAAGGCTGTCAAGGCATGCTGGAACTTGTAGTTCTGCAACAGCTGGAGGCACCCTGGTTGGGAAACACTGCTTCAAGGCGTATCGTGTCTGTTGTTAATTGAGTTACACTTCATCACGCATGTTGTACAAATGTTCTAAGTATAAGAAACACCCAAAAAGACTGCAAGGCAAACTCTGCGGCCTCAATTATAATCAAGGGCAGTTGTATATTTGCGCTTCGCAAAATAAGTTAAAGCTGTTGCCTAGCAACAGGTGTCTCCAGAAACTGATGATGAAACAAAATATCTGCACACAGTAAGATGAGAAAATCGTATATGCCATGTTTATTTAGTTTATTTCTAAATTAATTTCTTAATTTATTTACTTTTATTGTTCATTTGCTTTTATTTACTTAGTTATTTATTTATAAATTTATTTATTTATCCATTTATTGTGGGGGAAGGGGAGCGGTGTTGAGGTTGATGAGAGACTTAAATAATTTTTTGTTAAAAAATTAATTGTTGATGTATTAAAAATGTGAATATCATTATTTTTTCATTCACTTGTTACTTATTTATTGTTATTGTTTAGTTGTTTGCTTATTTATAACTTTTTTTGTTGCGACTTTCCTTATTTATTTAATATGATTTATTTATAGTCTTTATTAATGTATGTAATGAATTAATGAATTATTGATTATGTATTTTATATTTATTATTATGCTTACATTTTGATTTTGTTACATTTTTTATTTGTATTTATTTATCATTTATTGTTTTATTTGTTCTGATTGTAATTTTTTATATTTTCTTGGTAACTTTATTTTTGATTATATATGCAATATTACTTTTAGTATACATTTTGAGGTAATCAATTTTTTCTGGTATTTATTTGTTGATCAGTTATTGTTTTCTATTTGTTTTTATTGTTTATGTGTCATTTTTATCATTTTCGTGATAACTTTATTTTTGATTATGTATATATTACTACTTTTATTATTTGTTTTAATTTATTTGCATTGTAGTAATTACTTACTGTATTTATTTACAAGTTATTGTTCTTTTTTTTGTTTATTTGTCATTTTACTTTTATTTTCATGGTAACAGTTTATTATTTATTATGTTTACATTAATACTTGTATTATTAGTTGTAAATCATGTGCAATTTATTCATTCCTCATTGTATTTACTTATTATTCAGTTGTTGTTTTTCTATTTATGTTGATTGTTTATTTATTATTATTTTATTGATACATTTTTACTTTTCTATTATGTATACATTATTTTTATTGTTTTGCTTTATTTGTAATTTATGAATTTTAAATTATTTACCAGTAGTTTTTTTTTTATGTATTCTTGTTGTTGTTGTTACTGTTGTTGCTTATTTTTTTTTATTATGTATGCATTATTTTTTTATTACTTTTTTTTTGTTTGTTATTTATTTATTATTTAATGTCTCTTCTGCAAAAAATAAATAAATAAGTAAAAAGAAATGAAATTGAAATGTGAACTAAAATGAAATTGGGGCCCTAATCCCAGAAGTCGCAGTCTACGCCGTGTCCATTACGGGACGGGATCATTCATCAACATCACAATGAAATAACCGCAGCTTTCTGTCTGTTCGGAGAGGCCGTCATTTATCAAAGTCAGATATCAGAATTTTTCTTTTCATCATTTGGCTTCTTTATATAAGGAAAAATGACAAAAGAAAGAAGATGCTACAAAGTATCAGATCAGATGATGAGATTTCCGGTGATGGGGGAGGGGGGTTGGGTCTGACATGACACATGGTCTGATGATAACACCGCATTATAAGGGGCTGTGAGCATTGTCTGAATGGTACGATAGTAAAGTAGCATCGGTGCGAATCACATGGGTAGAACAGAAAACTACAAACATTTTGGAAAAAAAATTAAAAAAAACATGAAAAACCTGCAGTAAAACTGTGCTAAAAATGCACTTCTACCTTTACAATTCAATTATTTTCAGGTACAAAATGTTGACCTGATTAAGTTTACAAAATAATCTCTATAGCGCCTCCTCTGCTTTCCTTCACATGGTCATAAAATGACATGAAAAAAATGCATCTTCCAGATTTCACCACCAGGGGTCACTCCGTGTATACAGATTTTGCATTTCCTATTGACCATTATAATACATCTGTATGCAATCTGCTCCTTAGCTCCCCCTGGTGGTGGCTTTGGATGCTGATTCAATAAAAAACTCTGAAAAAATCTCATAGAACAAAAGGTTGGCTGTGTGATTGGGTGTTCTTAGACTTGTAGTTCCTGTTTATGAAATGGGACCATCCTATACAGAAATCCTCAGCACCACAGGCCCATGAGCTGCTGTGATTTTTAGGAGTAAGAGGGACACAGAAAGAATGTAACAATGTAACTTAATATAATAATACGTCGTCTAGTGCAGCTGCTGGGCTCCTCCATAAGCTTCTTCCAACCATCATGGATTCCAGCGAGATATAGTGTTCCACCCTCCCCCGCCGCTTTCTATACCTTGCGCTTATTTACGTTCCATGAAAGTTTTCAGTGATTGGACGCCCGCTGTGATAACTACCTGAGTACAACATGTTACAGCCGCAGCTCATGGAGATTATGTATATTTTATGGAGACGCATGAGTTTATAGACTGGAGGATCTGGAGCAAGAGAAAGCTCTGTAAATCTTAAGGTATCACTTAGTGTAATAAACTATAACAAAATTCCATATGTCAGTCTAAAAAAAATACCGCGCCTTCATCTCCACTGACGGCTGCTGAAAATTTTATGAAAATTTCTGTTTACTGGTTGTCAACTGAGTAAAAAACAACAAATATCATGTAACAGAGATAGAGAGAGAGAGAGATAGATATTCAGATAAATAAAAAGATAATAATATTCATTGAGGGTCCTGATCACAAGAGCTTACAGTTTATGAGGAGTGATAGATATATAGATAGATATGAGATAGATAGATAGATAGATAGATATGAGATAGATAGATAGATATGAGATAGATAGATATGAGATAGATATATAGATAGATGGATATGAGATAGATAGATAGATATGAGATAGATATATAGATAGATGGATATGAGATAGATAAATATGAGATAGATAGATATGAGATAGATATGAGATAGATATGAGATAGATAGATATATAGATAGATATGAGATAGATAGATAGATATGAGATAGATATATAGATAGATGGATATGAGATAGATAAATATGAGATAGATAGATATGAGATAGATATGAGATAGATAGATAGATATGAGATATGGATAGATATGAGAGAGATAGATAGATATGAGATAGATAGATATTGTCACTATCCGGACTGGTAAGCAAGTAGTGGATCCTCTGGTCAGTGAGGCAATGATGTGGACCGTACCGGGGGACCGGTTCTAAGGAGTTACTGGTTTTCACCAGAGAGAGGCGGGATGGGCTTGCTGCGGCGGTAACTCCCAGGTCGTATCCCCCGATAGCGACTCGACCTCACTGACAGCTGAAATAGGCGTGGTACAGAAGGACTAGACAGAGGCGAGGTCAGACGTCGCAGAAGGTCAGGGCAGGCGGCAATGGTACATAGTCAGGGGCAACAGCAGTAGGTCTGGATACACAGGTTATGGCACATACTAAACGCTTTCACAAGGCACTAGGCAACAAGATCCGGCAGGGACAGGAAGGGGAAGTGAGTTAATATAGTATTCACAGTAATTAGGACTGATTAGGAACAGATTGGGCCAGGCACCAATTAATGGTGCACTGGCCCTTTAAATCTGAGAGACCCAGCGCGCGCGCGCCCTAGAGAGCGGGACCGCGCGCGTCGGGGCTGAGACAGAGGACGGGGCAGGTAATCAGAACGGGATGCGATCTGCAAGCGTACTAGTGCCGCCATGCGGATCGCATCCCCGTCGGCAGCATTGTAGCAGCGCTCCCGGTCAGAGTGAGAGACCGGGGCGCTGCAGGAGACCAGACGCCGCGAGCACTCTGGGATGGATATGGGACCCGGAGCCCTCGGCGTCACAGATATGTTACATAGTTACATAGTTAGTATGGTTGAAAAAAGACATACGTCCATCAAGTCCAACCAGGGGATTGAAGGGAAGGATGTAAGGGGATAAGGGAAAGGGATGTAGTTTTATAATTCTGCATAAGCATTAATGTTATATATGAGATATATAGATATGAGATAGATATGAGATAGATATGAGATAGATATGAGATAGATAGATAGATAGATAGATAGATAGATAGATAGATAGATAGATAGATGGATATGAGATATAGATAGATATGAGATAGGTGATAGATAGATAGATATGAGATAGATAGATATGAGATAGATAGATGGATATGAGATAGATAGATATGAGATAGATGGATATGAGATAGATAGAGAGATAGATAGATAGATATGAGATAGATAGATATGAGATAAATATGAGATAGATAGATATGAGATAGATAGATAGATAGATAGATAGATAGATAGATAGATATGAGATAGATAGATATGATGTACAGTCCCATCCCCCTTGGTGTCTGTCTGGTTACATTATATGACATTACTTTCATTAGATACCACCTGACTCCATTCCTCCCTCCCTGAGTCTTCTATTAATTCTATCCATCGCTTCTTATTCTATACATAGAGCCGTGTGCACATTGTGCAGTAATTACTGATCTTCCCTCATCTTCACTTAATAAAGGAACGTTAATGGATAAATGGTTAAATCCCTCTTGTTCCGCCTCCTGATGACTGATGGTGACATTTATTACCCAGTGAAGGAGGATCAGGAGCTTCCAGGTGACTTCTATTTATAACCAAAGACAATCCCTACAGAGAAATAATAGGGGCCGACACAGAGCAGAGGGGCCGACACAGAGCAGAGGAGCCAATACAGAGCAGAGGGGCCGACACAGAGCAGAGGAGCCAATACAGAGCAGAGGGGCCAACACAGAGCAGAGGAGCCAACACAGAACAGAGGGGCCGACACAGAGCAGAGGGGCCAACACAGAGCAGAGGGGCCGACACAGAGCAGAGGAGCCAACACAGAGCAGAGGGGCCAACACAGAGCAGAGGGGCCGACACAGAGCAGAGGGGCCAACACAGAGCAGAGGGGTCGCCACAGAGCAGAGGGGCCAACACAGAACAGAGGGGCCGACACAGAGCAGAGGGCCAACAAAGAGCAGAGGGGTCGCCACAGAGCAGAGGGGCCAACACAGAACAGAGGGGCCGACACAGAGCAGAGGGGCCAACACAGAGCAGAGGGGCCAACACAGAGCAGAGGGGCCAACACAGAGCAGAGGGGCCAACACAGAACAGAGGGGCCAACACAGATCAGAGGGGCCAACAATGAGCAGAGGGGCCAACAATGAGCAGAGGAGCCAACACAAAGCAGAGGGGCCAACACAGAGCAGAGGGGCCAACACAGAGCAGAGGGGCCAACAATGAGCAGAGGAGCCAACACAAAGCAGAGGGGCCAACACAAAGCAGAGGGGTCGCCACAGAGCAGAGGGGCCAACACAGAACAGAGGGGCCGACACAGAGCAGAGGGGCCAACACAGAGCAGAGGGGCCAACACAGAGCAGAGGGGCCAACACAGAACAGAGGGGCCAACACAGATCAGAGGGGCCAACAATGAGCAGAGGGGCCAACAATGAGCAGAGGAGCCAACACAGAGCAGAGAGGCCAACAATGAGCAGAGGAGCCAACACAAAGCAGAGGGGCCAACACAGAGCAGAGGGGTCTCCACAGAGCAGAGGGGCCAACACAGAACAGAGGGGCCAACACAGAGCAGAGGGGCCAACACAGAGCAGAGGGGCCAACACAGAGCAGAGGGGCCAACACAGAACAGAGGGGCCAACACAGATCAGAGGGGCCAACAATGAGCAAAGGGGCCAACAATGAGCAGAGGAGCCAACACAGAGCAGAGGGGCCAACACAGAGCAGAGGGGCCAACACAGAGCAGAGAGGCCAACAATGAGCAGAGGAGCCAACACAGAGCAGAGGGGCCAACAATGAGCAGAGGAGCCAACACAAAGCAGAGGGGCCAACACAGAGCAGAGGAGCCAACACAGAGCAGAGAGGCCAACAATGAGCAGAGGAGCCAACACAGAGCAAAAGGGCCAACACAGAGCAGAGGGGCCAACACAGAGCAGAGGGGCCAACACAGAGCAGAGGGGCCAACACAGAGCAGAGAGGCCAACAATGAGCAGAGGAGCCAACACAGAGCAGAGGAGCCAACACAGAGCAGAGGGGCTGACACAGAGCAGAGAGGCCAACACAGAGCAGAGAAGCCAACACAGAGTAGAGGGGCCAACACAGAGCAGAGGAGCCAACACAGAGCAGAGAAGCCAACACAGAGTAGAGGGGCCAACACAGAGCAGAGGAGCCAACACAGAGTAGAGGGGCCAACACAGAGCAGAGGGGCCAACACAGAGCAGAGAAGCCAACACAGAGTAGAGGGGCCAATACAGAGCAGAGGGGCCAACACAGAGCAGAGAAGCCAACACAGAGTAGAGGGGCCAACACAGAGCAGAGGGGCCAACACAGAGCAGAGAAGCCAACACAGAGTAGAGGGGCCAACACAGAGCAGAGGCGCCAACACAGAGCAGAGGGGCCAACACAGAGCAGAGGGGCCAACACAGAGTAGAGGGGCCAACACAGAGCAGAGAAGCCAACACAGAGCAGAGAAGCCAACACAGAGTAGAGGGGCCAACACAGAGCAGAGGGGCCAACACAGAGCAGAGGGGCCAACACAGAGTAGAGGGGCTAACACAGAGTAGAGAAGCCAACACAGAGCAGAGAAGCCAACACAGAGTAGAGGGGCCAACACAGAGCAGAGGGGCCAACACAGAGCAGAGAAGCCAACACAGAGTAGAGGGGCAAACACAGAGCAGAGGGGCCAACACAGAGCAGAGGGGCCAACACAGAGCAGAGGGGCCAACACAGAGCAGAGAAGCCAACACAGAGTAGAGGGGCCAACACAGAGCAGAAAAGCCAACACAGAGCAGAGAAGCCAACACAGAGTAGAGGGGCAAACACAGAGCAGAGGGGCCAACACAGAGCAGAGGGGCCAACACAGAGCAGAGGGGCCAACACAGAGCAGAGAAACCAACACAGAGTAGAGGGGCCAACACAGAGCAGAAAAGCCAACACAGAGCAGAGAAGCCAACACAGAGTAGAGGGGCCAACACAGAGCAGAGGGGCCAACACAGAGCAGAGAAGCCAACACAGAGTAGAGGGCCAACACAGAGCAGAGGAGCCAACACAGAGCAGAGAAGCCAACACAGAGTAGAGGGGCCAACACAGAGCAGAGGGGCCAACACAGAGTAGAGGGGCCAACACAGAGCAGAGGAGCCAACACAGACTAGAGGGGCCAACACAGAGCAGAGGGGCCAACACAGAGCAGAGAAGCTAACACAGAGTAAAGGGGCCAATACAAAGCAGAGGGGCCAACACAGAGCAGAGAGGCCAACACAGAGCAGAGGGGCCAACACAGAGCAGAGAAGCCAACACAGAGTAGAGGGGCCAACACAGAGCAGAGAAGCCAACACAGAGCAGAGAAGCCAACACAGAGCAGAGGGGCCAACACAGAGTAGAGAAGCCAACACAGAGTAGAGGGGCCAACACAGAGCAGAGAAGCCAACACAGAGCAGAGAAGCCAACACAGAGTAGAGGGGCCAACACAGAGCAGAGGGGCCAACACAGAGCAGAGGGGCCAACACAGAGCAGAGAAGCCAACACAGAGTAGAGGGGCCAACACAGAGCAGAGGAGCCAACACAGAGTAGAGGGGCCAACACAGAGTAGAGGGGCCAACACAGAGCAGAGGGGCCAACACAGAGCAGAGGGGCCAACACAGAGCAGAGAAGCCAACACAGAGTAGAGGGGCCAACACAGAGCAGAGGGGCCAACACAGAGCAGAGAAGCCAACACAGAGTAGAGGGGCCAATACAGAGCAGAGGGGCCAACACAGAGCAGAGAAGCCAACACAGAGTAGAGGGGCCAACACAGAGCAGAGGGGCCAACACAGAGCAGAGAAGCCAACACAGAGTAGAGGGGCCAACACAGAGCAGAGGGGCCAACACAGAGCAGAGGGGCCAACACAGAGTAGAGGGGCCAACACAGAGCAGAGAAGCCAACACAGAGCAGAGAAGCCAACACAGAGTAGAGGGGCCAACACAGAGCAGAGGGGCCAACACAGAGCAGAGGGGCCAACACAGAGTAGAGGGGCTAACACAGAGTAGAGAAGCCAACACAGAGCAGAGAAGCCAACACAGAGTAGAGGGGCCAACACAGAGCAGAGGGGCCAACACAGAGCAGAGAAGCCAACACAGAGTAGAGGGGCAAACACAGAGCAGAAGGGCCAACACAGAGCAGAGGGGCCAACACAGAGCAGAGGGGCCAACACAGAGCAGAGAAGCCAACACAGAGTAGAGGGGCCAACACAGAGCAGAAAAGCCAACACAGAGCAGAGAAGCCAACACAGAGAAGAGGGGCAAACACAGAGCAGAGGGGCCAACACAGAGCAGAGGGGCCAACACAGAGCAGAGGGGCCAACACAGAGCAGAGAAGCCAACACAGAGTAGAGGGGCCAACACAGAGCAGAAAAGCCAACACAGAGCAGAGAAGCCAACACAGAGTAGAGGGGCCAACACAGAGCAGAGGGGCCAACACAGAGCAGAGAAGCCAACACAGAGTAGAGGGCCAACACAGAGCAGAGGAGCCAACACAGAGCAGAGAAGCCAACACAGAGTAGAGGGGCCAACACAGAGCAGAGGAGCCAACACAGACTAGAGGGGCCAACACAGAGCAGAGGGGCCAACACAGAGCAGAGAAGCTAACACAGAGTAGAGGGGCCAATACAAAGCAGAGGGGCCAACACAGAGCAGAGAGGCCAACACAGAGCAGAGGGGCCAACACAGAGCAGAGAAGCCAACACAGAGCAGAGGGGCCAACACAGAGCAGAGGGGCCAACACAGAGCAGAGAAGCCAACACAGAGTAGAGGGGCCAACACAGAGCAGAGGCGCCAACACAGAGCAGAGGGGCCAACACAGAGCAGAGGGGCCAACACAGAGTAGAGGGGCCAACACAGAGCAGAGAAGCCAACACAGAGCAGAGAAGCCAACACAGAGTAGAGGGGCCAACACAGAGCAGAGGGGCCAACACAGAGCAGAGGGGCCAACACAGAGTAGAGGGGCTAACACAGAGTAGAGAAGCCAACACAGAGCAGAGAAGCCAACACAGAGTAGAGGGGCCAACACAGAGCAGAGGGGCCAACACAGAGCAGAGAAGCCAACACAGAGTAGAGGGGCCAACACAGAGCAGAGGGGCCAACACAGAGCAGAGAAGCCAACACAGAGTAGAGGGGCCAATACAGAGCAGAGGGGCCAACACAGAGCAGAGAAGCCAACACAGAGTAGAGGGGCCAACACAGAGCAGAGGGGCCAACACAGAGCAGAGAAGCCAACACAGAGTAGAGGGGCCAACACAGAGCAGAGGGGCCAACACAGAGCAGAGGGGCCAACACAGAGTAGAGGGGCCAACACAGAGCAGAGAAGCCAACACAGAGCAGAGAAGCCAACACAGAGTAGAGGGGCCAACACAGAGCAGAGGGGCCAACACAGAGCAGAGGGGCCAACACAGAGTAGAGGGGCTAACACAGAGTAGAGAAGCCAACACAGAGCAGAGAAGCCAACACAGAGTAGAGGGGCCAACACAGAGCAGAGGGGCCAACACAGAGCAGAGAAGCCAACACAGAGTAGAGGGGCAAACACAGAGCAGAAGGGCCAACACAGAGCAGAGGGGCCAACACAGAGCAGAGGGGCCAACACAGAGCAGAGAAGCCAACACAGAGTAGAGGGGCCAACACAGAGCAGAAAAGCCAACACAGAGCAGAGAAGCCAACACAGAGAAGAGGGGCAAACACAGAGCAGAGGGGCCAACACAGAGCAGAGGGGCCAACACAGAGCAGAGGGGCCAACACAGAGCAGAGAAGCCAACACAGAGTAGAGGGGCCAACACAGAGCAGAAAAGCCAACACAGAGCAGAGAAGCCAACACAGAGTAGAGGGGCCAACACAGAGCAGAGGGGCCAACACAGAGCAGAGAAGCCAACACAGAGTAGAGGGCCAACACAGAGCAGAGGAGCCAACACAGAGCAGAGAAGCCAACACAGAGTAGAGGGGCCAACACAGAGCAGAGGAGCCAACACAGACTAGAGGGGCCAACACAGAGCAGAGGGGCCAACACAGAGCAGAGAAGCTAACACAGAGTAGAGGGGCCAATACAAAGCAGAGGGGCCAACACAGAGCAGAGAGGCCAACACAGAGCAGAGGGGCCAACACAGAGCAGAGAAGCCAACACAGAGCAGAGGGGCCAACACAGAGCAGAGGGGCCAACACAGAGCAGAGAAGCCAACACAGAGTAGAGGGGCCAACACAGAGCAGAGGCGCCAACACAGAGCAGAGGGGCCAACACAGAGCAGAGGGGCCAACACAGAGTAGAGGGGCCAACACAGAGCAGAGGGGCAAACACAGAGCAGAGGGGCCAACACAGAGCAGAGGGGCCAACACAGAGCAGAGAAGCTAACACAGAGTAGAGGGGCCAATACAAAGCAGAGGGGCCAACACAGAGCAGAGAGGCCAACACAGAGCAGAGGGGCCAACACAGAGCAGAGAAGCCAACACAGAGTAGAGGGGCCAACACAGAGCAGAGGCGCCAACACAGAGCAGAGGGGCCAACACAGAGCAGAGGGGCCAACACAGAGCAGAGAAGCCAACACAGAGTAGAGGGGCAAACACAGAGCAGAGGGGCCAACACAGAGCAGAGGGGCCAACACAGAGCAGAGGGGCCAACACAGAGCAGAGAAGCCAACACAGAGTAGAGGGGCCAACACAGAGCAGAAAAGCCAACACAGAGCAGAGAAGCCAACACAGAGTAGAGGGGCAAACACAGAGCAGAGGGGCCAACACAGAGCAGAGGGGCCAACACAGAGCAGAGGGGCCAACACAGAGCAGAGAAGCCAACACAGAGTAGAGGGGCCAACACAGAGCAGAAAAGCCAACACAGAGCAGAGAAGCCAACACAGAGTAGAGGGGCCAACACAGAGCAGAGGGGCCAACACAGAGCAGAGAAGCCAACACAGAGTAGAGGGCCAACACAGAGCAGAGGAGCCAACACATAGCAGAGAAGCCAACACAGAGTAGAGGGGCCAACACAGAGCAGAGGGGCCAACACAGAGTAGAGGGGCCAACACAGAGCAGAGGAGCCAACACAGACTAGAGGGGCCAACACAGAGCAGAGGGGCCAACACAGAGCAGAGAAGCTAACACAGAGTAAAGGGGCCAATACAAAGCAGAGGGGCCAACACAGAGCAGAGAGGCCAACACAGAGCAGAGGGGCCAACACAGAGCAGAGAAGCCAACACAGAGTAGAGGGGCCAACACAGAGCAGAGAAGCCAACACAGAGCAGAGAAGCCAACACAGAGCAGAGGGGCCAACACAGAGTAGAGAAGCCAACACAGAGTAGAGGGGCCAACACAGAGCAGAGAAGCCAACACAGAGCAGAGAAGCCAACACAGAGTAGAGGGGCCAACACAGAGCAGAGGGGCCAACACAGAGCAGAGGGGCCAACACAGAGCAGAGAAGCCAACACAGAGTAGAGGGGCCAACACAGAGCAGAGGAGCCAACACAGAGTAGAGGGGCCAACACAGAGTAGAGGGGCCAACACAGAGCAGAGGGGCCAACACAGAGCAGAGGGGCCAACACAGAGCAGAGAGGCCAACACAGAGTAGAGGGGCCAACACAGAGCAGAGAAGCCAACACAGAGTAGAGGGGCCAACACAGAACAGAGGAGCCAACACAGAGTAGAGGGGCCAACACAGAGCAGAGGGGCCAACACAGAGCAGAGGGGCCAACACAGAGCAGAGAAGCCAACACAGAGTAGAGGGGCCAACACAGAGCAGAGGGGCCAACACAGAGCAGAGAAGCCAACACAGAGTAGAGGGGCCAACACAGAGCAGAGGGGCCAACACAGAGCAGAGAAGCCAACACAGAGTAGAGGGGCCAACACAGAGCAGAGGGGCCAACACAGAGCAGAGGGGCCAACACAGAGAAGAGGGGCAAACACAGAGCAGAGGGGCCAACACAGAGCAGAGGGGCCAACACAGAGCAGAGGGGCCAACACAGAGCAGAGAAGCCAACACAGAGTAGAGGGGCCAACACAGAGCAGAAAAGCCAACACAGAGCAGAGAAGCCAACACAGAGTAGAGGGGCCAACACAGAGCAGAGGGGCCAACACAGAGCAGAGAAGCCAACACAGAGTAGAGGGCCAACACAGAGCAGAGGAGCCAACACAGAGCAGAGAAGCCAACACAGAGTAGAGGGGCCAACACAGAGCAGAGGAGCCAACACAGACTAGAGGGGCCAACACAGAGCAGAGGGGCCAACACAGAGCAGAGAAGCTAACACAGAGTAGAGGGGCCAATACAAAGCAGAGGGGCCAACACAGAGCAGAGAGGCCAACACAGAGCAGAGGGGCCAACACAGAGCAGAGAAGCCAACACAGAGCAGAGGGGCCAACACAGAGCAGAGGGGCCAACACAGAGCAGAGAAGCCAACACAGAGTAGAGGGGCCAACACAGAGCAGAGGCGCCAACACAGAGCAGAGGGGCCAACACAGAGCAGAGGGGCCAACACAGAGTAGAGGGGCCAACACAGAGCAGAGAAGCCAACACAGAGCAGAGAAGCCAACACAGAGTAGAGGGGCCAACACAGAGCAGAGGGGCCAACACAGAGCAGAGGGGCCAACACAGAGTAGAGGGGCTAACACAGAGTAGAGAAGCCAACACAGAGCAGAGAAGCCAACACAGAGTAGAGGGGCCAACACAGAGCAGAGGGGCCAACACAGAGCAGAGAAGCCAACACAGAGTAGAGGGGCAAACACAGAGCAGAGGGGCCAACACAGAGCAGAGGGGCCAACACAGAGCAGAGGGGCCAACACAGAGCAGAGAAGCCAACACAGAGTAGAGGGGCCAACACAGAGCAGAAAAGCCAACACAGAGCAGAGAAGCCAACACAGAGTAGAGGGGCAAACACAGAGCAGAGGGGCCAACACAGAGCAGAGGGGCCAACACAGAGCAGAGGGGCCAACACAGAGCAGAGAAGCCAACACAGAGCAGAGGGGCCAACACAGAGCAGAAAAGCCAACACAGAGCAGAGAAGCCAACACAGAGTAGAGGGGCCAACACAGAGCAGAGGGGCCAACACAGAGCAGAGAAGCCAACACAGAGTAGAGGGCCAACACAGAGCAGAGGAGCCAACACAGAGCAGAGAAGCCAACACAGAGTAGAGGGGCCAACACAGAGCAGAGGGGCCAACACAGAGTAGAGGGGCCAACACAGAGCAGAGGAGCCAACACAGACTAGAGGGGCCAACACAGAGCAGAGGGGCCAACACAGAGCAGAGAAGCTAACACAGAGTAAAGGGGCCAATACAAAGCAGAGGGGCCAACACAGAGCAGAGAGGCCAACACAGAGCAGAGGGGCCAACACAGAGCAGAGAAGCCAACACAGAGTAGAGGGGCCAACACAGAGCAGAGAAGCCAACACAGAGCAGAGAAGCCAACACAGAGCAGAGGGGCCAACACAGAGTAGAGAAGCCAACACAGAGTAGAGGGGCCAACACAGAGCAGAGAAGCCAACACAGAGCAGAGAAGCCAACACAGAGTAGAGGGGCCAACACAGAGCAGAGGGGCCAACACAGAGCAGAGGGGCCAACACAGAGCAGAGAAGCCAACACAGAGTAGAGGGGCCAACACAGAGCAGAGGAGCCAACACAGAGTAGAGGGGCCAACACAGAGTAGAGGGGCCAACACAGAGCAGAGGGGCCAACACAGAGCAGAGGGGCCAACACAGAGCAGAGAGGCCAACAAAGAGTAGAGGGGCCAACACAGAGCAGAGAAGCCAACACAGAGCAGAGGGGCCAACACAGAGCAGAGGGGCCAACACAGAGCAGAGGGGCCAACACAGAACAGAGGGGCCAACACAGATCAGAGGGGCCAACAATGAGCAGAGGGGCCAACAATGAGCAGAGGAGCCAACACAAAGCAGAGGGGCCAACACAGAGCAGAGGGGCCAACACAGAGCAGAGGGGCCAACAATGAGCAGAGGAGCCAACACAAAGCAGAGGGGCCAACACAAAGCAGAGGGGTCGCCACAGAGCAGAGGGGCCAACACAGAACAGAGGGGCCGACACAGAGCAGAGGGGCCAACACAGAGCAGAGGGGCCAACACAGAGCAGAGGGGCCAACACAGAACAGAGGGGCCAACACAGATCAGAGGGGCCAACAATGAGCAGAGGGGCCAACAATGAGCAGAGGAGCCAACACAGAGCAGAGAGGCCAACAATGAGCAGAGGAGCCAACACAAAGCAGAGGGGCCAACACAGAGCAGAGGGGTCTCCACAGAGCAGAGGGGCCAACACAGAACAGAGGGGCCAACACAGAGCAGAGGGGCCAACACAGAGCAGAGGGGCCAACACAGAGCAGAGGGGCCAACACAGAACAGAGGGGCCAACACAGATCAGAGGGGCCAACAATGAGCAAAGGGGCCAACAATGAGCAGAGGAGCCAACACAGAGCAGAGGGGCCAACACAGAGCAGAGGGGCCAACACAGAGCAGAGAGGCCAACAATGAGCAGAGGAGCCAACACAGAGCAGAGGGGCCAACAATGAGCAGAGGAGCCAACACAAAGCAGAGGGGCCAACACAGAGCAGAGGAGCCAACACAGAGCAGAGAGGCCAACAATGAGCAGAGGAGCCAACACAGAGCAAAAGGGCCAACACAGAGCAGAGGGGCCAACACAGAGCAGAGGGGCCAACACAGAGCAGAGGGGCCAACACAGAGCAGAGAGGCCAACAATGAGCAGAGGAGCCAACACAGAGCAGAGGAGCCAACACAGAGCAGAGGGGCTGACACAGAGCAGAGAGGCCAACACAGAGCAGAGAAGCCAACACAGAGTAGAGGGGCCAACACAGAGCAGAGGAGCCAACACAGAGCAGAGAAGCCAACACAGAGTAGAGGGGCCAACACAGAGCAGAGGAGCCAACACAGAGTAGAGGGGCCAACACAGAGCAGAGGGGCCAACACAGAGCAGAGAAGCCAACACAGAGTAGAGGGGCCAATACAGAGCAGAGGGGCCAACACAGAGCAGAGAAGCCAACACAGAGTAGAGGGGCCAACACAGAGCAGAGGGGCCAACACAGAGCAGAGAAGCCAACACAGAGTAGAGGGGCCAACACAGAGCAGAGGCGCCAACACAGAGCAGAGGGGCCAACACAGAGCAGAGGGGCCAACACAGAGTAGAGGGGCCAACACAGAGCAGAGAAGCCAACACAGAGCAGAGAAGCCAACACAGAGTAGAGGGGCCAACACAGAGCAGAGGGGCCAACACAGAGCAGAGGGGCCAACACAGAGTAGAGGGGCTAACACAGAGTAGAGAAGCCAACACAGAGCAGAGAAGCCAACACAGAGTAGAGAGGCCAACACAGAGCAGAGGGGCCAACACAGAGCAGAGAAGCCAACACAGAGTAGAGGGGCAAACACAGAGCAGAGGGGCCAACACAGAGCAGAGGGGCCAACACAGAGCAGAGGGGCCAACACAGAGCAGAGAAGCCAACACAGAGTAGAGGGGCCAACACAGAGCAGAAAAGCCAACACAGAGCAGAGAAGCCAACACAGAGTAGAGGGGCAAACACAGAGCAGAGGGGCCAACACAGAGCAGAGGGGCCAACACAGAGCAGAGGGGCCAACACAGAGCAGAGAAACCAACACAGAGTAGAGGGGCCAACACAGAGCAGAAAAGCCAACACAGAGCAGAGAAGCCAACACAGAGTAGAGGGGCCAACACAGAGCAGAGGGGCCAACACAGAGCAGAGAAGCCAACACAGAGTAGAGGGCCAACACAGAGCAGAGGAGCCAACACAGAGCAGAGAAGCCAACACAGAGTAGAGGGGCCAACACAGAGCAGAGGGGCCAACACAGAGTAGAGGGGCCAACACAGAGCAGAGGAGCCAACACAGACTAGAGGGGCCAACACAGAGCAGAGGGGCCAACACAGAGCAGAGAAGCTAACACAGAGTAAAGGGGCCAATACAAAGCAGAGGGGCCAACACAGAGCAGAGAGGCCAACACAGAGCAGAGGGGCCAACACAGAGCAGAGAAGCCAACACAGAGTAGAGGGGCCAACACAGAGCAGAGAAGCCAACACAGAGCAGAGAAGCCAACACAGAGCAGAGGGGCCAACACAGAGTAGAGAAGCCAACACAGAGTAGAGGGGCCAACACAGAGCAGAGAAGCCAACACAGAGCAGAGAAGCCAACACAGAGTAGAGGGGCCAACACAGAGCAGAGGGGCCAACACAGAGCAGAGGGGCCAACACAGAGCAGAGAAGCCAACACAGAGTAGAGGGGCCAACACAGAGCAGAGGAGCCAACACAGAGTAGAGGGGCCAACACAGAGTAGAGGGGCCAACACAGAGCAGAGGGGCCAACACAGAGCAGAGGGGCCAACACAGAGCAGAGAAGCCAACACAGAGTAGAGGGGCCAACACAGAGCAGAGGGGCCAACACAGAGCAGAGAAGCCAACACAGAGTAGAGGGGCCAATACAGAGCAGAGGGGCCAACACAGAGCAGAGAAGCCAACACAGAGTAGAGGGGCCAACACAGAGCAGAGGGGCCAACACAGAGCAGAGAAGCCAACACAGAGTAGAGGGGCCAACACAGAGCAGAGGGGCCAACACAGAGCAGAGGGGCCAACACAGAGTAGAGGGGCCAACACAGAGCAGAGAAGCCAACACAGAGCAGAGAAGCCAACACAGAGTAGAGGGGCCAACACAGAGCAGAGGGGCCAACACAGAGCAGAGGGGCCAACACAGAGTAGAGGGGCTAACACAGAGTAGAGAAGCCAACACAGAGCAGAGAAGCCAACACAGAGTAGAGGGGCCAACACAGAGCAGAGGGGCCAACACAGAGCAGAGAAGCCAACACAGAGTAGAGGGGCAAACACAGAGCAGAAGGGCCAACACAGAGCAGAGGGGCCAACACAGAGCAGAGGGGCCAACACAGAGCAGAGAAGCCAACACAGAGTAGAGGGGCCAACACAGAGCAGAAAAGCCAACACAGAGCAGAGAAGCCAACACAGAGAAGAGGGGCAAACACAGAGCAGAGGGGCCAACACAGAGCAGAGGGGCCAACACAGAGCAGAGGGGCCAACACAGAGCAGAGAAGCCAACACAGAGTAGAGGGGCCAACACAGAGCAGAAAAGCCAACACAGAGCAGAGAAGCCAACACAGAGTAGAGGGGCCAACACAGAGCAGAGGGGCCAACACAGAGCAGAGAAGCCAACACAGAGTAGAGGGCCAACACAGAGCAGAGGAGCCAACACAGAGCAGAGAAGCCAACACAGAGTAGAGGGGCCAACACAGAGCAGAGGAGCCAACACAGACTAGAGGGGCCAACACAGAGCAGAGGGGCCAACACAGAGCAGAGAAGCTAACACAGAGTAGAGGGGCCAATACAAAGCAGAGGGGCCAACACAGAGCAGAGAGGCCAACACAGAGCAGAGGGGCCAACACAGAGCAGAGAAGCCAACACAGAGCAGAGGGGCCAACACAGAGCAGAGGGGCCAACACAGAGCAGAGAAGCCAACACAGAGTAGAGGGGCCAACACAGAGCAGAGGCGCCAACACAGAGCAGAGGGGCCAACACAGAGCAGAGGGGCCAACACAGAGTAGAGGGGCCAACACAGAGCAGAGAAGCCAACACAGAGCAGAGAAGCCAACACAGAGTAGAGGGGCCAACACAGAGCAGAGGGGCCAACACAGAGCAGAGGGGCCAACACAGAGTAGAGGGGCTAACACAGAGTAGAGAAGCCAACACAGAGCAGAGAAGCCAACACAGAGTAGAGGGGCCAACACAGAGCAGAGGGGCCAACACAGAGCAGAGAAGCCAACACAGAGTAGAGGGGCCAACACAGAGCAGAGGGGCCAACACAGAGCAGAGAAGCCAACACAGAGTAGAGGGGCCAATACAGAGCAGAGGGGCCAACACAGAGCAGAGAAGCCAACACAGAGTAGAGGGGCCAACACAGAGCAGAGGGGCCAACACAGAGCAGAGAAGCCAACACAGAGTAGAGGGGCCAACACAGAGCAGAGGGGCCAACACAGAGCAGAGGGGCCAACACAGAGTAGAGGGGCCAACACAGAGCAGAGAAGCCAACACAGAGCAGAGAAGCCAACACAGAGTAGAGGGGCCAACACAGAGCAGAGGGGCCAACACAGAGCAGAGGGGCCAACACAGAGTAGAGGGGCTAACACAGAGTAGAGAAGCCAACACAGAGCAGAGAAGCCAACACAGAGTAGAGGGGCCAACACAGAGCAGAGGGGCCAACACAGAGCAGAGAAGCCAACACAGAGTAGAGGGGCAAACACAGAGCAGAAGGGCCAACACAGAGCAGAGGGGCCAACACAGAGCAGAGGGGCCAACACAGAGCAGAGAAGCCAACACAGAGTAGAGGGGCCAACACAGAGCAGAAAAGCCAACACAGAGCAGAGAAGCCAACACAGAGAAGAGGGGCAAACACAGAGCAGAGGGGCCAACACAGAGCAGAGGGGCCAACACAGAGCAGAGGGGCCAACACAGAGCAGAGAAGCCAACACAGAGTAGAGGGGCCAACACAGAGCAGAAAAGCCAACACAGAGCAGAGAAGCCAACACAGAGTAGAGGGGCCAACACAGAGCAGAGGGGCCAACACAGAGCAGAGAAGCCAACACAGAGTAGAGGGCCAACACAGAGCAGAGGAGCCAACACAGAGCAGAGAAGCCAACACAGAGTAGAGGGGCCAACACAGAGCAGAGGAGCCAACACAGACTAGAGGGGCCAACACAGAGCAGAGGGGCCAACACAGAGCAGAGAAGCTAACACAGAGTAGAGGGGCCAATACAAAGCAGAGGGGCCAACACAGAGCAGAGAGGCCAACACAGAGCAGAGGGGCCAACACAGAGCAGAGAAGCCAACACAGAGCAGAGGGGCCAACACAGAGCAGAGGGGCCAACACAGAGCAGAGAAGCCAACACAGAGTAGAGGGGCCAACACAGAGCAGAGGCGCCAACACAGAGCAGAGGGGCCAACACAGAGCAGAGGGGCCAACACAGAGTAGAGGGGCCAACACAGAGCAGAGAAGCCAACACAGAGCAGAGAAGCCAACACAGAGTAGAGGGGCCAACACAGAGCAGAGGGGCCAACACAGAGCAGAGGGGCCAACACAGAGTAGAGGGGCTAACACAGAGTAGAGAAGCCAACACAGAGCAGAGAAGCCAACACAGAGTAGAGGGGCCAACACAGAGCAGAGGGGCCAACACAGAGCAGAGAAGCCAACACAGAGTAGAGGGGCAAACACAGAGCAGAGGGGCCAACACAGAGCAGAGGGGCCAACACAGAGCAGAGGGGCCAACACAGAGCAGAGAAGCCAACACAGAGTAGAGGGGCCAACACAGAGCAGAAAAGCCAACACAGAGCAGAGAAGCCAACACAGAGTAGAGGGGCAAACACAGAGCAGAGGGGCCAACACAGAGCAGAGGGGCCAACACAGAGCAGAGGGGCCAACACAGAGCAGAGAAGCCAACACAGAGTAGAGGGGCCAACACAGAGCAGAAAAGCCAACACAGAGCAGAGAAGCCAACACAGAGTAGAGGGGCCAACACAGAGCAGAGGGGCCAACACAGAGCAGAGAAGCCAACACAGAGTAGAGGGCCAACACAGAGCAGAGGAGCCAACACATAGCAGAGAAGCCAACACAGAGTAGAGGGGCCAACACAGAGCAGAGGGGCCAACACAGAGTAGAGGGGCCAACACAGAGCAGAGGAGCCAACACAGACTAGAGGGGCCAACACAGAGCAGAGGGGCCAACACAGAGCAGAGAAGCTAACACAGAGTAAAGGGGCCAATACAAAGCAGAGGGGCCAACACAGAGCAGAGAGGCCAACACAGAGCAGAGGGGCCAACACAGAGCAGAGAAGCCAACACAGAGTAGAGGGGCCAACACAGAGCAGAGAAGCCAACACAGAGCAGAGAAGCCAACACAGAGCAGAGGGGCCAACACAGAGTAGAGAAGCCAACACAGAGTAGAGGGGCCAACACAGAGCAGAGAAGCCAACACAGAGCAGAGAAGCCAACACAGAGTAGAGGGGCCAACACAGAGCAGAGGGGCCAACACAGAGCAGAGGGGCCAACACAGAGCAGAGAAGCCAACACAGAGTAGAGGGGCCAACACAGAGCAGAGGAGCCAACACAGAGTAGAGGGGCCAACACAGAGTAGAGGGGCCAACACAGAGCAGAGGGGCCAACACAGAGCAGAGGGGCCAACACAGAGCAGAGAGGCCAACACAGAGTAGAGGGGCCAACACAGAGCAGAGAAGCCAACACAGAGTAGAGGGGCCAACACAGAACAGAGGAGCCAACACAGAGTAGAGGGGCCAACACAGAGCAGAGGGGCCAACACAGAGCAGAGGGGCCAACACAGAGCAGAGAAGCCAACACAGAGTAGAGGGGCCAACACAGAGCAGAGGGGCCAACACAGAGCAGAGAAGCCAACACAGAGTAGAGGGGCCAATACAGAGCAGAGGGGCCAACACAGAGCAGAGAAGCCAACACAGAGTAGAGGGGCCAACACAGAGCAGAGGGGCCAACACAGAGCAGAGAAGCCAACACAGAGTAGAGGGGCCAACACAGAGCAGAGGGGCCAACACAGAGCAGAGGGGCCAACACAGAGAAGAGGGGCAAACACAGAGCAGAGGGGCCAACACAGAGCAGAGGGGCCAACACAGAGCAGAGGGGCCAACACAGAGCAGAGAAGCCAACACAGAGTAGAGGGGCCAACACAGAGCAGAAAAGCCAACACAGAGCAGAGAAGCCAACACAGAGTAGAGGGGCCAACACAGAGCAGAGGGGCCAACACAGAGCAGAGAAGCCAACACAGAGTAGAGGGCCAACACAGAGCAGAGGAGCCAACACAGAGCAGAGAAGCCAACACAGAGTAGAGGGGCCAACACAGAGCAGAGGAGCCAACACAGACTAGAGGGGCCAACACAGAGCAGAGGGGCCAACACAGAGCAGAGAAGCTAACACAGAGTAGAGGGGCCAATACAAAGCAGAGGGGCCAACACAGAGCAGAGAGGCCAACACAGAGCAGAGGGGCCAACACAGAGCAGAGAAGCCAACACAGAGCAGAGGGGCCAACACAGAGCAGAGGGGCCAACACAGAGCAGAGAAGCCAACACAGAGTAGAGGGGCCAACACAGAGCAGAGGCGCCAACACAGAGCAGAGGGGCCAACACAGAGCAGAGGGGCCAACACAGAGTAGAGGGGCCAACACAGAGCAGAGAAGCCAACACAGAGCAGAGAAGCCAACACAGAGTAGAGGGGCCAACACAGAGCAGAGGGGCCAACACAGAGCAGAGGGGCCAACACAGAGTAGAGGGGTGTCACGATGCCGGCTGGCAGGTAGTGGATCCTCTGTGCCAGAGAGGGATTGGCGTGGACCGTGCTAGAGGATCGGTTCTAAGTCACTACTGGTTTTCACCAGAGCCCGCCGCAAAGCGGGATGGTCTTGCTGCGGCGGTAGTGACCAGGTCGTATCCCCTAGCAACGGCTCAACCTCTCTGGCTGCTGAAGATAGGCGCGGTACAAGGGAGTAGACAGAAGCAAGGTCGGACGTAGCAGAAGGTCGGGGCAGGCAGCAAGGATCGTAGTCAGGGGCAACGGCAGAAGGTCTGGAATCACAGGCAAGGAACACACAAGGAACGCTTTCACTGGCACTAGGGCAACAAGATCCGGCGAGGGAGTGAAGGGGAAGTGAGGTGATATAGGGAAGTGCACAGGTGTAAACACTAATTGGAACCACTGCACCAATCAGCGGTGCAGTGGCCCTTTAAATCGCAAAGACCCGGCGCGCGCGCGCCCTAGGGAGCGGGGCCGCGCGCGCCGGGACAGAACTGACGGGGAGCGAGTAAGGTACGGGAGCCGGGGTGCGCATCGCGAGCGGGCGCTACCCGCATCGCGAATCGCATCCCGGCCGGAGGTGGTAACGCAGCGCCCCGGGTCCGTGGAACCGACCGGGGCGCTGCAGTGAGGGAAGTGTAGCGAGCGCTCCGGGGAGGAGCGGGGACCCGGAGCGCTCGGCGTAACAGTACCCCCCCCCTTGGGTCTCCCCCTCTTCTTGGGGCCTGAGAACCTGAGGATCAGACTTTTGTCCAGGATGTTGTCCTCAGGTTCCCAGGATCTCTCTTCTGGACCACAACCCTCCCAATCCACTAAAAAAAAAGTTCTTCCCCTGACCTTTTTAGAGGCCAAAATCTCTTTGACAGAGAAGATGTCCGAGGAGCCGGAAACAGGAGTGGGAGGAACAGATTTAGGAGAAAAACGGTTGAGGATGAGAGGTTTAAGAAGAGAGACGTGAAAGGCATTAGGGATACGAAGAGAAGGAGGAAGAAGAAGTTTGTAAGAGACAGGATTAATTTGACACAAAACTTTAAAAGGACCAAGATAGCGTGGTCCCAACTTATAGCTCGGGACACGGAAACGGACATATTTAGCGGAGAGCCATACCTTGTCTCCAGGGGAAAAAATGGGAGGAGCTCTTCTTTTCTTATCTGCGAATCTCTTCATGCGAGAAGAAGCCTGTAAGAGAGAATTTTGGGTCTCTTTCCATATGGTGGAAAGATCACGAGAAATTTCATCCACAGCGGGCAGACCAGAGGGCAAGGGGGTAGGGAGGGGGGGAAGAGGGTGACGGCCGTACACCACGAAAAACGGAGATTTGGAGGAAGATTCAGAGATTCTGAAATTATACGAGAATTCGGCCCAAGGTAGAAGATCTGCCCAGTCATCCTGGCGGGAGGAAACAAAATGTCGTAAATAGTCACCCAAGATCTGGTTAATTCTCTCTACTTGTCCATTGGATTGAGGATGGTATGCAGAAGAAAAATTTAATTTAATCTTGAGTTGTTTACAGAGAGCCCTCCAGAATTTAGACACAAATTGGACGCCTCTATCCGAGACGATCTGTGTAGGCAACCCGTGAAGACGAAAAATGTGTACAAAAAATTGTTTAGCCAACTGAGGCGCTGAAGGAAGACCAGGAAGAGGGATGAAATGTGCCATTTTGGAGAATCGATCAACGACCACCCAAATAACAGTGTTGCCATGGGATGGGGGTAAGTCAGTAATAAAATCCATACCAATCAGAGACCAAGGTTGTTCGGGGACAGGTAGAGGATGAAGAAAACCAGCGGGCTTCTGGCGAGGAGTCTTATCCCGGGCACAGATAGTGCAGGCTCGCACAAAGTCCACCACATCAGTCTCTAGAGTCGGCCACCAATAGAAGCGAGAGATGAGTTGCACAGATTTCTTGATGCCCGCATGACCTGCGAGATGGGAGGAGTGACCCCATTTGAGGATCCCAAGGCGTTGGCGTGGAGAAACAAAGGTCTTTCCTGGAGGAGTTTGCCTGATGGAGGCTGGAGAAGTGGAAATCAGGCAGTCAGGAGGAATGATGTGTTGAGGAGAGAGTTCAATTTCAGAGGCATCTGAGGAACGAGAGAGAGCATCGGCCCTAATGTTTTTATCAGCAGGCCGAAAGTGAATTTCAAAATTAAATCGGGCAAAGAACAGAGACCACCTGGCCTGACGAGGATTCAGCCGTTGGGCAGACTGGAGGTAGGAGAGGTTCTTGTGATCGGTGTAAATAATAACTGGAAATCTTGATCCCTCCAGCAGATGCCTCCATTCCTCAAGTGCTAATTTAATGGCTAGAAGCTCTCGATCCCCGATGGAGTAGTTCCTCTCCGCCGGAGAGAAGGTCCTGGAAAAAAAACCACAAGTAACAGCATGCCCGGAAGAGTTTTTTTGTAGAAGGACAGCTCCAGCTCCCACTGAGGAGGCATCAACCTCCAATAGGAAGGGTTTAGATGGGTCAGGTCTGGAGAGCACGGGAGCCGAAGAAAAGGCAGACTTGAGTCGTTTAAAGGCGTCTTCCGCTTGAGGAGGCCAAGACTTGGGATCGGCATTTTTTTTTGTTAAAGCCACAATAGGAGCCACAATGGTAGAAAAATGTGGAATAAATTGCCTGTAATAATTGGCGAACCCCAAAAAACGTTGGATGGCACGGAGTCCGGAGGGGCGTGGCCAATCTAAGACGGCAGAGAGTTTATCTGGGTCCATTTGTAGTCCCTGGCCAGAGACCAAGTATCCTAGAAAAGGAAGAGATTGGCATTCAAACAGACATTTCTCTATTTTGGCATAGAGTTGATTATCACGAAGTCTCTGAAGAACCATACGGACATGCTGGCGGTGTTCTTCAAGATTGGCAGAAAAAATCAGGATATCGTCCAGATATACAACAACACAGGAGTATAGTAGATCACGAAAAATTTCATTAACAAAGTCTTGGAAGACGGCAGGGGCGTTGCATAGACCAAAGGGCATGACCAGATACTCAAAGTGTCCATCTCTGGTGTTAAATGCCGTTTTCCATTCATCCCCCTCTCTGATGCGGATGAGATTATAAGCACCTCTTAAGTCCAGTTTGGTAAAAATATGGGCACCTTGGAGACGATCAAAGAGTTCAGAGATGAGGGGTAGGGGGTAGCGGTTCTTAACCGTGATTTTATTAAGACCGCGGTAGTCAATGCAAGGACGTAGAGAGCCATCTTTTTTGGACACAAAGAAAAATCCGGCTCCGGCAGGAGAGGAGGATTTACGGATAAAGCCCTTTTTTAAATTTTCTTGGACGTATTCAGACATGGCAAGAGTCTCTGGGACGGACAGAGGATAGATTCTGCCCCGGGGTGGAGTAGTACCCGGGAGGAGGTCAATGGGACAATCATAAGGCCTGTGAGGAGGTAGAGTCTCAGCTTGTTTTTTGCAAAAAACGTCCGCAAAGTCCATATAGGCCTTAGGGAGACCGGTTACATGAGGAAGCACAGGGACACGGCAAGGTTTACTGGGAACCGGTTTTAAGCAGTCCTTGGAACAAGAGGGCCCCCAACTCTTGATCTCCCCAGTGGACCAATCCAGGATTGGGGAATGGAGTTGAAGCCAGGGAAGTCCAAGAAGGATTTCAGAAGTGCAATTGGGGAGGACCAACAGTTCAATCCTCTCGTGATGAGATCCGATGCACATTAGAAGGGGCTCCGTGCGGAAACGTATAGTACAGTCCAATCTTTCATTGTTTACACAATTGATGTAGAGGGGTCTGGCGAGACTGGTCACCGGGATGTTGAACCTGTTGACGAGAGAGGCTAAGATGAAATTTCCTGCAGATCCAGAGTCCAAGAAGGCCACAGCAGAGAAGGAGAAGGCAGAGGCAGACATCCGCACAGGCACAGTAAGACGTGGAGAAGCAGAGTAGACATCAAGGACTGTCTCACCTTTGTGCGGAGTCAGCGGACGTCTTTCCAGGCGGGGAGGACGGATAGGACAATCCTTCAGGAAGTGTTCGGTACTAGCACAGTACAGGCAGAGATTCTCCATGCGGCGTCGTGTCCTCTCTTGGGGTGTCAGGCGAGACCGGTCGACCTGCATAGCCTCCACGGCGGGAGGCACAGGAACAGATTGCAGGGGACCAGAGGAGAGAGGAGCCGGGGAGAAGAAACGCCTCGTGCGAACAGAGTCCATATCCTGGCGGAGCTCCTGACGCCGTTCGGAAAAACGCATGTCAATGCGAGTGGCAAGATGGATGAGTTCATGTAGGTTAGCAGGGATTTCTCGTGCGGCCAGAACATCTTTAATGTTGCTGGATAGGCCTTTTTTAAAGGTCGCGCAGAGTGCCTCATTATTCCAGGATAATTCTGAAGCAAGGGTACGGAACTGTACGGCATACTCGCCAACGGAAGAATTACCCTGGACCAGGTTCAACAGGGCAGTCTCAGCAGAAGAGGCTCGGGCAGGTTCCTCAAAGACACTTCGAATTTCCGAGAAGAAGGAGTGTACAGAGGCAGTGACGGGGTCATTGCGGTCCCAGAGCGGTGTGGCCCAAGCCAGGGCTTTTCCAGACAGCAGGCTGACTACGAAAGCCACCTTAGACCTTTCAGTGGGGAACTGGTCCGACATCATCTCCAAGTGTAATGAACATTGGGAAAGAAAGCCACGGCAAAACTTAGAGTCCCCATCAAATTTATCCGGCAAGGATAGTCGTATTCCAGAAGCGGCCACTCGCTGCGGAGGAGGTACAGGAGCTGGCGGAGGAGATGATTGCTGGAGCTGTGGTAGTAACTGTTGTAGCATAACAGTCAGTTGAGACAGCTGTTGGCCTTGTTGCGCAATCTGTTGTGACTGCTGGGCGACCACCGTGGTGAGGTCAGCGACAACTGGCAGAGGAACTTCAGCGGGATCCATGGCCGGATCTACTGTCACGATGCCGGCTGGCAGGTAGTGGATCCTCTGTGCCAGAGAGGGATTGGCGTGGACCGTGCTAGAGGATCGGTTCTAAGTCACTACTGGTTTTCACCAGAGCCCGCCGCAAAGCGGGATGGTCTTGCTGCGGCGGTAGTGACCAGGTCGTATCCCCTAGCAACGGCTCAACCTCTCTGGCTGCTGAAGATAGGCGCGGTACAAGGGAGTAGACAGAAGCAAGGTCGGACGTAGCAGAAGGTCGGGGCAGGCAGCAAGGATCGTAGTCAGGGGCAACGGCAGAAGGTCTGGAATCACAGGCAAGGAACACACAAGGAACGCTTTCACTGGCACTAGGGCAACAAGATCCGGCGAGGGAGTGAAGGGGAAGTGAGGTGATATAGGGAAGTGCACAGGTGTAAACACTAATTGGAACCACTGCACCAATCAGCGGTGCAGTGGCCCTTTAAATCGCAAAGACCCGGCGCGCGCGCGCCCTAGGGAGCGGGGCCGCGCGCGCCGGGACAGAACTGACGGGGAGCGAGTAAGGTACGGGAGCCGGGGTGCGCATCGCGAGCGGGCGCTACCCGCATCGCGAATCGCATCCCGGCCGGAGGTGGTAACGCAGCGCCCCGGGTCCGTGGAACCGACCGGGGCGCTGCAGTGAGGGAAGTGTAGCGAGCGCTCCGGGGAGGAGCGGGGACCCGGAGCGCTCGGCGTAACAAGGGGCTAACACAGAGTAGAGAAGCCAACACAGAGCAGAGAAGCCAACACAGAGTAGAGGGGCCAACACAGAGCAGAGGGGCCAACACAGAGCAGAGAAGCCAACATAGAGTAGAGGGGCAAACACAGAGCAGAGGGGCCAACACAGAGCAGAGGGGCCAACACAGAGCAGAGGGGCCAACACAGAGCAGAGAAGCCAACACAGAGTAGAGGGGCCAACACAGAGCAGAAAAGCCAACACAGAGCAGAGAAGCCAACACAGAGTAGAGGGGCAAACACAGAGCAGAGGGGCCAACACAGAGCAGAGGGGCCAACACAGAGCAGAGGGGCCAACACAGAGCAGAGAAGCCAACACAGAGCAGAGGGGCCAACACAGAGCAGAAAAGCCAACACAGAGCAGAGAAGCCAACACAGAGTAGAGGGGCCAACACAGAGCAGAGGGGCCAACACAGAGCAGAGAAGCCAACACAGAGTAGAGGGCCAACACAGAGCAGAGGAGCCAACACAGAGCAGAGAAGCCAACACAGAGTAGAGGGGCCAACACAGAGCAGAGGGGCCAACACAGAGTAGAGGGGCCAACACAGAGCAGAGGAGCCAACACAGACTAGAGGGGCCAACACAGAGCAGAGGGGCCAACACAGAGCAGAGAAGCTAACACAGAGTAAAGGGGCCAATACAAAGCAGAGGGGCCAACACAGAGCAGAGAGGCCAACACAGAGCAGAGGGGCCAACACAGAGCAGAGAAGCCAACACAGAGTAGAGGGGCCAACACAGAGCAGAGAAGCCAACACAGAGCAGAGAAGCCAACACAGAGCAGAGGGGCCAACACAGAGTAGAGAAGCCAACACAGAGTAGAGGGGCCAACACAGAGCAGAGAAGCCAACACAGAGCAGAGAAGCCAACACAGAGTAGAGGGGCCAACACAGAGCAGAGGGGCCAACACAGAGCAGAGGGGCCAACACAGAGCAGAGAAGCCAACACAGAGTAGAGGGGCCAACACAGAGCAGAGGAGCCAACACAGAGTAGAGGGGCCAACACAGAGTAGAGGGGCCAACACAGAGCAGAGGGGCCAACACAGAGCAGAGGGGCCAACACAGAGCAGAGAGGCCAACAAAGAGTAGAGGGGCCAACACAGAGCAGAGAAGCCAACACAGAGTAGAGGGGCCAACACAGAACAGAGGAGCCAACACAGAGTAGAGGGGCCAACACAGAGCAGAGGGGCCAACACAGAGCAGAGGGGCCAACACAGAGCAGAGAAGCCAACACAGAGTAGAGGGGCCAACACAGAGCAGAAGGGCCAACACAGAGCAGAGAAGCCAACACAGAGTAGAGGGGCCAATACAGAGCAGAGGGGCCAACACAGAGCAGAGAAGCCAACACAGAGTAGAGGGGCCAACACAGAGCAGAGGGGCCAACACAGAGCAGAGAAGCCAACACAGAGTAGAGGGGCCAATACAGAGCAGAGGGGCCAACACAGAGCAGAGGGGCCAACACAGAGCAGAGGGGCCAACACAGAGTAGAGGGGCCAACACAGAGCAGAGAAGCCAACACAGAGCAGAGAAGCCAACACAGAGCAGAGAAGCCAACACAGAGTAGAGGGGCCAACACAGAGCAGAGGGGCCAACACAGAGCAGAGGGGCCAACACAGAGTAGAGGGGCTAACACAGAGTAGAGAAGCCAACACAGAGCAGAGAAGCCAACACAGAGTAGAGGGGCCAACACAGAGCAGAGGGGCCAACACAGAGCAGAGAAGCCAACACAGAGTAGAGGGGCAAACACAGAGCAGAGGGGCCAACACAGAGCAGAGGGGCCAACACAGAGCAGAGGGGCCAACACAGAGCAGAGAAGCCAACACAGAGTAGAGGGGCTAACACAGAGCAGAAAAGCCAACACAGAGCAGAGAAGCCAACACAGAGAAGAGGGGCAAACACAGAGCAGAGGGGCCAACACAGAGCAGAGGGGCCAACACAGAGCAGAGGGGCCAACACAGAGCAGAGAAGCCAACACAGAGTAGAGGGGCCAACACAGAGCAGAAAAGCCAACACAGAGCAGAGAAGCCAACACAGAGTAGAGGGGCCAACACAGAGCAGAGGGGCCAACACAGAGCAGAGAAGCCAACACAGAGTAGAGGGCCAACACAGAGCAGAGGAGCCAACACAGAGCAGAGAAGCCAACACAGAGTAGAGGGGCCAACACAGAGCAGAGGAGCCAACACAGACTAGAGGGGCCAACACAGAGCAGAGGGGCCAACACAGAGCAGAGAAGCTAACACAGAGTAGAGGGGCCAATACAAAGCAGAGGGGCCAACACAGAGCAGAGAGGCCAACACAGAGCAGAGGGGCCAACACAGAGCAGAGAAGCCAACACAGAGCAGAGGGGCCAACACAGAGTAGAGAAGCCAACACAGAGTAGAGGGGCCAACACAGAGCAGAGAAGCCAACACAGAGCAGAGAAGCCAACACAGAGTAGAGGGGCCAACACAGAGCAGAGGGGCCAACACAGAGCAGAGGGGCCAACACAGAGCAGAGAAGCCAACACAGAGTAGAGGGGCCAACACAGAGCAGAGGAGCCAACACAGAGTAGAGGGGCCAACACAGAGTAGAGGGGCCAACACAGAGCAGAGGGGCCAACACAGAGCAGAGGGGCCAACACAGAGCAGAGAGGCCAACACAGAGTAGAGGGGCCAACACAGAGCAGAGAAGCCAACACAGAGTAGAGGGGCCAACACAGAACAGAGGAGCCAACACAGAGTAGAGGGGCCAACACAGAGCAGAGGGGCCAACACAGAGCAGAGGGGCTAACACAGAGCAGAGAAGCCAACACAGAGTAGAGGGGCCAACACAGAGCAGAGGGGCCAACACAGAGCAGAGAAGCCAACACAGAGTAGAGGGGCCAACACAGAGCAGAGGGGCCAACACAGAGCAGAGGGGCCAACACAGAGCAGAGAGGCCAACACAGAGTAGAGGGGCCAACACAGAGCAGAGAAGCCAACACAGAGTAGAGGGGCCAACACAGAACAGAGGAGCCAACACAGAGTAGAGGGGCCAACACAGAACAGAGGAGCCAACACAGAGTAGAGGGGCCAACACAGAGCAGAGAAGCCAACACAGAGCAGAGAGGCCGACACAGAGCAGAGGGGCCGACACAGAGCTGTTGGCTGTCTGGGCATGCTGGGAGTAGTAGTTTTGCAACAGCTGGAGGCATCTTGGCTGGGAAACACTGTTCTAGTCATCCTTTGTGGTTTCCCACCGCTGATCCTCCGCACATGAGAAGATACAAAGTGTCCGGCCGCAGAGGAGTCTCGTTCTGCCAGATCTGCCAAATTGGGAGATGATTTCCCCGTCAGTGGATGTGACAATTACCTTCCACCTCCTGACACATTGTTACAGCTCCTCCGCTGACAGCTCTGCTGAGGCTGCTCTTCTCTCTCGTATACTGTGATGTATGTCAATCCCCAGAATGTTCTGTAGCGGAGATAAAATCGACACAAATTCTACGACCTGATCCGGGTTACAAAAAGTTACAAAGTAAGAAATAATGATCTGTGGGAGGATACAATGTATCCGCTCAGCCCCTCCCGGGGGAGATGAACGTCACAAATCTTCCCTAAACCCTTTTATAGGGACATCAGAGGGGATGAGGACTGTGCAGGGATCCATCACCGGGAGGCTGAGACTGTCACGGATCTTCATCGGAGAGAAAAGAGTGCATCCCAGAGATCTACCGCAGAATACAGCACAAGAAGGGTTAATCAGAATGCTGATCAGAATGCAGTGATGTAACTATAGGGCACTGATCCCCCAACTGTGGCCCTTCAGCTGTAGCAAAACTACAACTCCCAGCATGCCCTGCTCTCATGTTGTTTTGTAACATGTTGGGGATCACAGTTATGGGGGTACTGGTGTCAAATGGGGCTCAATATCATCTCTGCTTAATAGGAAGGCAGCGACACTATAATAGGACGCCACATAATTTGACTCCCCATTTATGAGATTGGGATAACCCCTATGTGGGGATACAGGGGTGAAGTGGGTCTGCTGGTGCTTGTAGTTCCTAATATCTAATATGTCACAGGTGTGTGGTAGCAGGGTGTGTGGTGAGGGCAGATGTTGTTACCCTAGGGGCAGATGGCCTTAACCCCTTGTATTTGTGACGCCAGGGTGTGGTTTAGCCTATAACCACCCGAAGGTATACCGCTGGATCCGGGGCAAGGCACGGGGGCAATAATGACTCTGATGCCAAGTTACGGACAACGGTAGCTTTACTGAGGGTAGACAGATGGTAAAGTCTATACAGTTCAGCCAGGGCCCAAGGAGGCGACCAGTGACACAGAGACCTTAAGGGCGTGCTGGGACTTGTAGTAGGACTGGACAATTGAGTGCAGACCACGCTGACTTGACAGATGACAGGGACTGACTTGACTCATAAAACTGGGACTTTATCTTACTTGACTTGATGGCGGCTGCAGGACTGGACTTTGAGGTCCCAACACTCTGGACACACACACTAGACAGGACTGCACTGGACCTCAGCAGAAGATGATCCACCCAGGACTTATATAGGGAGACTAGAGGGAGCCCATAGGTCACCCTGGGGATCACCTGGTCACTGGTACCTCCTGGGTAACAATCACATGACATATCACATGGTATAACTCTTAAGGCAACATTACATTTTATAACACTTTACATGGTAAAATATATTTACAATGGGGAAACAAGTGCAGGGGCCCCGGGGACACTGAAGGAGGCTGCCTGACAGGACAGCAGGAGCATGGGGTAACACCTCCTGTACTGGGCCACCACAGGTGGCTCAAGTGATTATGCAGTCCCATGTAAAACTTCCTAGGACAACATCAGCTTTTACAATGAAGGGCCTGCAGTTGGTGAGCGGGTCCACTGGGGTGCACCCTGGTACTGTGTGCTGCAGATGAGGGGCCCAAGATGGTGGAGGTGCCAGAAACTAGACCCAATGAGACAAGGGACGATATTCATAAAATATAGATGGTTCCGTTATCCTTGTGCATGCAGAGCAGAAGTGCTGCTACAGTGTGTCACTTTTGGTACTTGACTTGTTAAATTGTTTTTGGTACTTGGTCCTGTCTTTTGTTTCTCCAGTCAGAGCTCCTCTTCTCCTGCATAAATAATAGAAATTGGGGATCAGCCTCTGGAGCAATGTTTTTTAATCAGGGTGCCTCCAGCTGTTGTAAAACTACAACTCCCAGCATGACCAGATACCCTTTGGCAGACTATTGCACAATGGGTGAAGTAGCAGCACCTGCTGTATTCATTCCCTGTCTGCTTCTCTGCCTGTGGCACTGTTCAGCACAAGGAAGCATGCTATAACCACATTGCATTCTCCCTAAATGTCCCAATTAAGATATTTATAAATATGTAGGGGAGACAACACCACACTGACAATGAAAGGACCACACCACTTCCTGTCAGGAGAGAGGGAGGAACTGAGGAGCTGGAGACAACACCACAATGACAATCAAAGGACTATACAACTTCCTGTCAGGAGAGAGGGAGGAGCTGCTAAGACAACACTACACATACAGTGAGAGGACTACACAACTTACTGTCAGGATGAATCGCGCTAAATCCTGCTGTAGCCGGTACAATCTGTGATAACTCAATATTAGTAAGTTCTGTATCTTGGGGTGATGACCACAGCTAAGTACAATTAAGTATTTACTGTATAGACATATAGATGCGATACTGATGACACAATATGATGTAATATATCTGAATTGTGGATCTGTATCAGTGATGGTGGTGACCGATACGATCATGTGACACGCACCATGGACTGATGTCCTCACCCACTGGATACAGATAATAATGGGGGGGTCACCACCAGGATTGGGGGTTTCATTACGTGTCTGTTGGATTTCGTCTTCAGGGCAGTCGGTGACCGGACACAGACAGGTGGGCGCAGGGAGTTTTGCAGTCAGTGGATTTTGTGACTACCTGGGGACAGGCGGCGGCGGTGGAGCAAGGACACCAATTCATCTTCTGCACGTTCATTACCCTGGAGGAATAATTTCTGCCATATTAACAGAGCACACGGAAATTTAAACAATGAGGAGCGATCATGTGCTCGCTGTGCGCAGAATACGCTGACATTCACCGCCCTTCAGCAATGTTCTGCATGAATGACGATTTTCACTTCTTTAAAAAAAAAAATTACAGTATAAGAAAAGTTAATCTATATGAAGTAAACTGCAGATTCCACTTCAAATAATTGTGGCAGCAATGGGGTTAATGAGGGTTATGCTGGGAGTAGTTGTCCTTTAACTGTTATGTCACATGGCGGTGTAGCTTCCCTGATGTTCGCTGTGACCCGACTATCTCTGGACATTTGGACTTCATGAAGCAACTTTACTGAAATCCAAAGTTACACTGCAGCTTGGCATCTTAAAGGGGTACTCTGCCCCTAGACATCTTATCCCCTATACAAAGGATAGGGGATAAGATGTCTGATCGCGGGGGTCCTGCCGCTGGGACCCCCATGATCTCTTTGCAGCACACGGCATTCATTTAAAATGCTGGGTGTGGGCAGCTGGGGTCGTGATGTCCCGGCCACGCCCCTCAAGACATCACATCACGCCCCTCAATGCAAGTCTATAGGAGGGGGCGAGGTGGCTGCCATGTCCCCTCCCATAGACTTACATTGAGAGGGTGTGGCCATGACTTCACGAGAGGCGTGACCGTGACATCAACACCCCCGCTGCCGACTCCAAGTGTTTGGAACAAAATGTTCCATACATTGGGACAGCAGAGTAACCCTTTAAAGCTCCTTAAGGTACATGAATAGGTATTTGGTCACTGTCCCTTTAAATGTTTTTACATTTATTACACCACATTTACCATAACACGTTTATTACATCACATTTACCATAAAACGTTTATTACACCACATTTACCATAACACATTTATTACATCACATTTACCATAACACATTTATTACACCACATTTACCATAACACATTTATTACATCACATTTACCATAACACATTTATTACACCACATTTACCATAACACGTTTATTACATCACATTTACCATAACAGGTTTATTACATCACTTTTACCATAACACATTTATTACATCACTTTTACCATAAAACATTTATTACATCACTTTTACCATAACACATTTATTACATCACTTTTACCATAACACATTTATTACACCACATTTACCATAACACATTTATTACATCACTTTTACCATAACACGTTTATTACATCACATTTACCATAACACATTTATTACACTACATTTACCATAACACATTTATTACATCACATTTACCATAACACGTTTATTACATTACATTTACCATAACACATTTATTACATCACATTTACCATAACACATTTATTACACTACATTTACCATAACACGTTTATTACATCACATTTACCATAACACATTTATTACATCACATTTACCATAACACGTTTATTACATCACTTTTACCATAACACGTTTATTACATCACATTTACCATAACACGTTTATTACACCACATTTACCATAACACGTTTATTACACCACATTTACCATAACACGTTTATTACATTACATTTACCATAACACGTTTATTACATCACTTTTACCATAATACGTTTATTACATCACTTTTACCATAACACATTTATTACACCACATTTACCATAACACATTTATTACACCACATTTACCATAACACATTTATTACACTACATTTACCATAACACGTTTATTACATCACATTTACCATAACACATTTATTACATCACTTTTACCATAATACGTTTATTACATCACTTTTACCATAACACATTTATTACATCACATTTACCATAACACATTTATTACATCACATTTACCATAACACATTTATTACATCACATTTACCATAAAACGTTTATTACACCACATTTACCATAAGACGTTTATTACACCACATTTACCATAACACGTTTATTACATTAAATTTACCATAACACGTTTATTACACCACATTTACCATAAGACGTTTATTACATCACATTTACCATAACACGTTTATTACACTACATTTACCATAACACGTTTATTACATCACATTTACCATAACACGTTTATTACATCACATTTACCATAACACGTTTATTACACCACATTTACCATAACACGTTTATTACATCACATTTACCATAACACATTTATTACATCACATTTACCATAACACGTTTATTACATCACATTTACCATAACACATTTATTACATCACATTTACCATAACACGTTTATTACATCACATTTACCATAACACATTTATTACATCACATTTACCATAACACGTTTATTACATCACATTTACCATAACACATTTATTACATCACATTTACCATAACACGTTTATTACATCACATTTACCATAACACATTTATTACATCACTTTTACCATAACACGTTTATTACATCACTTTTACCATAATACATTTATTACATCACTTTTACCATAACACATTTATTACATCACATTTACCATAACACGTTTATGACACCACATTTACCATAACACGTTTATTACATCACATTTACCATAACACATTTATTACATCACTTTTACCATAACACATTTATTACACCACATTTACCATAACACATTTATTACACCACATTTACCATAACACGTTTATTACATCACATTTACCATAACACATTTATTACACCACATTTACCATAACACATTTATTACATCACATTTACCATAACACATTTATTACACCACATTTACCATAACACATTTATTACACCACATTTACCATAACACGTTTATTACATCACATTTACCATAACACATTTATTACATCACATTTACCATAACACATTTATTACATCACATTTACCATAACACGTTTATTACATCACATTTACCATAACACATTTATTACACCACATTTACCATAACACATTTATTACATCACATTTACCATAACACATTTATTACATCACATTTACCATAACACATTTATTACATCACATTTACCATAACACGTTTATTACATCACATTTACCATAACACATTTATTACACCACATTTACCATAACACATTTATTACATCACATTTACCATAACACGTTTATTACATCACATTTACCATAACACATTTATTACACCACATTTACCATAACACATTTATTACACCACATTTACCATAACACATTTATTACATCACTTTTACCATAACACGTTTATTACATCACTTTTACCATAACACATTTATTACATCACTTTTACCATAACACGTTTATTACATCACATTTACCATAACACATTTATTACATCACATTTACCATAACACATTTATTACATCACATTTACCATAACACGTTTATTACATCACATTTACCATAACACATTTATTACACCACATTTACCATAACACATTTATTACACCACATTTACCATAACACATTTATTACACCACATTTACCATAACACATTTATTACATCACTTTTACCATAACACGTTTATTACATCACTTTTACCATAACACATTTATTACATCACTTTTACCATAACACGTTTATTACACTACATTTACCATAACACGTTTATTACACCACATTTACCATAACACGTTTATTACATCACATTTACCATAACACGTTTATTACACTACATTTACCATAACACATTTATTACATCACTTTTACCATAACACGTTTATTACACCACATTTACCATAACACGTTTATTACATCACATTTACCATAAGACGATTATTACACTACATTTACCATAACACATTTATTACACCACATTTACCATAACACATTTATTACATCACTTTTACCATAACACGTTTATTACATCACTTTTACCATAACACATTTATTACATCACATTTACCATAACACGTTTATTACACTACATTTACCATAACACATTTATTACATCACTTTTACCATAACACATTTATTACATCACATTTACCATAACACATTTATTACACCACATTTACCATAACACGTTTATTACATCACATTTACCATAACACGTTTATTACATCACTTTTACCATAACACGTTTATTACACCACATTTACCATAACACGTTTATTACATCACATTTACCATAACACATTTATTACACCACATTTACCATAACACGTTTATTACATCACATTTACCATAACACGTTTATTACACCACTTTTACCATAACACATTTATTACACCACATTTACCATAACACGTTTATTACATCACTTTTACCATAACACATTTATTACACCACATTTACCATAACACGTTTATTACACCACATTTACCATAACACGTTTATTACATCACTTTTACCATAACACGTTTATTACACCACATTTACCATAACACATTTATTACATCACTTTTACCATAACACATTTATTACACCACATTTATCATAACACATTTATTACATCACATTTACCATAACACATTTATTACATCACATTTACCATAACACATTTATTACATCACATTTACCATAACACGTTTATTACACCACATTTACCATAGCACATTTATTACACCACATTTACCATAACACATTTATTACATCACTTTTACCATAACACGTTTATTACATCACATTTACCATAACACATTTATTACATCACTTTTACCATAACACGTTTATTACATCACTTCTACCATAACACGTTTATTACACCACATTTACCATAACACATTTATTACATCACTTTTACCATAACACGTTTATTACATCACTTCTACCATAACACGTTTATTACACCACATTTACCATAACACATTTATTACACCACATTTACCATAACACATTTATTACATCACATTTACCATAACACATTTATTACACTACATTTACCATAACACATTTATTACATCACTTTTACCATAACACGTTTATTATATTACATTTACCATAACACATTTATTACATCACATTTACCATAAGACGTTTATTACACTACATTTACCATAACACGTTTATTACATCACATTTACCATAACACATTTATTACACCACATTTACCATAACACATTTATTACATCACTTTTACTATAACAGGTTTATTACATCACATTTACCATAACACATTTATTACATCACATTTACCATAACACGTTTATTACATCACTTTTACCATAACACATTTATTACACTACATTTACCATAACACATTTATTACACCACATTTACCATAACACATTTATTACATCACATTTACCATAACACATTTATTACACCACTTTTACCATAACACATTTATTACACTACATTTACCATAACACATTTATTACACCACATTTACCATAACACATTTATTACACCACATTTACCATAACACATTTATTACATCAAATTTACCATAACACGTTTATTACATCACTTTTACCATAACACGTTTATTACATCACATTTACCATAACACGTTTATTACATCACTTTTACCATAACACGTTTATTACATCACTTCTACCATAACACGTTTATTACACCACATTTACCATAACACATTTATTACATCACTTTTACCATAACACGTTTATTACATCACTTCTACCATAACACGTTTATTACACCACATTTACCATAACACATTTATTACACCACATTTACCATAACACATTTATTACATCACATTTACCATAACACATTTATTACACCACATTTACCATAACACATTTATTACATCACATTTACCATAACACATTTATTACACCACATTTACCATAACACGTTTATTACATCACATTTACCATAACAGGTTTATTACATCACTTTTACCATAACACATTTATTACATCACTTTTACCATAAAACATTTATTACATCACTTTTACCATAACACATTTATTACATCACTTTTACCATAACACATTTATTACACCACATTTACCATAACACATTTATTACATCACTTTTACCATAACACGTTTATTACATCACATTTACCATAACACATTTATTACACTACATTTACCATAACACATTTATTACATCACATTTACCATAACACGTTTATTACATTACATTTACCATAACACATTTATTACATCACATTTACCATAACACATTTATTACACTACATTTACCATAACACGTTTATTACATCACATTTACCATAACACATTTATTACATCACATTTACCATAACACGTTTATTACATCACTTTTACCATAACACGTTTATTACATCACATTTACCATAACACGTTTATTACACCACATTTACCATAACACGTTTATTACACCACATTTACCATAACACGTTTATTACATTACATTTACCATAACACGTTTATTACATCACTTTTACCATAATACGTTTATTACATCACTTTTACCATAACACATTTATTACACCACATTTACCATAACACATTTATTACACCACATTTACCATAACACATTTATTACACTACATTTACCATAACACGTTTATTACATCACATTTACCATAACACATTTATTACATCACTTTTACCATAATACGTTTATTACATCACTTTTACCATAACACATTTATTACATCACATTTACCATAACACATTTATTACATCACATTTACCATAACACATTTATTACATCACATTTACCATAAAACGTTTATTACACCACATTTACCATAAGACGTTTATTACACCACATTTACCATAACACGTTTATTACATTAAATTTACCATAACACGTTTATTACACCACATTTACCATAAGACGTTTATTACATCACATTTACCATAACACGTTTATTACACTACATTTACCATAACACGTTTATTACATCACATTTACCATAACACGTTTATTACACTACATTTACCATAACACATTTATTACACCACATTTACCATAACACGTTTATTACATCACATTTACCATAACACATTTATTACATCACATTTACCATAACACGTTTATTACATCACATTTACCATAACACATTTATTACATCACATTTACCATAACACGTTTATTACATCACATTTACCATAACACATTTATTACATCACTTTTACCATAACACGTTTATTACATCACTTTTACCATAATACATTTATTACATCACTTTTACCATAACACATTTATTACATCACATTTACCATAACACGTTTATGACACCACATTTACCATAACACGTTTATTACATCACATTTACCATAACACATTTATTACATCACTTTTACCATAACACATTTATTACACCACATTTACCATAACACATTTATTACACCACATTTACCATAACACGTTTATTACATCACATTTACCATAACACATTTATTACACCACATTTACCATAACACATTTATTACATCACATTTACCATAACACATTTATTACACCACATTTACCATAACACATTTATTACACCACATTTACCATAACACGTTTATTACATCACATTTACCATAACACATTTATTACATCACATTTACCATAACACATTTATTACATCACATTTACCATAACACGTTTATTACATCACATTTACCATAACACATTTATTACACCACATTTACCATAACACATTTATTACATCACATTTACCATAACACATTTATTACATCACATTTACCATAACACATTTATTACATCACATTTACCATAACACGTTTATTACATCACATTTACCATAACACATTTATTACACCACATTTACCATAACACATTTATTACATCACATTTACCATAACACGTTTATTACATCACATTTACCATAACACATTTATTACACCACATTTACCATAACACATTTATTACACCACATTTACCATAACACATTTATTACATCACTTTTACCATAACACGTTTATTACATCACTTTTACCATAACACATTTATTACATCACTTTTACCATAACACGTTTATTACATCACATTTACCATAACACATTTATTACATCACATTTACCATAACACATTTATTACATCACATTTACCATAACACGTTTATTACATCACATTTACCATAACACATTTATTACACCACATTTACCATAACACATTTATTACACCACATTTACCATAACACATTTATTACATCACTTTTACCATAACACGTTTATTACATCACTTTTACCATAACACATTTATTACATCACTTTTACCATAACACATTTATTACATCACTTTTACCATAACACGTTTATTACATCACTTTTACCATAACACATTTATTACATCACTTTTACCATAACACGTTTATTACACTACTTTTACCATAACACGTTTATTACACCACATTTACCATAACACGTTTATTACATCACATTTACCATAACACGTTTATTACACTACATTTACCATAACACATTTATTACATCACTTTTACCATAACACGTTTATTACACCACATTTACCATAACACGTTTATTACATCACATTTACCATAAGACGATTATTACACTACATTTACCATAACACATTTATTACACCACATTTACCATAACACATTTATTACATCACTTTTACCATAACACGTTTATTACATCACTTTTACCATAACACATTTATTACATCACATTTACCATAACACGTTTATTACACTACATTTACCATAACACATTTATTACATCACTTTTACCATAACACATTTATTACATCACATTTACCATAACACATTTATTACACCACATTTACCATAACACGTTTATTACATCACATTTACCATAACACGTTTATTACATCACTTTTACCATAACACGTTTATTACACCACATTTACCATAACACGTTTATTACATCACATTTACCATAACACATTTATTACACCACATTTACCATAACACGTTTATTACATCACATTTACCATAACACGTTTATTACACCACTTTTACCATAACACATTTATTACACCACATTTACCATAACACGTTTATTACATCACTTTTACCATAACACATTTATTACACCACATTTACCATAACACGTTTATTACACCACATTTACCATAACACGTTTATTACATCACTTTTACCATAACACGTTTATTACACCACATTTACCATAACACATTTATTACATCACTTTTACCATAACACATTTATTACACCACATTTATCATAACACATTTATTACATCACATTTACCATAACACATTTATTACATCACATTTACCATAACACATTTATTACATCACATTTACCATAACACGTTTATTACACCACATTTACCATAGCACATTTATTACACCACATTTACCATAACACATTTATTACATCACTTTTACCATAACACGTTTATTACATCACATTTACCATAACACATTTATTACATCACTTTTACCATAACACGTTTATTACATCACTTCTACCATAACACGTTTATTACACCACATTTACCATAACACATTTATTACATCACTTTTACCATAACACGTTTATTACATCACTTCTACCATAACACGTTTATTACACCACATTTACCATAACACATTTATTACACCACATTTACCATAACACATTTATTACATCACATTTACCATAACACATTTATTACACTACATTTACCATAACACATTTATTACATCACTTTTACCATAACACGTTTATTATATTACATTTACCATAACACATTTATTACATCACATTTACCATAAGACGTTTATTACACTACATTTACCATAACACGTTTATTACATCACATTTACCATAACACATTTATTACACCACATTTACCATAACACATTTATTACATCACTTTTACTATAACAGGTTTATTACATCACATTTACCATAACACATTTATTACATCACATTTACCATAACACGTTTATTACATCACTTTTACCATAACACATTTATTACACTACATTTACCATAACACATTTATTACACCACATTTACCATAACACATTTATTACATCACATTTACCATAACACATTTATTACACCACTTTTACCATAACACATTTATTACACTACATTTACCATAACACATTTATTACACCACATTTACCATAACACATTTATTACACCACATTTACCATAACACATTTATTACATCAAATTTACCATAACACGTTTATTACATCACTTTTACCATAACACGTTTATTACATCACATTTACCATAACACGTTTATTACATCACTTTTACCATAACACATTTATTACATCACTTTTACCATAACCATAACATGTTTATTACACCACATTTACCATAACACGTTTATTACATCACTTTTACCATAACACGTTTATTACACCACATTTACCATAACACGTTTATTACATCACTTTTACCATAACACATTTATTACATCACTTTTACCATAACACGTTTATTACATCACTTTTACCATAACACATTTATTACATCACTTTTACCATAACACATTTATTACACCACATTTACCATAACACGTTTATTACATCACTTTTACCATAACACATTTATTACACCACATTTACCATAACACATTTATTACATCACTTTTACCATAACACGTTTATTACACCACATTTACCATAACACATTTATTACATCACTTTTACCATAACACGTTTATTACACCACTTTTACCATAATACATTTATTACATCACTTTTACCATAACACATTTATTACATCACATTTACCATAACACATTTATTACATCACTTTTACCATAACACGTTTATTACACTACATTTACCATAACACATTTATTACATCACATTTACCATAACACGTTTATTACACCACATTTACCATAACACATTTATTACACCACATTTACCATAACACGTTTATTACACCACATTTACCATAACACATTTATTACATCACTTTTACCATAACACATTTATTACACCACATTTACCATAACACATTTATTACACCACATTTACCATAACACGTTTATTACACCACTTTTACCATAACACGTTTATTACATCACATTTACCATAACACGTTTATTACATCACATTTACCATAACACGTTTATTACACCACTTTTACCATAACACGTTTATTACATCACATTTACCATAACACGTTTATTACATCACATTTACCATAACACGTTTATTACACCACATTTACCATAACACGTTTATTACATCACATTTACCATAACACATTTATTACACCACATTTACCATAACACATTTATTACATCACATTTACCATAACACGTTTATTACACCACATTTACCATAACACGTTTATTACATCACATTTACCATAACACATTTATTACACCACATTTACCATAACACGTTTATTACACCACATTTACCATAACACGTTTATTACACCACATTTACCATAACACGTTTATTACATCACATTTACCATAACACATTTATTACACCACATTTACCATAACACATTTATTACATCACATTTACCATAACACGTTTATTACACCACATTTACCATAACACGTTTATTACATCACATTTACCATAACACATTTATTACACCACATTTACCATAACACGTTTATTACATCACATTTACCATAACACGTTTATTACATCACATTTACCATAACACGTTTATTACATCACATTTACCATAACACGTTTATTACACCACATTTACCATAACACATTTATTACATCACTTTTACCATAACACGTTTATTACACCACATTTACCATAACACGTTTATTACACCACTTTTACCATAATACATTTATTACATCACTTTTACCATAACACATTTATTACATCACATTTACCATAACACATTTATTACATCACATTTACCATAACACATTTATTACATCACTTTTACCATAACACGTTTATTACACTACATTTACCATAACACATTTATTACATCACATTTACCATAACACGTTTATTACACCACATTTACCATAACACATTTATTACACCACATTTACCATAACACGTTTATTACACCACATTTACCATAACACATTTATTACACCACATTTACCATAACACGTTTATTACACCACATTTACCATAACACATTTATTACATCACATTTACCATAACACATTTATTACATCACTTTTACCATAACACGTTTATTACACCACTTTTACCATAACACGTTTATTACATCACATTTACCATAACACGTTTATTACACCACATTTACCATAACACGTTTATTACACCACATTTACCATAACACGTTTATTACATCACATTTACCATAACACATTTATTACATCACTTTTACCATAACACGTTTATTACACCACTTTTACCATAACACGTTTATTACATCACATTTACCATAACACGTTTATTACACCACATTTACCATAACACATTTATTACATCACATTTACCATAACACGTTTATTACACCACTTTTACCATAACACGTTTATTACATCACATTTACCATAACACGTTTATTACACCACATTTACCATAACACGTTTATTACACCACATTTACCATAACACGTTTATTACATCACATTTACCATAACACATTTATTACATCACTTTTACCATAACACGTTTATTACACCACTTTTACCATAACACGTTTATTACATCACATTTACCATAACACGTTTATTACACCACTTTTACCATAACACGTTTATTACATCACATTTACCACAACACATTTATTACATCACATTTACCATAACACGTTTATTACATCACATTTACCATAACACATTTATTGCACCACATTTACCATAACACGTTTATTACACCACATTTACCATAACACGTTTATTACATCACATTTACCATAACACGTTTATTACATCACATTTACCATAACACGTTTATTACACCACATTTACCATAACACGTTTATTACACCACATTTAACATAACACGTTTATTACATCACATTTACCATAACACGTTTATTACATCACATTTACCATAACACATTTATTACATCACTTTTACCATAACACGTTTATTACACCACATTTACCATAACACGTTTATTACATCACATTTACCATAACACATTTATTACATCACTTTTACCATAACACATTTATTACATCACATTTACCATAACACATTTATTACATCACATTTACCATAACACGTTTATTACATCACATTTACCATAACACGTTTATTACATCACATTTACCATAACACATTTATTACACCACTTTTACCATAACACGTTTATTACACCACATTTACCATAACACATTTATTACACCACTTTTACCATAACACGTTTATTACACCACATTTACCATAACACGTTTATTACATCACTTTTACCATAACACATTTATTACATCACATTTACCATAACACGTTTATTACATCACATTTACCATAACACATTTATTACATCACATTTACCATAACACGTTTATTACATCACATTTACCATAACACATTTATTACATCACATTTACCATAACACGTTTATTACATCACTTTTACCATAACACGTTTATTACATCACATTTACAATTGGAGCAATAGTGTAGATATCGTGCGGATTCGCAGCGCCGGATAAGACGTCGCCCTTAATGAATTTCAGAACGCGGTTGTTGTGCAGCTTTATTTCGGTGACTCTTCTTGTAGAGAATGTGATTTACGGAGACTTTGTAGCCGCGCGGCGTCTGATCCACTCGCGTCGTGTTACCTGACAACTACAAGATCAAAACCCTCCTCTGTGTCAGACGCTGTTTTCGAGTCGCATCCTGTTTTCGAGGCGTCGGGACATTAATATTTATCAAGATGTAGGATCTGAAATTCAAGAAATAAAGAAAAACTACATTCGACAAACAAAGTATAATGTGGCCCCTGAGCTGTAAGGTCCTCAGGGGGCCATTATCATGAAACACCCCCCTGGGGCCCCCAGATCACAGGTGACACTTCTGACAGGTGAATCTCACCATTATAGTCACAGTCTCCTGGTTCATTTATAGAATTATTGTGAAGACTCAGAGAGAACAGTAGAAAAAGGATCAGTAATGCTGATGATGTAAAGGCTTTTATTAAGATTAGAAAATCAAAGCTGCTTTTTTTCCAGAAACAGCGCCACCCCGGTCCTCAGATTATATATGGTATTACAACTTGTATCAATGAAATGGAATGGAGCTGCAATGCCACACACAACCAGAGGACAGGAGTGGCGCTGTTTCTGGACAGTGTTGCAGTTGTATCCAGTCTAGACCTGAAGTGCAAACTGAATCTCCTCGGCCCCAATGCAAAATCTACAACCGGGCCCCATTTACCCTGTGTTATTTATAAAAGGGGTGTCTTATTTTGTGGCAAGAAACTCTGTGCCCAAGTGTGATTATGACCTCTACATCCTCTATAAAGGTCTATGATGTAGACAATGCTCTGTGAGCTAAACACATCAGCAGCAAAAATCTGACTCCTGTCCTGTAGTTTGTTACAATGCATCAGTGCCAGTAAAATCTGGATGTTTAGCTCACAGAGCATTGTCTAGACTGGATACAATTGTATCACTTCTCAGCTGAGGGCAGGACTAGCTATGAACAATGTATCAGTCTGGGGTCCAGGATGTTTAGCTCACAGAGCATTGTATAGACTGGATACAATTGTATCACTTCTCAGCTGAGAGCAGGACTAGCTATGTACAATATATCAGTCTGGAGTCCAGGATGATTAGCTCACAGAGTATTGTCTAGACTGGATACAATTGTGTCACTTCTCAGCTGAGAGCAGGACTAGCTATGTACAATGTATCAGTCTGGAGTCCAGGATGTTTAGCTCACAGAGCATTGTCTAGACTGTATACAATTGTATCACTTCTCAGCTGAGGGCAGGACTAGCTATGTACAATGTATCAGTCTGGAGTCCAGGATGTTTAGCTCACAGAGCATTGTCTAGACTGGATACAATTGCATCACTTCTCAGCTGAGAGCAGGACTAGCTATGTACAATGTATCAGTCTGGAGTCCAGGATGTTTAGCTCACAGAGCATTGTATAGACTGGATACAATTGTATATACTTCTCAGCTGAGAGCAGGACTAGCTATGTACAATGTATCAGTCTGGGGTCCAGGATGTTTAGCTCACAGAGCATTGTCTAGACTGGATATAATTGTATCACTTCTCAGCTGAGAGCAGGACTAGCTATGTACAATGTATCAGTCTGGAGTCCAGGATGTTTAGCTCACAGAGCATTGTCTAGACTGGATACAATTGTATCACTTCTCAGCTGAGAGCAGGACTAGCTATGTACAATGTATCAGTCTGGGGTCCAGGATGTTTAGCTCACAGAGCATTGTCTAGACTGGATACAATTGTATCACTTCTCAGCTGAGAGCAGGACTAGCTATGTACAATGTATCAGTCTGGGGACCAGGATGTTTAGCTCACAGAGCATTGTCTAGACTGGATACAATTGTATCACTTCTCAGCTGAGAGCAGGACTAGCTATGTACAATGTATCAGTCTGGGGTCCAGGATGTTTAGCTCACAGAGTATTGTCTAGAATGGATACAATTGTATCACTTCTCAGCTGAGAGCAGGACTAGCTATGTACAATGTATCAGTCTGGAGTCCAGGATGTTTAGCTCACAGAGCATTGTCTAGACTGGATACAATTGTATCACTTCTCAGCTGAGAGCAGGACTAGCTATGTACAATGTATCAGTCTGGGGTCCAGGATGTTTAGCTCACAGAGCATTGTCTAGACTGGATACAATTGTATCACTTCTCAGCTGAGAGCAGGACTAGCTATGTACAATGTATCAGTCTGGGGACCAGGATGTTTAGCTCACAGAGCATTGTCTAGACTGGATACAATTGTATCACTTCTCAGCTGAGAGCAGGACTAGCTATGTACAATGTATCAGTCTGGGGTCCAGGATGTTTAGCTCACAGAGTATTGTCTAGAATGGATACATATCTACTTATGCAGCAAAAAATGCAGCAACATTTTGCTGAAAGTTTAAAAGTAAAGTGAAGCCAAATAATAGTTGATCTGTACTTACACTAGACAATTCACAAAAGCACCAAATGTATCACTGTGAGAAATCTGGCCCTTTAGAGGCCGAGCCCAATCGTCTGCACCCTGAGGTTCTCCATTTATAGCAAAACTCCGTCCCCCACCATGCCCTGTACTGGACTTGTTGTATACCACTAGTTTAGCCTCTACTGTATATGACGTGCACTGTTACTGTAAATGCTTCTGTTATCTTTCTGGATCACAGAACCTGTTAATCCCCGGAATCAGATCTCTCCAGTATAACAGCGCGGGGACATGGTCCTCACATGGTGACTGCGCCCATAGATCTGCAGGATGCCAGCTTCCCACCTACGTCATCGCCCCGCAGAGTAACCTGAGCGCATGGCTCCGCTTGGTGGGATTAGTGACTCCGAGAGACATGACCTCATCCTGCCCAGCGGCCAAAGGGCCAAAAAGTGGAATTAACTGCTATTAACTAATAACCAAGGAGCAGAAAAATCCCAAAACTCGGAAGACAAAAAACCCGATCCCGGCCGAGCAGATGTCTACAGGAGAGAAGAGCCGGGAAGAGTGCGGGAGAATGTAATGTCTACCAGCAGAACATGTCATTGTATATAGCAGCAATATACAGAATGTATCATATATTAGTTACTACATGGAATATTATATGACTGGGCTGCAGGTGAACAGGGCCAAGTCACATATATATGGAATTAAGATAGTCACTGTGTATATACATTAGATTACTGATCCTCTACTGATCCTGTATTATACTCCAGAGCTGTACTCACTATTCTGCTGCTGAGGTCACTTTGTACATACATTTCATTACATATGGGTAATCCCCATAGATAGGAAGGAACCGCCTGCATACTGTTACGCCGAGCGCTCCGGGTCCCCGCTCCTCCCCGGAGCGCTCGCTTCTCTCTCGCTACCGCAGCGCTCCGGGCAGCTCCACTGACCCGGTGCGCTGCGATACCGTCTCCAGCCGGGATGCGATTCGCGATGCGGGTGGCGCCCGCTCGCGATGCGCATCCCGGCTCCCGTACCTGACTCGCTCTCCGTCTGTCCTGTCCCGGCGCGTGCGGCCCCGCTCCCTAGGGCGCGCGCGCGCCGGGTCTCTGCGATTTAAAGGGCCACTGCGCCGCTGATTGGCGCAGTGGTTCCAATTAGTGTGTTCACCTGTGCACTCCCTATTTATACCTCACTTCCCCTTCACTCCCTCGCCGGATCTTGTTGCCATTGTGCCAGTGAAAGCGTTTCCTTGTGTGTTCCTAGCCTGTGTTCCAGACCTCCTGCCGTTGCCCCCGACTACGATCCTTGCTGCCTGCCCCGACCTTCTGCTACGTCCGACCTTGCTTCTGTCTACTCCCTTGTACCGCGCCTATCTTCAGCAGTCAGAGAGGTTGAGCCGTTGCTAGTGGATACGACCTGGTCACTACCGCCGCAGCAAGACCATCCCGCTTTGCGGCGGGCTCTGGTGAAAACCAGTAGTGACTTAGAACCGATCCACTAGCACGGTCCACGCCAATCCCTCTCTGGCACAGAGGATCCACTACCTGCCAGCCGGCATCGTGACACATACATTATGTTACTTACTGATCCTGACTTATATCCTGTATTATACTCCAGAACTGCACTCACTATTCTGCTGGTGAGGTCACTGTGTACATACATTACTTATCCTGTACTGATCCTGAGTTATATCCTGTATTATACTCCAGAGCTGTACTCACTATTCTGCTGGTGGGATCACTGTGCACAAACATTACATTACTTATCCTGTACTGATCCTGAGTTATATCCTGTATTATACCCCAGAGCTGTACTCACTATTCTGCTGGTGAGGTCACTGTGTACATACATTATATTAGTTATCCTGTACTGATCCAGAGTTATATCCTGTACTGATCCAGAGTTATATCCTGTATTATACACCAGCGCTGTACTCACTATTCTGCTGGTGAGGTCACTGTGTACATACATTACATTACTTATCCTGTACTGATCCTGAGTTATATCCTGTGTTATACTCCAGAGCTGTACTCACTATTCTGCTGGTGAGATCACTGTGTACATACATTACATTACTTATCCTGTACTGATCCTGAGTTATATCCAGTATTATACACCAGAGCTGTACTCACTATTCTGCTGGTGAGGTCACTGTGTACATACATTACATTACTTATCCTGTACTGATCCTGAGTTATATCCTGTGTTATACTCCAGAGCTGTACTCACTATTCTGCTGGTGAGGTCACTGTGTACATACATTACATTACTTATCCTGTACTGATCCTGAGTTATATCCTGTATTATACTCCATAGCTGTACTCACTATTCTGCTGGTGAGGTCACTGTGTACATACATTACATTACTTATCCTGTACTGATCCTGAGTTATATCCTGTATTATACTCCAGAGCTGTACTCACTATTCTGCTGGTGAGGTCACTGTGTATATACATTACATTACTTATCCTGTACTGATCCTGAGTTATATCCTGTATTATACTCCAGAGCTGTACTCACTATTCTGCTGGTGAGGTCACTGTGTACATACATTACATTACTTATCCTGTACTGATCCTGAGTTATATCCTGTATTATACTCCAGACTTACATTGTTTTCTCAGCTCTTTACAGAATGACACATTGTAACAAAGCTGCTGTGACAGTGAGTGATGGCCTCATCTGCTGATCTGTTTGGATGACGAATCCTCATGTATCGCCCAGATGCTGTTTGTTAATATAACACTTTATGAATCTGGGACCGTTTCATATATCACAACGGATGACGATCCATCTTCCGCCCTCGGAGCGTCCCATCCCGGGTCACTTTCCAGTGCAGCCGACGATTGATTAGGGTTTTGTCTCAAATCTTAATTTATTCCTTCTCATTTGCAGGATGAATCATTGGGACAGTGGAGTAATAAACATTAGGCAGCATCTCAGCCGCTGATGGAGCGGGGTGTCCTCAGCCGCCCCCAATCGCCTCCACCACCGGACTCCACCGACTGGAGGAGCAACATGTGTAATGTATGAGGTGAGGGGTCAGCTCCTCCAATATGGGGGGGAAATATACAGGAAGATACAAGAAATATACAAGAAGATACAAGAAATATACAATAAGACACAAGAAATATACAGGAAGATACAAGAAATATACAATAAGACACAAGAAATATACAGGAAGATACAAGAAATATACAATAAGACACAAGAAATATACAGGAAGATACAAGAAATATACAATAAGACACAAGAAATATACAAGAAGATACAAGAAATATACAATAAGACACAAGAAATATACAGGAAGATACAATAAATATACAAGAAGACACAAGAAATATACAAGAAGATACAAGAAATATACAATAAGACACAAGAAATATACAGGAAGATACAAGAAATATACAATAAGACACAAGAAATATACAGGAAGATACAAGAAATATACAATAAGACACAAGAAATATACAGGAAGATACAAGAAATATACAATAAGACACAAGAAATATACAGGAAGATACAAGAAATATACAATAAGACACAAGAAATATACAGGAAGATACAAGAAATATACAAGAAGATACAAGAAGTGTACAGAAAGCAAAATACAAGAAATACACAGGAAGATACAAGAAACAGAAAGGAAATGATAAGAAATATACAGGAAGATACAAGAAACAGAAAGGAAATGATAAGAAATATACAGGAAGATACAAGAAATATACAGGAAGATACAAGAAATATACAGGACAATTGTCATGAAAGGGGAGCAGGGAGTAGTGAACCCTAACTGTCCCTACAACTGCTGTCCCTACCTATTGCCCATCTGCCCTAAGCGACGGATCGACAACCATGAGGACGGACCCTATACTTCGCTACAGTGCTGGAGCGTCAGAGTCAAACAAAACAAACAAAACTGTAAATGTTGGGGAACAAGTCAAGAACATAACAGGAATACCACAAAGCTACAAACATATATACCAGGCAGGATATAGCATACTAACAGATATACCAGGCAGAATATAGTATACTAACATATATACCAGGCAGGATATAACATACTAACAGATATACCAGGCAGGATATAGTATACTAACAGATATACCAGGCAGGATATAGTATATTAACATATATACCAGGCAGGATATAGAATACTAACAGATATACCAGGCAGGATATAACATACTAACAGATATACCAAGCAGGATATAGTATACTAACAGATATACCAGGCAGGATATAGAATACTAACAGATATACCAGGCAGGATATAGTATACTAACAGATATACCAGGCAGGATATAGTATACTAACAGATATACCAGGCAGGATATAACATACTAACAGATATACCAGGCAGGATATAGTATACTAACAGATATACCAGGCAGGATATAGTATACTAACAGATATACCAGGCAGGATATAACATACTAACAGATATACCAGGCAGGATATATAATACTAACAGATATACCAGGCAGGATATAGTATACTAACAGATATACCAGGCAGGATATAGTATACTAACAGATATACCAAGCAGGATATAGTATACTAACATATATACCAGGCAGAATATAACATACTAACAGATATACCAGGCATGATATAGTATACTAACATATATATACCAGGCAGGATATAGTATACTAACAGATATACCAGGCAGGATATAACATACTAACAGATATACCAGGCAGGATATAACATACTAACAGATATACCAGGCAGAATATAGTATACTAACAGATATACCAGGCAGGATATAGTATACTAACAGATATATACCAGGCAGGATATAACATACTAACAGATATACCAGGCAGGATATAGTATACTAACAGATATACCAGGCAGAATATAGTATACTAACAGATATACCAGGCAGAATATAGTATACTAACAGATATACCAGGCAGGATATAGTATACTAACAGATATACCAGGCCGGATATAGTATATTAACATATATACCAGGCAGGATATAGAATACTAACAGATATACCAGGCAGGATATAACATACTAACAGATATACCAAGCAGGATATAGTATACTAACAGATATACCAGGCAGGATATAGTATACTAACATATATACCAGGCAGAATATAGTATACTAACAGATATACCAGGCAGGATATAACATACTAACAGATATACCAGGCAGGATATAGTATATTAACATATATACCAGGCAGGATATAACATACTAACAGATATACCAGACAGGATATAACATACTAACAGATATACCAGGCAGGATATAGTATACTAACAGATATACCAGACAGGATATAGTATACTAACAGATATACCAGGCAGAATATAGTATACTAACAGATATACCAGGCAGGATATAACATACTAACAGATATACCAGGCAGGATATAGTATACTAACAGATATACCAGGCAGGATATAGTATACTAACAGATATACCAGGCAGGATATAGAATACTAACAGATATACCAGGCAGGATATAACATACTAACAGATATACCAAGCAGGATATAGAATACTAACAGATATACCAGGCAGGATATAACATACTAACAGATATACCAGGCAGGATATAGTATACTAACAGATATACCAGGCAGGATATAGAATACTAACAGATATACCAGACAGGATATAACATACTAACAGATATACCAGGCAGGATATAGTATACTAACATATATACCAAGCAGGATATAGTATACTAACAGATATACCAGGCAGGATATAGTATACTAACAGATATACCAGGCAGGATATAGAATACTAACAGATATACCAGGCAGGATGTCACGATGCCGGCTGGCAGGTAGTGGATCCTCTGTGCCAGAGAGGGATTGGCGTGGACCGTGCTAGAGGATCGGTTCTAAGTCACTACTGGTTTTCACCAGAGCCCGCCGCAAAGCGGGATGGTCTTGCTGCGGCGGTAGTGACCAGGTCGTATCCCCTAGCAACGGCTCAACCTCTCTGGCTGCTGAAGATAGGCGCGGTACAAGGGAGTAGACAGAAGCAAGGTCGGACGTAGCAGAAGGTCGGGGCAGGCAGCAAGGATCGTAGTCAGGGGCAACGGCAGGAGGTCTGGAACACAGGCTAGGAACACACAAGGAAACGCTTTCACTGGCACTAAGGCAACAAGATCCGGCGAGGGAGTGAAGGGGAAGTGAGGTGATATAGGGAAGTGCACAGGTGTAAACACTAATTGGAACCACTGCGCCAATCAGCGGCGCAGTGGCCCTTTAAATCGCAAAGACCCGGCGCGCGCGCGCCCTAGGGAGCGGGGCCGCGCGCGCCGGGACAGAACTGACGGAGAGCGAGTCAGGTACGGGAGCCGGGGTGCGCATCGCGAGCGGGCGCTACCCGCATCGCGAATCGCATCCCGGCCAGAGGCGGTATCGCAGCGCCCCGGGTCCGTGGAACCGACCGGAGCGCTGCAGTGAGAGGAGTGTAGCGAGCGCTCCGGGGAGGAGCGGGGACCCGGAGCGCTCGGCGTAACAGTACCCCCCCCCTTGGGTCTCCCCCTCTTCTTGGAGCCTGAGAACCTGAGGACCAGACTTTTGTCCAGGATATTGTCCTCAGGTTCCCAGGACCTCTCTTCAGGACCACAACCCTCCCAATCCACTAAAAAGAAGGTTTTCCCTCTGACCTTTTTAGATGCTAAAATTTCTTTGACGGAGAAGATGTCCGAGGAGCCGGAGACAGGAGTGGGGGGAACAGATTTGGGAGAGAAACGGTTAATGATAAGTGGTTTAAGAAGAGAAACATGAAAGGCATTAGGAATACGAAGAGAAGGAGGAAGAAGAAGTTTGTAAGAGACAGGATTAATCTGGCGCAAAATCTTGAAAGGACCAAGATAGCGTGGTCCCAACTTATAGCTAGGGACACGGAAGCGGACATATTTGGCGGAGAGCCATACCTTGTCTCCAGGGGAAAAAATGGGAGGAGCTCTTCTTTTCTTATCCGCGAATCTCTTCATGCGTGAAGAAGCCTGTAAGAGAGAATTTTGGGTCTCTCTCCATATGATGGAAAGATCACGAGAAATTTCATCCACAGCGGGCAGACCAGAGGGCAAGGGGGTAGGGAGGGGGGGAAGAGGGTGACGGCCGTACACCACGAAAAACGGGGATTTGGAGGAAGATTCAGAGATTCTGAAATTATACGAGAATTCGGCCCAAGGTAGAAGATCTGCCCAGTCATCCTGGCGGGAGGAAACAAAATGTCGTAAATAGTCACCCAAGATCTGGTTAATTCTTTCTACTTGTCCATTGGATTGAGGATGGTATGCAGAAGAAAAATTTAATTTAATCTTGAGTTGTTTACAGAGAGCCCTCCAGAATTTAGACACAAATTGGACGCCTCTATCCGAGACGATCTGCGTAGGCAACCCGTGAAGACGAAAAATGTGTACAAAAAATTGTTTAGCCAACTGAGGCGCTGAAGGAAGACCAGGAAGAGGGATGAAATGTGCCATTTTGGAGAATCGATCAACGACCACCCAAATAACAGTGTTGCCATGGGATGGGGGTAAGTCAGTAATAAAATCCATACCAATCAGAGACCAAGGTTGTTCGGGAACAGGCAGAGGAAGAAGAAAACCAGCGGGCTTCTGGCGAGGAGTCTTATCCCGGGCACAGATAGTGCAGGCTCGCACAAAGTCCACCACATCAGTCTCTAGAGTCGGCCACCAATAGAAGCGAGAGATGAGTTGCACAGATTTCTTGATGCCCGCATGACCTGCGAGATGGGAGGAGTGACCCCATTTGAGGATTCCGAGGCGTTGGCGTGGAGAAACAAAGGTCTTTCCTGGAGGAGTTTGCCTGATGGAGGCTGGAGAAGTGGAAATCAGGCAGTCAGGAGGAATGATGTGTTGAGGAGAGAGTTCAATTTCAGAAGCATCTGAGGAACGAGAGAGAGCATCGGCCCTAATGTTCTTATCAGCAGGCCGAAAGTGAATTTCAAAATTAAATCGGGCAAAGAACAGAGACCACCTGGCCTGACGAGGATTCAGCCGTTGGGCAGACTCAAGGTATGAGAGGTTCTTGTGATCGGTGTAAATAATAACTGGAAATCTTGATCCCTCCAGCAGATGCCTCCATTCCTCAAGTGCTAATTTAATGGCTAGAAGCTCTCGATCCCCGATGGAGTAGTTCCTCTCCGCCGGAGAGAAGGTCCTAGAAAAAAACCCACAAGTAACAGCATGCCCGGAAGAGTTTTTTTGTAGAAGGACAGCTCCAGCTCCCACTGAGGAGGCATCAACCTCCAATAGGAAGGGTTTAGATGGGTCAGGTCTGGAGAGCACGGGAGCCGAAGAGAAGGCAGACTTGAGTCGTTTAAAGGCGTCTTCCGCTTGAGGAGGCCAAGACTTGGGATCGGCATTTTTTTTGGTTAAAGCCACAATAGGAGCCACAATGGTAGAAAAATGTGGAATAAATTGCCTGTAATAATTGGCGAACCCCAAAAAACGTTGGATGGCACGGAGTCCGGAGGGGCGTGGCCAATCTAAGACGGCAGAGAGTTTATCTGGATCCATTTGTAGTCCCTGGCCAGAGACCAAGTATCCTAGAAAAGGAAGAGATTGGCATTCAAACAGACATTTCTCAATTTTAGCATAGAGTTGATTGTCACGAAGTCTCTGAAGAACCATACGGACATGCTGGCGGTGTTCTTCTAGATTGGCCGAAAAAATTAGGATATCATCAAGATATACAACAACACAGGAGTATAACAGATCACGAAAAATCTCATTAACAAAGTCTTGGAAGACAGCAGGGGCGTTGCACAGGCCAAAGGGCATGACCAGATACTCAAAGTGTCCATCTCTGGTGTTAAATGCTGTTTTCCACTCATCCCCCTCTCTGATGCGGATGAGGTTATAGGCGCCTCTTAAGTCCAATTTAGTAAAGATGTGGGCACCTTGGAGGCGATCAAAGAGTTCAGAGATGAGGGGTAAGGGGTAGCGGTTCTTAACCGTGATTTTATTAAGTCCGCGGTAGTCAATGCAAGGACGTAGAGAGCCATCTTTTTTGGACACAAAGAAAAATCCGGCTCCGGCAGGAGAGGAGGATTTACGGATAAAGCCCTTTTTTAGATTCTCCTGGACGTATTCAGACATGGCAAGAGTCTCTGGGGCAGAGAGAGGATAAATTCTGCCCCGGGGTGGAGTAGTGCCCGGGAGGAGGTCGATAGGACAATCATAAGGCCTGTGAGGAGGTAGAGTCTCCGCTTGTTTTTTGCAGAAAACATCCGCGAAGTCCATATAGGCCTTAGGGAGACCGGTTACTGGAGGAAGCAGAGAGTTACGGCAAGGGTTACTGGGAACCGGTTTTAGACAGTCCTTGGAACAAGAGGGCCCCCAACTCTTGATCTCCCCAGTGGACCAATCCAGGGTTGGGGAATGAAGTTGAAGCCAGGGAAGTCCAAGGAGAATTTCCGAGGTGCAATTGGGGAGGACCAAAAGTTCAATCCTCTCGTGATGAGATCCGATGCTCATTAGAAGGGGCTCCGTGCGGAAACGTATGGAACAGTCCAATCTTTCATTGTTTATACAATTGATGTAAAGGGGTCTGGTGAGACTGGTCACTGGGATGTTGAACCTGTTGACGAGAGAGGCCAAAATAAAATTTCCTGCAGATCCAGAGTCCAAGAAGGCCACAGAAGAGAAGGAGAAGGCAGAGGCAGACATCCGCACAGGCACAGTAAGACGTGGAGAAGCAGAGTGGACATCAAGGATTGTCTCACCTTTGTGCGGAGTCAGGGTACGTCTTTCCAGGCGGGGAGGGCGGATAGGACAATCCCTCAGGAAGTGTTCGGTACTAGCACAGTACAGGCAGAGGTTCTCCATGCGGCGTCGTGTCCTCTCTTGAGATGTCAGGCGAGACCGGTCGACCTGCATAGCCTCCACGGCGGGAGGCACAGGAACAGATTGCAGGGAACCAGAGGAGAGAGGAGCCGAGGAGAAGAAACGCCTCGTGCGAACAGAGTCCATATCTTGGCGGAGCTCCTGACGCCTTTCGGAAAAACGCATGTCAATGCGAGTGGCTAGGTGAATAAGTTCATGAAGATTAGCAGGCATTTCTCGTGCGGCCAGAACATCTTTAATGTTGCTGGATAGGCCTTTTTTAAAGGTCGCGCAGAGGGCCTCATTGTTCCAGGATAATTCAGAAGCAAGAGTACGGAATTGTACGGCATACTCGCCAACGGAAGAATTACCCTGGACCAGGTTCAACAGGGCAGTCTCAGCAGAAGAGGCTCGGGCAGGTTCCTCAAAGACACTTCGAATTTCCGAGAAGAAGGAGTGTACAGAGGCAGTGACGGGGTCATTGCGGTCCCAGAGCGGTGTGGCCCAAGCCAGGGCTTTTCCAGACAGCAGGCTGACTACGAAAGCCACCTTAGACCTTTCAGTGGGGAACTGGTCCGACATCATCTCCAAGTGTAATGAACATTGGGAAAGGAAGCCACGGCAAAACTTAGAGTCCCCATCAAATTTATCCGGCAAGGATAGTCGTAGTCCAGAAGCGGCCACTCGCTGCGGGGGAGGTACAGGAGCTGGCGGAGGAGATGGTTGCTGGAGCTGTGGTAGTAACTGTTGTAGCATAACAGTCAGTTGAGACAGCTGTTGGCCTTGTTGCGCAATCTGTTGTGACTGCTGGGCGACCACCGTGGTGAGGTCAGCGACAACTGGCAGAGGAACTTCAGCGGGATCCATGGCCGGATCTACTGTCACGATGCCGGCTGGCAGGTAGTGGATCCTCTGTGCCAGAGAGGGATTGGCGTGGACCGTGCTAGAGGATCGGTTCTAAGTCACTACTGGTTTTCACCAGAGCCCGCCGCAAAGCGGGATGGTCTTGCTGCGGCGGTAGTGACCAGGTCGTATCCCCTAGCAACGGCTCAACCTCTCTGGCTGCTGAAGATAGGCGCGGTACAAGGGAGTAGACAGAAGCAAGGTCGGACGTAGCAGAAGGTCGGGGCAGGCAGCAAGGATCGTAGTCAGGGGCAACGGCAGGAGGTCTGGAACACAGGCTAGGAACACACAAGGAAACGCTTTCACTGGCACTAAGGCAACAAGATCCGGCGAGGGAGTGAAGGGGAAGTGAGGTGATATAGGGAAGTGCACAGGTGTAAACACTAATTGGAACCACTGCGCCAATCAGCGGCGCAGTGGCCCTTTAAATCGCAAAGACCCGGCGCGCGCGCGCCCTAGGGAGCGGGGCCGCGCGCGCCGGGACAGAACTGACGGAGAGCGAGTCAGGTACGGGAGCCGGGGTGCGCATCGCGAGCGGGCGCTACCCGCATCGCGAATCGCATCCCGGCCAGAGGCGGTATCGCAGCGCCCCGGGTCCGTGGAACCGACCGGAGCGCTGCAGTGAGAGGAGTGTAGCGAGCGCTCCGGGGAGGAGCGGGGACCCGGAGCGCTCGGCGTAACACAGGATATAACATACTAACAGATATACCAGGCAGGATATAACATACTAACAGATATACCAGGCAGGATATAGTATACTAACAGATATACCAGGCAGGATATAGAATACTAACAGATATACCAGGCAGGATATAGTATACTAACAGATATACCAGGCAGGATATAGTATACTAACTGATATATCAGGCAGAATATAGCTATCATGTTGGGCAGGGATGGAGTGAAGCTCTAATCTTGCCCACACCCTCTGTTCCAGTCTACTTGCATACCTGACCTAAACAATGGGTCCACAACCGCGAGGGCGGTCCCTTCCTATGTATTGACAGAGTCAAAACAATAAATTACAAAACAGTCGGAGTTGAGGAACAGCTGGAGGCACACCAAACTAACAGAAATAAATCTAGACAAACACAGAGTAAAGCGAGGTCAGACTAGCCAGGGTCAATAACAGAAGTTAGCAGAGTACAGGACACTAAGCAGAAGAGTAGTCAAAAAGTCGAGCCAAAGATCAAAACCTGAAGTCAGAAACACTACAAGATTGCTGATTACTAAACAGAGTTTTTCACTGGCCAAGACTAGAAGCATACTGCAGGTTTAAACAGCCAGCTACAAAGGTGCCATCTCAGCATGGTCAGCTGACCAGCCCAGATAGCTAGGCAACATAGCCACAGCAACCAAACCAAACCACAGCTCAACAAAGTTTAAAAGTTTGATTCAGACACGGACAAGTCATTACAATAGCATACTACAAGATGTACCAGATAGTGTTGAACGTGAATATTCGAAATGTGAATTTTTACTGCACTTTGGGATTTTGCGGATATTTATCATATAAATGTGAATTTATGTTAATATCGGTACTTCCAGACTGGAAATTGATCCCTCCCTTCTTTTAGGTGAAATATATAATTGTGCATGCGCACTATGCAAATTTCATTACAAATTTTGGCACGGAGAAAAAAAGAGAACAAACATAGCGAATATGCGAATTTTGCGAAGATAGGACAAATATTCGTCCATATATTCGCAAAATATTGTGAATTTGAATATGACCCCTGCTGCTTAGCACTAATACCTGGCAGGATATAACATACTAACAAACAGTTCAAGAACCAGGATCAAGATTAACAGCAGATATGATAATATGAACAAGACTAGATATGAGGATAAGTATACAGCAGGCAAAACCAGGAGATGAAGGGGATGAACAGGTTAACTAAACAGAACACTAAACAGGTCAGGAAATCAAGAGCTCTGTTCAAACTGGGAACAAGGAACACACTGGACATCAATACTAAAGCCAAATAGGCTCCTAGCCAGGGGCACTCTCCACCCAGTGATTAGGATACTGGCCTTGTAGGAAACAAAAATGCTAAAGACAAGCAAACACGTGTACAGACACAAGACTCACTCACTCCTAGATAGACGGATTAGCCCAAGGCTCAGAACAGGATTCTATCCTCGGAGATCCAGGATCAAACACGGTCCAAACAGGACTGACAAGCGCACAGTGGGAATACAGACTAAGGAAACACAAAGCAAACAACATGAACTAAACAAATGAACTAAACAAATGAACTAAAACAAGGCAACTAAAATCTATATATCAGACAGGACAGATAACCATGGTTTAAACTCAGGTTATGTGTTCAGACAGACATAGTGAACATAATGCCAGCATGGTCAGAGTGATAGGTGTAATTACCAGCCCAGAGCAGCACCTGAAGAGGCCTTATATATCCTCCCAGTGCTGAGGGCTGAAGGGTTAACGCTTCCCAAACCAAGGAGAAAAAACACAGAAACTGTTCTGACACAAACATAATGTCTGAACAGGACCCAAAGCAGAAAAATGCTAAATAATGATAAACGGACGTTACAAAGATACAAAAAAATATAAGGAAGATATCAGAAAATATACAGGACGTTGTGTAGTCCTTACATTGTCAGTATGGTGTTGTCTCAGCAGCTTCCCAGCTACTCCTGCTTTCCCGCTACTCCGTGGCTCCTAACTCTTGTCTAACAGCAAGTTGTGTAGCCCTCTCAATGTCAGTGTTGTGTTGTCCGAGCAGCTCCCTGCCTTCACCCTATTTCCTGACAAAAAGTTGTGTAGTCCCCTCATTGTCAGTGCGGTGTTGTCTCAACAACTACCTGCTTTTCTCTCTCTCCTGACATGAAGTTGTGTAGTTCTCTCTTTATCAGTGCGGTGTTGTCTCAGTAACTCCCTGCTCCTCCCACTCTCCTGTCAGGAAGTTATGTAGTCTTCAAATTGCCAGTTTGATGTTGTCTTAGCAGTTCCTCGGCTCCTCCCTCACTTCTAGCAGAAGGTTTTGTAGTCCTCTCATTGTCAGTGTAATGTTGTCCCAGCAGTTATATGTTCACAAAAATAAGCTACAGATTTGCTGCAGACAATGTTAAAATCTGCAACAAATCTTGTTTCTGCATCATGTGAACAAATACTAAAACTAGTCAGAGACTACACTCTTCTAAAGTGGCTTTTATTTTTTTTACCACAGGGATTTGGGGGGTACGGTGACCTTTTCCGTGCCCCTCTGGTTTCTCAGACCCTTGCAACCCCTAGTCCCTGTTTTTTATTTTTTTTTTATTTTGGGGGGAGGTTACCCTGCCCAAGTTCGGATAAGCAAAGGCCACATTGGGGCCTGTATTAAGCCCAGTATACACCATAGTTGCAAAACTACAACTCCCAGCATGCCCGGACAGCCGTTGGCTGTCCGGGCATGCTGGGAGTTGTAGTTTTGCTACAGCTGGAGGCACCCTGATTGGGAAACACTGCTCTATAGTCTCCATCAGGACAACGGGGGTCTATGGCTTCTCCTAAACGTTTTTTGTTACAAACTAAATCCTGCGCATACAATGTAACCGTGTGTCAGCGTAAATCTGTGTTACATCCGCAGGGAAAATGTAGACTCCATATACAGACACGAAGCCGAGCCACCGCCGCCAAATGTGCCGCCATTTCCTCCGCCACGCTGCGCTATACATGGAGGAGTCAACAGGAATTCTCCCCATAGTTTACATTGTATCAGACTTTAGATCATTCGACTTTTGTTCTTTTATAGACACTTTGTAGGAGACGTCGCGCGCGCTGCCCGATAACAATACGAGTCAATACACAATGCAAAGAAAGAACGCACTTAAAGCGAAGAATGACTGTCAGGCGCCGCCGCGCAGAAGTGAAGCCTGGAAATATTGGATGTGACAAGTCACAATCGGGCGACTGTCATTTGTCCCCTCGCTGTGTTCTTAGCGCAGCTGGCTCCCGCTCTTAATGCATTCGCCGCCACTTTATTCCCCATTATTGTTGTGATCCCACATACGTCCTTGCAGCGCCAGCACTTTCTGACACCTCCGTTGTATCCGTCATCTCCGCGTGGGAGGCCGCCATGCACAACTGATACTTGCAAACTTAAACAAAAAGCAACTTAAAATGTTACTTGCAATTGGGGTTGGTGCTTGGCGCCCCCCATAACCCCCCCATAACTACGTCACCCCGACGGGGTCCCAAACTGACATGTTCTTCAACACAGGAATGTAGAATCCATCATGAATGAGCAGAATATTTGGGAGATCACCAAAATATACACCCCCATTCAGCACCTATTGTGTGTCACCCAGCTTTCCCAGGCTCCTGAATGAAGCGGTCTGCCAAGATTTACTAAAATATCAGTAGAAAGATTTGGAAATGAGAAAACGTTCATCACATAGCCACCTAGAAAAGCTGGGTGACACTTTATCTGACTGGCTTCCCTGAGTCCTGGATATTCCTGGTTACATTGTGATACATTGTTTCCTCCTGTTTCCAGGATATGTAACATTCCATGACGATACGACAGTTTGTCACCAAGCTTTCCCAGGCTCCTGAATTAGGCAATCTTCCAAGATTATCAAAAATATCACTAAAAAGACTTGGAAATGAGAAAACTTTCATCACATAGTTACATCTGTTTCTGGGAAAGCTGAGTGACACTTTATCTGACCGGCTTCCCTGAGTCCTGGATATTCTTGGATACGCTGTGATACATTGATTCTTGAGGATTCTTGACAATGTAACATTCAATGACGATTCTATATGTTTTCATCCAGCTTTTCCCGGCTCTTGAATGAGGCAATCTGCCAAGATTTTTTAAAATATCACAAAAATACTTGAAAATGAGAAAATTTTCATCACATAGTCCTATCTGTTTCTGGGAAAGCTGTGTGACACTACCTGACCGGCTCCCCTGAGTCCTGGATATTCCTGGTTATATTATGATACATTTTTTTCCGCCTATTCCAAGATTCTTGACAATGTAATATTCAATAAAAAAATTTATAGGTCTTCACCCAGCTTTCCCAGGCTCCTGAATGAGGCAATCTGCCAAGATTTACTAAAATATCAGTAGGAAGACTTGGAAATGAAATAATATTTAACACATTGTCCCATCTGTTTCTGGGAAAGCTGGGTAACACTTTATCTGACCAGCTTCCCTGATACATTGCGATACATTGTTTCCTCCTTCTTGACAATGTAACATTCCATGATGATTCTATAGGTTGTCACCCAGCTTTTCTTTAACACTAAAATCACTGGGAAGGAATAATTTCAGAGTCCAGAGATGTAGTGAGGGGTGTGGAAAAGTTGAGTGACAACCAGATCATTGCCATGAAAGATTTTACAGAGGATTTCACTCAGCTTTTCGAGGATCCTGAAAAGCAGATCTGTCCTATGACTATAGGGTGTCTGTAGTGTCCCAGTGATAACAGTCCAGGTACCATCCTAGGAAAATTGTCATGTGGTCAAAGTAGAAATGTGTATAAGGTTCTGGACAGTTATTGCCAATGTATTTATGTGCATTTAACCCCTGGCTGCCTGGTACAGTTACCTCCGGAGTCCGGCCCGGACTATGAAGCGAGCGCAGGTCAGGAGCAGCGCTCGCTTCATAATCTGTGACTTCGCTTATACCTGCCATTAACCCCTTCAGATGCCATAATCAATAATAACCTTAAGGGGTTAAACTAGTGACGGATTCACCTACTTTTGCGACTTTTTAGTTTACACCTTATTTTTTTTTAAAGAGTGTACAGACCAGCTGTTAAGGTTAGTCTTGTGCAGTGGTAATTAATTTATCAACGGTGACTTTCGCAAAAAAGTCGCAAAAAAACACCAAAAAGTCGCAATTCTACACTAGACCGGACCTAGCTTAGCTTTTTGGTGTAATTGAAGAGTTAAAGGGGTACTCCGCTGCTCAGCGTGCGGAACAAACTGTTCCAAATGCTGGAGTCGGGAGCTCGTGATGTCATAGCCTCGCCCCCTCATGATGTCACGCCCCGCCCCCTCAATGCAAGTCTATGGGATGGGGCGTGACTACCGTCACGCCCCATCCCATAGACTTGCATTGAGGGGGCGGGGCGTGACGCCATGAGGGGGCGGGGCGATGACGTCACCAGCTCCCGGCTTCAGCGCTCGGAACAGTTTGTTCCAAAACGCTGAGCAGCGGAGTACCCCTTTAAACTTCAGAAAATGTGCACCTGCACAAAATTAATCAAATTCCCTGCGACCATTTAATAAAGTAATAAATGAAAAAAAAACACGCAAAAAATAAATAAATAAATAAAAAGAACTAAAAAATGAACTACATCACACATATCAGTAAATTCCGTAGTGTGCACCCAGCCTAAGTGGGATCTTTTAGGAACTAATAAAATAAAAAACAGCAAAAAAAAATAAAAAATAACGATTTTCCAGGAGTGGAGACTGAGGATTTCGATTTTTCTGAGGAACTTTCAAAATTGGGAGGAAATGGTTCCCCATGACGGGTGTTGTGCGGAAAACTCCTCGTCCTTGTCTTGAGCTGCTTGTCGTCCTGCACAAGGACAATTCCAGACGCCGCAGTTTAATGTATTCACGCATAAATAAATTAGAGGCCTAAAGTGATGAAAAACAAAACAAAGAAAATGTCTTCAAATAACGGAGGCCGCGATTCAAGGAGACGGGATTGATGGCCGCAGGGAGCGCCCGCTTTTGGGGTGTTCATGGGTAATGTGGCGCGCTGGCATCAGGGCAGGACGGATACGCCTGGATACATTTGGGGCAGAATGTTTCACTTTGTTTCATTTGTTTGATTCATTTGTATAATTTAAATGGAGATTTTATTTTCCAGGAAATGAACAATTATAAATTTGCAATTTTTGGAGCAAATTATGCAAAACAAATGCAAATTCTAATCCGAACGTTCTCCGTTTACATGCGGCTTCATTAGTAGGTTAATTGACTTAATTCTGGGTTGCGTTTGGTTTGTAGGAAAACTAGGCTGAAGCTTCTCATTATAAATCCAGAGCGAGGACTCCGGGGACCGGAACAAAACAAAAACCGGACATGGCTGATGGGAAATCAATGAAAAGTTAATGCGCAGCCCCAGATCTGAGCAACATTCTGCAGGATAAATCTCCAAGTAACACTAAGTGACTTTCCTTTACTTATCTTATGCACCAAACACTACATCATGTCTTATCCTCCAGAGCTGCACTCACTATTCTGCTGTTACATCAGGTCTTATCCTCCAGAGCTGCACTCACTATTCTGCTGTTACATCATGTCTTATCCTCAAGAGCTGCACTCATTATTCTGCTGTTATATCATGTCTTATCCTCCAGACACCTCCAGAGCTGCACTCACTATTCTGCTGTTACATCATGTCTTATCCTCCAGTCACCTCCAGAGCTGCACTTACTATTCTGCTGTTACATCATGTCTTATCCTCCAGAGCTGCACTCACTATTCTGCTGTTATATCATGTCTTATCCTCCAGTCACCTCCAGAGCTGCACTTACTATTCTGCTGTTACATCATATCTTATACCCCAATCACCTCCAGAGCTGCACTTATTATTCTGTTGTTACATCATATCTTATACCCCAATCACCTCCAGGGCTGCACTTATTATTCTGCTGTTACATCATATCTTATACCCCAATCACCTCCAGAGCTGCACCTACTATTCTGCTGTTACATCACATCTTATACCCCAAACACCTCCAGAGCTGCACTCAATATTCTGCTGTTGCATCATGTCTTATCCTCCAGAGCTGCACTCACTATTCTGCTGTTACATCATGTCTTATCCTCCAGAGCTGCACTCACTATTCTGCTGTTACATCATATCTTATACCCCAATCACCTCCAGAGCTGCACTCACTATTCTGCTGTTGCATCATGTCTTATCCTCCAGAGCTGCACTCACTATTCTGCTGTTACATCATGTCTTATCCTCCAGAGCTGCACTCACTATTCTGCTGTTACATCACATCTTATACCCCAAACACCTCCAGAGCTGCACTCACTATTCTGCTGTTGCATCATGTCTTATCCTCCAGAGCTGCACTCACTATTCTGCTGTTACATCATGTCTTATCCTCCAGAGCTGCACTCACTATTCTGCTGTTACATCATATCTTATACCCCAATCACCTCCAGAGCTGCACTTATTATTCTGCTGTTACATATCTTATACCCCAATCACCTCCAGAGCTGCACTCACTATTCTGTTGTTACATCATATCTTATACCCCAATCACCTCCAGAGCTGCACCTACTATTCTGCTGTTACATCTCATCTTATACCCCAAACACCTCCAGAGCTGCACTTACTATTCTGCTGTTACATCATATCTTATACCCCAATCACCTCCAGAGCTGCACTTTCTATTCTGCTGTTACATCATATCTTATACCCCAATCACCTCCAGAGCTGCACTCACTATTCTGCTGTTATTCTGCTGTTACTGTGTGAACCATAAGGCTCTGGCTGCCATGTGCTCCTTACACATAGACCCCGGGGCCCTAAATCGTTGGCCCGTAGGGTTATGGCACCGGCCCCTGTGATGGTTTACCGCGGCGGTGCCACAGACAGGTCATCCTTCCTGCTCAGCCGACCAGGGACATCATCACCAGATCTCAGTTACATGGCGGAATTTAATACGGATATAAAATGTCTGGGAGCCGCGATGCTGCTGCACCCACCTTCTAAATCATAATCCCGGGGCCCGAGCTCTGAAATTCCATCGATGTCTAATGAACAGGCGGGAGCTGCGCCCGGACCCTAATACCAGGGCTAATGCTTCTAGCAGGCACCGAACTGTGGGAACGCGGCGGCGCAGACTCAGGATCCGTGCGGTTGTGGCTGTGAAGGCGGAAAAAACATTCACCGGCATGTGGAGTGTCAGCGTCGCCTGGACAGACGAGGGGGGGCACATACGTCTAAGGGATCCGAGGATAATGCATCTGATGTGTCACCTGAAATAATGGCCGCCAGATGCTATAGCGCAGGTGTTGGCGACAATTTACGGAGCTGTATCTAGGGATGGAGGGGGAGGTAATGTATAAAGCTTCAAATACTCCCCAAGGCATCGTCTGTATCAGGCACCGGCCCCCCGAAATATAATGGGCACTTTATACCATCATGTCAGTGCTTCCCAACCAGGGTGCCTCCAGCTGTTGCAAAACTACAACTCCCAGCATGCCCCTTGACAGATTTGTGTTGCTGGTCACAGTATATTTTATAGCCTGGATACAATTGTAGCAAACTCTCAGCTGTGAGGACCATTAGACATTTATATATGGATTGTCACACCAAGAAAGTATTCATGTTCCTATTCACTGTCAGCAAGCAGAGATCGTGTAAGTGGTGATGAAGTGAAACCCCAAGACATCGTGTTTTATACCCGAACCACAGCTGCACTCACTATTCTGCTGTAACATCATGTCTTATCCTCCAGAGCTGCACTCACTATTCTGCTGTTACATCATGTCTTATCCTCCAGAGCTGCGCTCACTATTATGCTGTTACATCATGTCTTATCCTCCAGAGCTGCGCTCACTATTCTGCTGTTACATCATGTCTTATCCTCCAGAGCTGCGCTCAATATTCTGCTGTTACATCATGTCTTATCCTCCAGAGCTGCACTCACTATTCTGCTGTTACATCATGTCTTATCCTCCAGACCTGCACTCACTATTCTGCTGTTACATCATGTCTTATCCTCCAGAGCTGCGCTCACTATTCTGCTGTTACATCATGTCTTATCCTCCAGAGCTGCACTCACTATTCTGCTGTTACATCTTGTCTTATCCTGCAGAGCAGCTGCACTCACTATTCTGCTGTTACATCATGTCTTATCCTCCAGAGCTGCACTCACTATTCTGCTGTTACATCATGTCTTATCCTCCAGAGCTGTACTCACTATTCTGCTGTTACATCATGTCTTATCCTCCAGTCACCTCCAGAGCAGCACTCAATATTCTGCTTTTACAATATGTCTTATCCTCCAGTCACCTTCAGAACTGTACTCACTAGTCTGCTGTTACATTATGTCTTATCCTCAAGTCACCTCCAGACCTGCACTCACTATTCTGCTGTTATATTATATCTTATATTCAGAATCCTCCAGAGCTGCACTCACTATTCTGCTGTTACATCATGTCTTATCCTCCAGAGCTGCACTCACTATTCTGCTGTTACATCATGTAAGTGGTGATGAAGTATAATAGAAAGTTGCTAACTTTTGAGACATGATGTATATGAACCCCCCTCCACCAATATCTTTATAGATGATTTATAACCATTAGAGATTCTGTCAAATTGTTTCTGCAATCATTGGATTTGCTTCAAATTTCCTAATAATGTTATATTTGTTAAAATCTTACTTTATTTCAGACCATTTGCTCATAAAGAGGAGAAAGGACGCCTGTCAAAAGTGGGTGTCCCTGCACCTGTACACTGAGCAGCCCAGAGGATATCATATACTGTATGTCTCATTGTGTACCACTGTGCAGTGTACTATACAGGAGCAGGGACTCCTGACATTGACAGGAGTCCCTGCTTCTGCACATACTGTGTATGAGAAATCATGGAGCAATTGGAGCACCAGTGTGTCTGCAGCTGTTGCAGAATTACAACTCCCAGCATGCCCGGACAGCCTTTGGCTGTCCGGGCATGCTGGGAGTTGTAGTTCTGCAACAGCTGCAGGCACCCTGGTTGGAAAACGGTGCATTGGGGTATGTTCATATTATGAAATCTCATCCCAGAGATATTCCGGATGAAGACTCCGCCTGCAGCGGGCGCCACTGAATTCCATCGACGCTGCATAGGAAATTCCGTAGTGCAAACACGCCCTTATGCTTGTATACCACTTAAAGGGACAGTAACTGCCAAGCGTGTCAGTTCTCCATGTGATAAAATAATGATTTCCTTGTTTTGCACCAAAAAGATGTCCATTACATCCCGTCCCGGTACGGTAACGTTCCGTCACATGTAAAGTTACTTTCCGTGAATTTCGGTGACCTTCTTCCTTACAAGATCTAATCCATTCAGAGCAGACAGCAAGTTATTTGTTGCCATAAATGAATAGAAAATGAGCAAATGTTATTCCTGGAATTATTTATTACGGGCTATGAATAAAATATTCCGCCATGGCAGTTGCCGCTGCCGCACGGATAGCAGGACGGGCGTGCGGCAGTTCTATTCTGAAGAAGAATGAATAGAGCGGCTTTTAACCTGGACAATGAACAGATCGGCATCTCCTGTCGATAAAACCTTTTACGGAGAAACGCTAATTGCTTCCGCCATTGTTCTATGTTCCAGCACCTAACCCCCAGGGTCAGGGTCAGCGGCTTCGGCCTCGAAAAACATCTATTTCTTAGAATCTTCTGTTCACTCCATTTTGGCTCCAAGAAGAAAAACATGTTTTGTTATTTGTGAAAATGTGTCAGAAGGTTCTGGAACATTTGTAAACAAAAATGTTATTTATTTAATTAATTATTTATTTTATTATTATTTTTTATTTTATTTATGTTTGATATATATATTTTTAATTTATTTTATTATTTAATTATTTTATTTATTTACTTGTTTTAATTTTATTCATTTTTTTATTGTTATTCCTTTATTTATTTAATTTTTTTATTTTATTTATTTATTATTTTATTCATTTATTTAATTTATTATTTATTTATTTATTATTATTTTTTTATTGCTTTGTTTATTTATTTATGTATTTTATTTATTACTCTATTTACTGTCTAAACTCGACCTTTCTTCTTCTGCCACTTCTTCCAATGACCCCTAGTCCTCATAATAACCCGATTCTTTCTTTGATCTTGTGACCTAGAGACTCTTTGGTTACTAATTATCTATCTGGACACAACTTTTCCTTCATCCTGTAATACGGTTTCCCATCATCCTGTTGGTTCCCATTGTCGGCCCCTTTGCAGTCTCATTCCAGCGTCACATGCTTCTCCAGATGATGGGGGAAATGTATCAATAATGGTGTAGCAATGTGTGATTTTATGTATGATTTTTTTGCGTCAAATGGAGCATATTTGCGCCAAAATGATCAATTGTCGTACGCAAGTTTGTAATTTTGGCACAAATGTAGCCCTACAAAAGGCGCAGACCCCAGAATTCCAGGCAATAAATCAGATTTTGGGACATTCTATTGTTGTAGCTATTTTCTCTGTCACTTTATTCATGGTGTAGATTTGCGCCTAAATGAAGGTATTTGCGCCTAAACTTGCGCCAAATCCAAAAGTCGCAATGAATGAATTCCAGACCAAAGAATGATTGTAATTGAAATCACGACTAACAAAGTGAAATCAGTGATTTTTTTCTAAACCATTTGGCGCAATTGTAAGATGATAACCAAATGCCATAGTCAACCACTTCGTTTTGATCTTTTTCTGTCATCCCGCCATAGTGTATCCATAGAATATTCTCAAGTTAAAACCAACTAATATAGGGATTTGCAGATGTTATATACTGGGGGCTGTGGTTCAGAGTCATAATGTATCCAAAGTATATACTCATGTTAAAGCAAACTGGCGCAAGGCTCTGCATCTGTAGTATACCATAGGCCAGTGGTCTTCAACCTGCGGACCTCCAGATGTTGCAAAACTACAACTCCCAGCATGCCCAGACAGCCGTTGGCTGTCCGGGCATGCTGGGAGTTGTAGTTTTGAAACATCTGGAGGTCCGCAGGTTGAAGACCACTGCTGTAGGCTGTAATACATAGTTTAGCCATAGAATATACTTAAGATTAAACTAGTGCAAAGACCTGCAGATTTAGTATACTAGAGGCTGATATCCAGAGTAATAAGGAATCAATGACATATACATTAGTCCCTCAAGTTACAATATTATTTGGTTCCAGGATGACCATTTTATGTTGAAACCATTGTATGTTGAGACCATAACTCTATGGAAACCTGGTAATTGGTTCTGAAGCCACCAAAATGTCATCCAAAAATAGGGAAAAGTGAGGATTAAAGATAAATAACATATCCCCAACATATCCCCAACATATCCCCAACATATCCCCAACATATCCCCAACATATCCCCAACATATCCTCAACATATCAACAACATATCCCCAATATATCCTCAATATATCCCCAACATATCCCTAACATATCCCCAACATATCCTCAACATATCCCCAACATATTGTTACGCCGAGCGCTCCGGGTCCCCGCTCCTCCCCGGAGCGCTCGCTTCACTCCCTCCGCTGCAGCGCTCCGGTCACGTCCTCTGACCCGGGGCGCTGCGATCCCGCTGCCAGCCGGGATGCGATTCGCGATGCGGGTAGCGCCCGCTCGCGATGCGCACCCCGGCTCCCCTACCTGACTCGCTCCCCGTCTGTTCTGTCCCGGCGCGCGCGGCCCCGCTCCCTAGGGCGCGCGCGCGCCGGGTCTCTGCGATTTAAAGGGCCACTGCGCCGCTGATTGGCGCAGTGGTTCCAATTAGGGTTTTCACCTGTGCACTTCCCTATATTACCTCACTTCCCTTGCACTCCCTTGCCGGATCTTGTTGCCTTAGTGCCAGTGAAAGCGTTCCTTGTGTGTTCCTTGCCTGTGTTTCCAGACCTTCTGCCGTTGCCCCTGACTACGATCCTTGCTGCCTGCCCCGACCTTCTGCTACGTCCGACCTTGCTTCTGCCTACTCCCTTGTACCGCGCCTATCTTCAGCAGCCAGAGAGGTGAGCCGTTGCTAGTGGATACGACCTGGTCACTACCGCCGCAGCAAGACCATCCCGCTTTGCGGCGGGCTCTGGTGAAAACCAGTAGTGGCTTAGAACCGATCCACTAGCACGGTCCACGCCAATCCCTCTCTGGCACAGAGGGTCCACTACCTGCCAGCCGGCATCGTGACAGTAGATCCGGCCATGGATCCCGCTGAAGTTCCTCTGCCAGTTGTCGCTGACCTCACCACGGTGGTCGCCCAGCAGTCACAACAGATAGCGCAACAAGGCCAACAGCTGTCTCAACTGACCGTTATGCTACAACAGTTGCTACCACAGCTTCAGCAGTCATCTCCTCCGCCAGCTCCTGCACCTCCTCCGCAGCGAGTGGCCGCTCCTGGGATACGCTTATCCTTGCCGGATAAATTTGATGGGGACTCTAAGTTTTGCCGTGGCTTTCTTTCCCAATGTTCCCTGCATCTGGAGATGATGTCGGACCTGTTTCCCACTGAAAGGTCTAAGGTGGCTTTCGTAGTCAGTCTTCTGTCCGGAAAAGCCCTGTCATGGGCCACACCGCTCTGGGACCGCAATGACCCCGTCACTGCCTCTGTACACTCCTTCTTCTCGGAAATCCGAAGTGTCTTTGAGGAACCTGCCCGAGCCTCTTCTGCTGAGACTGCCCTGTTGAACCTGGTCCAGGGTAATTCTTCCGTTGGCGAGTATGCCGTACAATTCCGTACACTTGCTTCAGAATTGTCCTGGAATAATGAGGCCCTCTGCGCGACCTTCAAAAAAGGCCTATCCAGCAACATTAAAGATGTTCTGGCCGCACGAGAAATTCCTGCTAATCTACATGAACTTATTCACCTAGCCACTCGCATTGACATGCGTTTTTCTGAAAGGCGTCAGGAACTCCGCCAAGATATGGACTCTGTTCGCACGAGGCGTTTCGTCTCCTCGGCTCCTCTCTCCTCTGGTCCCCTGCAATCTGTTCCTGTGCCTCCCGCCGTGGAGGCTATGCAGGTCGACCGGTCTCGCCTGACACCTCAAGAGAGGACACGACGCCGTATGGAGAACCTCTGCCTGTACTGTGCTAGTACCGAACACTTCCTGAGGGATTGTCCTATCCGTCCTCCCCGCCTGGAAAGACGTACGCTGACTCCGCACAAAGGTGAGACTGTCCTTGATGTCTACTCTGCTTCTCCACGTCTTACTGTGCCTGTGCGGATGTCTGCCTCTGCCTTCTCCTTCTCTACAGTGGCCTTCTTGGACTCTGGATCTGCAGGAAATTTTATTTTGGCCTCTCTCGTCAACAGGTTCAACATCCCGGTGACCAGTCTCGCCAGACCCCTCTACATCAATTGTGTAAATAATGAAAGATTGGACTGTACCATACGTTTCCGCACGGAGCCCCTTCTTATGAGCATCGGATCTCATCATGAGAGGATTGAACTTTTGGTCCTCCCCAATTGCACCTCGGAGATTCTCCTTGGACTTCCCTGGCTTCAACTTCATTCCCCAACCCTGGATTGGTCCACTGGGGAGATCAAGAGTTGGGGGTCCTCTTGTTCCAAGAACTGTCTAAAACCGGTTCCCAGTAACCCTTGCCGTAACTCTGTGGTTCCTCCAGTAACCGGTCTCCCTAAGGCCTATATGGACTTCGCGGATGTTTTCTGCAAAAAACAAGCTGAGACTCTACCTCCTCACAGGCCTTATGATTGCCCTATCGACCTCCTCCCGGGTACTACTCCACCCCGGGGCAGAATTTATCCTCTCTCTGCCCCAGAGACTCTTGCCATGTCCGAATACGTCCAGGAGAATCTAAAAAAGGGCTTTATCCGTAAATCCTCCTCTCCTGCCGGAGCCGGATTTTTCTTTGTGTCCAAAAAAGATGGCTCCCTACGTCCTTGCATTGACTACCGCGGTCTTAATAAAATCACGGTTAAGAACCGCTACCCCTTACCCCTCATCTCTGAACTCTTTGATCGCCTCCAAGGTGCCCACATCTTCACTAAATTGGACTTAAGAGGCGCCTATAACCTCATCCGCATCAGAGAGGGGGACGAGTGGAAAACGGCATTTAACACCAGAGATGGACACTTTGAGTATCTGGTCATGCCCTTTGGACTGTGCAATGCCCCTGCCGTCTTCCAAGACTTTGTCAATGAAATTTTTCGTGATCTGTTATACTCCTGTGTTGTTGTATATCTGGACGATATCCTAATTTTTTCTGCCAATCTAGAAGAACACCGCCAGCATGTCCGTATGGTTCTTCAGAGACTTCGTGACAACCAACTCTATGCCAAAATTGAGAAATGTCTGTTTGAATGCCAATCTCTTCCTTTTCTAGGATATTTGGTCTCTGGCCAGGGACTACAGATGGATCCAGACAAACTCTCTGCCGTCTTAGATTGGCCACGCCCCTCCGGACTCCGTGCTATCCAACGCTTTTTGGGGTTCGCCAATTATTACAGGCAATTTATTCCACATTTTTCTACCATTGTGGCTCCTATCGTGGCTTTAACCAAAAAAAATGCTGATCCCAAGTCCTGGCCTCCTCAAGCAGAAGACTCCTTTAAACGACTCAAGTCTGCCTTTTCTTCGGCTCCCGTGCTCTCCAGACCTGACCCTTCCAAACCCTTCCTATTGGAGGTTGATGCCTCCTCAGTGGGAGCTGGAGCTGTTCTTCTACAAAAAAATTCTTCCGGGCATGCTGTCACTTGTGGTTTTTTCTCTAGGACCTTCTCTCCAGCGGAGAGGAACTACTCCATCGGGGATCGAGAGCTTCTAGCCATTAAATTAGCACTTGAGGAATGGAGGCATCTGCTGGAGGGATCAAGATTTCCTGTTATTATCTACACCGACCACAAGAACCTCTCCTACCTCCAGTCTGCCCAACGGCTGAATCCTCGCCAGGCCCGGTGGTCTCTGTTCTTTGCCTGATTTAATTTTGAGATTCACTTTCGTCCTGCCGATAAGAACATTAGGGCCGATGCTCTCTCTCGTTCCTCGGATGCCTCAGAAGTTGATCTCCCTCCGCAACACATCATTCCACCTGACTGCCTGATCTCCACTTCTCCTGCCTCCATCAGGCAGACTCCTCCAGGAAAGACCTTTGTTTCTCCACGCCAACGCCTCGGAATCCTCAAATGGGGTCACTCCTCCCATCTCGCAGGTCATGCGGGCATCAAGAAATCTGTGCAACTCATCTCCCGCTTCTATTGGTGGCCGACTCTGGAGACGGATGTTGGGGACTTTGTGCGAGCCTGCACTATCTGTGCCCGGGATAAGACTCCTCGCCAGAAGCCCGCTGGTTTTCTTCATCCTCTGCCTGTCCCCGAACAGCCTTGGTCTCTGATTGGTATGGATTTTATTACTGATTTACCCCCTTCTCGTGGCAACACCGTTATTTGGGTGGTCGTTGATCGATTCTCCAAAATGGCACATTTCATCCCTCTTCCTGGTCTTCCTTCTGCGCCTCAGTTGGCTAAACAATTTTTTGTACACATTTTTCGTCTTCACGGGTTGCCTACGCAGATTGTCTCGGATAGAGGGGTCCAATTCGTGTCTAAATTCTGGAGGGCTCTCTGTAAACAACTCAAGATTAAATTAAATTTTTCCTCTGCATATCATCCCCAGTCCAATGGACAAGTAGAAAGAATTAACCAGATCCTGGGTGATTATTTGCGACATTTTGTTTCCTCCCGCCAGGATGACTGGGCAGATCTCCTTCCATGGGCCGAATTCTCGTATAACTTCAGGGTCTCTGAATCTTCCTCCAAATCCCCATTTTTCGTGGTGTACGGCCGTCACCCTCTTCCCCCCCTCCCTACCCCCTTGCCCTCTGGTCTGCCCGCTGTGGATGAAATTTCTCGTGACCTTTCCATTATATGGAGAGAGACCCAAAATTCTCTCTTACAGGCTTCTTCACGCATGAAGAGGTTCGCGGATAAGAAAAGAAGAGCTCCCCCCGTTTTTTCCCCTGGAGACAAGGTATGGCTCTCCGCTAAATATGTCCGCTTCCGTGTCCCTAGCTACAAGTTGGGACCACGCTATCTTGGTCCTTTCAAAATTTTGTGTCAAATTAATCCTGTCTCTTATAAACTTCTTCTTCCTCCTTCTCTTCGTATCCCTAATGCCTTTCACGTCTCTCTTCTCAAACCACTCATCCTCAACCGTTTTTCTCCCAAATCTGTTCCTCCCACTCCTGTTTCCGGCTCCTCGGACGTCTTCTCGGTCAAGGAAATTTTGGCTGCCAAAAAGGTCAGAGGGAAAAATTTTTTTTTAGTAGACTGGGAGGGTTGTGGTCCTGAAGAGAGATCCTGGGAACCTGAGGACAACATCCTTGACAAAAGTCTGCTCCTCAGGTTCTCAGGCTCCAAGAAGAGGGGGAGACCCAAGGGGGGGGGTACTGTTACGCCGAGCGCTCCGGGTCCCCGCTCCTCCCCGGAGCGCTCGCTTCACTCCCTCCGCTGCAGCGCTCCGGTCACGTCCTCTGACCCGGGGCGCTGCGATCCCGCTGCCAGCCGGGATGCGATTCGCGATGCGGGTAGCGCCCGCTCGCGATGCGCACCCCGGCTCCCCTACCTGACTCGCTCCCCGTCTGTTCTGTCCCGGCGCGCGCGGCCCCGCTCCCTAGGGCGCGCGCGCGCCGGGTCTCTGCGATTTAAAGGGCCACTGCGCCGCTGATTGGCGCAGTGGTTCCAATTAGGGTTTTCACCTGTGCACTTCCCTATATTACCTCACTTCCCTTGCACTCCCTTGCCGGATCTTGTTGCCTTAGTGCCAGTGAAAGCGTTCCTTGTGTGTTCCTTGCCTGTGTTTCCAGACCTTCTGCCGTTGCCCCTGACTACGATCCTTGCTGCCTGCCCCGACCTTCTGCTACGTCCGACCTTGCTTCTGCCTACTCCCTTGTACCGCGCCTATCTTCAGCAGCCAGAGAGGTGAGCCGTTGCTAGTGGATACGACCTGGTCACTACCGCCGCAGCAAGACCATCCCGCTTTGCGGCGGGCTCTGGTGAAAACCAGTAGTGGCTTAGAACCGTTCCACTAGCACGGTCCACGCCAATCCCTCTCTGGCACAGAGGGTCCACTACCTGCCAGCCGGCATCGTGACACATATCCCCAACATATCCCCAACACATCCCCAACATATCCCCAACATATCCCCAATATATCCCCAATATATCCCCAACATATCCCCAACATATCCCCAACATATCCTCAACATATCCTCAATATAGCCCCAACATATCCCCAACATATCCCCAACATATCCCCAACATATCCCCAACATATCCCCAACATATCCCCAATATATCCTCAATATAGCCCCAACATATCCCAAACATATCCCCAACATATCCTCAACATATCCTCAATATATCCCCAACATATCCCCAACATATCCCCAATATATCCCCAACATATCCTCAATATATCCCCAACATATCCCCAACATATCCCCAACATATCCCCAACATATCCCCAACATATCCCCAACATATCCTCAACATATCCTCAATAAATCCCCAACATATCCCCAACATATCCTCAACCTATCCCCAACATATCCCCAACATATCCCCAACATATCCCCAACATATCCCCAACATATCCCCAACATATCCCCAACATATCCCCCAACATATCCCAAACATATCCCCAACATATCCTCAACATATCCTCAATATATCCCCAACATATCCCCAACATATCCCCAATATATCCCCAACATATCCTCAATATATCCCCAACATATCCCCAACATATCCCCAACATATCCCCAATATATCCTCAACATATCCTCAATATATCCCCAACATATCCTCAACATATCCCCCCCAACATATCCCCAACATATCCCCAACATATCCCCCACATATCCCCCACATATCCCCCAACATATCCCCAACATAACCCCAACATATCCTCAATATACTTTGAGCACTGAATCACCTAAAATGGGATAATCGCCTGATTTGTTTGTGCCTGGCGATTTTATACATGCACTTAATCTGTATGTACAACTTGATTATAATATGACACACTGTATTTTGATAAGCGATTGTATGTATTATGTATTTATTATGATTTTTTACACCGTTTTAACACTTATAAATATGTCATGTGATATGTAAATTTTGATGATGTCACTTATGAAGGGGTGTATTTAAACCCCATTAGTATCACTTGTTAAACACTTGAAAATGGCGATGTGAGATCGCTGAAACGTTGTCTCGTATATGGAATAAAGAACACTTTCTTTTGCACTAACTTTTTGTGTGCTGCCTATTATCATCTTTATCTAAAGCGGGATCGGAGCACCGAGATCCAGTCGGCATGCACCCCTGGGATTTTTTACTTGATGTGCTGCTTATTATTGATCTATAAATATATATATATATATATATATATATATATATATATATATATATATTATTAGATCACCTCCTTGTTATATATACAGTCCTGGGTATAAATAGATCATGGAGAGATCTCTGTACTGTCCTGATATTTAATATATATTATTAGATCACCTCCTTGCTATATATACAGTCCTGGGTATAAATAGATCATGGAGAGATCTCTGTACTGTCCTGATATATTATATATATTAATAGATCACCTCCTTGTTATATATACAGTCCTGGGTATAAATAGATCATGGAGAGATCTCTGTACTGTCCTGATATATTATATATATTATTAGATCACCTCCTTGTTATATATACAGTCCTGGGTATAAATAGATCATGGAGAGATCTCTGTACTGTCCTGATATATTATATATATTATTAGATCACCTCCTTGTTATATATACAGTGCTGGGTATAAATAGATCATGGAGAGATCTCTGTACTGTCCTGATATATTATATATATTATTAGATCACCTCCTTGTTATATATACAGTCCTGGGTATAAATAGATCATGGAGAGATCTCTGTACTGTCCTGATATATTATATATATTATTAGGTCACCTCCTTGTTATATATACAGTCCTGGGTATAAATAGATCATGGAGAGATCTCTGTACTGTCCTGATATATTATATATATTATTAGATCACCTCCTTGTTATATATACAGTCCTGGGTATAAATAGATCATGGAGAGATCTCTGTACTGTCCTGATATATTATATATATTATTAGATCACCTCCTTGTTATATATACAGTCCTGGGTATAAATAGATCATGGAGAGATCTCTGTACTGTCCTGATATATTATATATATTATTAGATCACCTCCTTGTTATATATACAGTCCTGGGTATAAATAGATCATGGAGAGATCTCTGTACTATCCTGATATATTATATATATATATTATTAGGTCTTCTCCTTGTGATATATACAGTCCTGGGTATAAATAGATCATGGAGAGATCTCTGTACTGTCCTGATATATTATATATATATTATTAGATCACCTCCTTGCTATATATACAGTCCTGGGTATAAATAGATCATGGAGAGATCTCTGTACTGTCCTGATATATTATATATATATTATTAGATCACCTCCTTGTTATATATACAGTCCTGGGTATAAATAGATCATGGAGAGATCTCTGTACTGTCCTGATATATTATATATATTATTAGGTCTTCTCCTTGTTATATATACAGTCCTGGGTATAAATAGATCATGGAGAGATCTCTGTACTGTCCTGATATATTATATATATTATTAGGTCACCTCCTTGTTATATATACAGTCCTGGGTATAAATAGATCATGGAGAGATCTCTGTACTGTCCTGATATATTATATATATTATTAGGTCACCTCCTTGTTATATATACAGTCCTGGGTATAAATAGATCATGGAGAGATCTCTGTACTGTCCTGATATATTATATATATTATTAGGTCTCCTCCTTGTTATATATACAGTCCTGGGTATAAATAGATCATGGAGAGATCTCTGTACTGTCCTGATATATTATATATATTATTAGGTCACCTCCTTGTTATATATACAGTCCTGGGTATAAATAGATCATGGAAAGATCTCTGTACTGTCCTGATATATTATATATATTATTAGGTCACCTCCTTGTTATATATACAGTCCTGGGTATAAATAGATCATGGAGAGATCTCTGTACTGTCCTGATATATTATATATATTATTAGGTCACCTCCTTATTATATATACAGTCCTGGGTATAAATAGATCATGGAGAGATCTCTGTACTGTCCTGATATATTATATATATTATTAGGTCACCTCCTTTTTATATATACAGTCCTGGGTATAAATAGATCATGGAGAGATCTCTGTAATTTCCTGATATATTATATATATATTATTAGGTCACCTCCTTGTTATATATACAGTCCTGGGTATAAATAGACCATGGAGAGATCACTGTACTGTCCTGATATATTTATACATAGTTATTAGGTCTCCCCTAAGCCTTCTTTTTTCTAAACTAAATAACCCTAATTCTGATAATCTTTCTGGGTACTGTAGTCCTCCCATTCCCCGTATTACTCTGGTTGCCCGTCTTTGAACCCTCTCCAGCTCCACTATATCTTTCTTGTACACCGGTGCCCAGTACTGTACACAGTATTCCATATGTGGTCTGACCAGTACTGTACACAGTATTCCATATGTGGTCTGACCAGTACTGTGCACAGTATTCCATGTGTGCTCTGACTAGTACTGTACACAGTATTCTATGTGTGGTCTGATCAGTACTGTACACAGTATTCTATGTGTGGTCTGATCAGTACTGTACACAGTATTCTATGTGTGGTCTGACCAGTACTGTACACAGTATTCCATGTGTGGTCTGATCAGTACTGTACACAGTATTCCATGTGTGGTCTGATCAGTACTGTACATAGTATTCCATGTGTGGTCTGATCAGTACTGTACACAGTATTCCATGTGTGGTCTGACCAGTACTGTACACAGTATTCCATGTGTGGTCTGATCAGTACTGTACACAGTATTCCATGTGTGGTCTGATCAGTACTGTACACAGTATTCTATGTGGGGTCTGACCAGTACTGTACACAATATTCTCACAGTATTCTCACAACAATTTTAGGGGAACCCTCCTAGGGGAACCCTTAAACTAAGTACCCCCCAATATTAATTAATTCATCTATTTAAAATGTACTCTGTGACCAACATAATTATGTGATTCAACAATTCGGTGTAATGACAGCACCACTAATTTTAAAACCACAGTTAGTCACCAGGCTCTTTAACTCCTATACTGTCTTTTGTAAACACTTGATTGTGTGATGACAGAGTGAGCATTAATTAATAGCTCACTCTTCTATATAATAGGAGCCGGTGACTACTGCTAATTAAAATAACCAAAAGTTAGCCAGCCCTTCCAACGTTTCACTGGAACCCCAGCTTCGTCAGGAAAGTATGGTGGCTAATGGCCGGCGGGCGTCTCATGCTGCCTTTTATATCGTCGCGTCTGACGTTGAATATGCCGGCCGCGGCATATCATCCAATCACCGGCCGGCTCAGAAGCTTATATGCTTTGTTATGATGGTTGTTCATCCAATCAAGATCGTATTAACTGATCATGTGAGTAAACATGCTGGACGTCACTAAGTGGCGCCCAGCATATGATTGGATATCATTATACCCATGGGTAAGGTCCATAGCGCATGCGTCAGTCTCGCGCATGTCCGCAGACTTATACATATCTTGTAGTCTTAGCGTCTAATGCGCAGGCGCCGATCCCCACGCACGTCAATACACTTGGAAAATATCTTTTACCGTATAGTTCTAGCCGCACATGTCAATGGACTTAGACATGCTGGCACCTTTTATACTCCAAGTCAATTGTTAGACTGGCTCGATCCAGGGTAAGTATCTTTTAGCTGGATAGATGTTATATCCTATATGTTGATATGTTCCATGTGTGGTCTGACCAGTACTGTACACAGTATTCCATGTGTGGTCTGACCAGTACTGTACACAGTATTCTATGTCTGGTCTGACCAGTACTGTACACAGTATTCCATGTGTGGTCTGACCAGTACTGTACACAGTATTCCATGTGTGGTCTGAACAGTACTGTACACAGTATTCTCTGTGTGGTCTGACCAGTACTGTACACAGTATTCTATGTGTGGTCTGACCAGTACTGTACACAGTATTCTCTGTGTGGCCTGACCAGTACTGTACACAGTATTCTATGTGTGGTCTGACCAGTACTGTACACAGTATTCCATGTGTGGTCTGACCAGTACTGTACACAGTATTCTATGTGTGGTCTGACCAGTACTGTACACAGTATTCTATGTGTGGTCTGACCAGTACTGTACACAGTATTCTATGTGTGATCTGACCAGTACTGTTCACAGTATTCCATGTGTGCTCTGACCAGTAATGTACACAGTATTCCATGTGTGCTCTGACCAGTACTGTACACAGTATTCCATGTGTGCTCTGACCAGTAATGTACACAGTATTCTTTGTGTGCTCTGACCAGTACTGTACACAGTATTCCATGTGTGCTCTGACCAGTACTGTACACAGTATTCTATGTGTGGTCTGACCAGTACTGTACACAGTATTCTTTGTGTGGTCTGAACAGTACTGTACACAGTATTCCATGTGTGCTCTGACCAGTACTGTACACAGTATTCTCTGTGTGGCCTGACCAGTACTGTACACAGTATTCTATGTGTGGTCTGACCAGTACTGTACACAGTATTCCATGTGTGGTCTGACCAGTACTGTACACAGTATTCTATGTGTGGTCTGACCAGTACTGTACACAGTATTCTATGTGTGGTCTGACCAGTACTGTACACAGTATTCTATGTGTGATCTGACCAGTACTGTTCACAGTATTCCATGTGTGCTCTGACCAGTAATGTACACAGTATTCCATGTGTGCTCTGACCAGTACTGTACACAGTATTCCATGTGTGCTCTGACCAGTAATGTACACAGTATTCCATGTGTGCTCTGACCAGTACTGTACACAGTATTCCATGTGTGCTCTGACCAGTACTGTACACAGTATTCTATGTGTAGTCTAACCAGTACTGTACACAGTATTCTATGTGTGGTCTGATCAGTACTGTACACAGTATTCTATGTGTGGTCTGACCAGTACTGTACACAGTATTCTATGTGTGGTCTGACCAGTACTGTACACAGTATTCCATGTGTGCTCTGACCAGTACTGTACACAGTATTCTATGCGTGGTGTGACCAGTACTGTACACAGTATTCTATGTGTGGTCTGACCAGTACTGTACACAGTATTCTATGTGTGGTCTGACCAGTACTGTACACAGTATTCCATGTGTAGTCTGACCAGTACTGTACACAGTATTCTATGTGTGGTCTGACCAGTACTGTACACAGTATTCTATGTGTGGTCTGACCAGTACTGTACACAGTATTCTTTGTGTGGTCTGAACAGTACTGTACACAGTATTCCATGTGTGCTCTGACCAGTACTGTACACAGTATTCTATGTGTGGTCTGACCAGTACTGTACACAGTATTCTTTGTGTGGTCTGAACAGTACTGTACACAGTATTCCATGTGTGCTCTGACCAGTACTGTACATAGTATTCCATGTGTGCTGAAGGTATAACCAACTAGTGCAGTGGTCTCAAACTGTGGGCCCTCCAGCCTTTGGCTGTCCGGGCATGCTGGGAGTTGAAGTTTTGCAACATCTGGAGGGAAATAGTCTGAGGCCACTGAACTAGTGTAACTGCAGTATACTGAAGGCTGCGATCCACACCTATAGTGTATCCATAAAATATACTCAGGGTAAAGCCAACTGGTGCAAGGATTTATAGCTGTAAGGGATCCTATGGGGAGAAATGTACAATCTTCAGGATGTCGTTCTTAGCGAACCTACTTTGGATCAAAGTCTGAAGCCTGCAGTTCATGGTTCATATTATAACCTCTTATGTGGTTCCTGGGTCTTCAATAAGAGACTTTGCTACTTCTATCCAAACATTTTACAGATTTGGCTCGGTGCTAATTCTTCCTCTTCCAGGTTTATAGGTTTATTACCCTTCCTCCTCCCCCCTCGGGTCTCTTCCAGTCCTTGTAATTTTGGGTTATGTTTTGTAGCCTTAATCTCTCTATCTGCGGCAGTATTAGGTCTATTCCTAAAGCGTCCCATTTGGCCTGTGTACTTTTTATTCACGCGGCCGCCATCCAAGTCTACGAGATTTAATGTGTGTTTTAGCCGATTCAATGAAGCTTTTCAGAAACTCCTTTTTTTATTTTTTTTGTGGCTCCCCTGTAAAACATCTTATTATAAGACGAGTCAAACGTTCTAACCTAATGATGACTATTGCCTGGATGCCCCCGACCCTCACCTGCCCAATGACCATTACCGACATTACATTAATGCCGCCGCCGTTAGTTTTACTCCCTTTTCCAACATTTCAGTAAAATCGTTTTTCTTATAATGATAAAAATCTACAGGTCTGGCCGGAACGACGGGTTCCAGAGCCCCGGCCTCTATCTGGACGCTTAAATGACCCCAGATGAGAGCTCAGCCGAAATTTCCTATCTTTTCCATTTGCATTAATGAGTCGTTTTCTGCAAACTGTTTTATACTCTGAGACTCACCGCCGGGTCTATCTACCTCTGCACTTCTCTTCGTACAGATTAGAAATGTAGACGGCGCATTTAAACTGCATTCACCCGAGCAGAACAGAGGATTTCAGGGAAAGCGTGAGTTTACAGACAGAGGGGGTATTTACAAATAATGGCTGTGGTTTGTGTTTTTTTTACTCCTTTTTTTTCATGGTGGCTTTTTAAAGGGGTACTCTGCCCTTAGACATCTTATCCCCTATCCAAAGTATAGGGGATATGATGTCTGATCGCGGGGGTCCCGCTGCTGGTGACCCACTACAATCTCGGCTGCAGCACCCCAAACATCCGGTGCACGGAGCGAACTGAATGACTCATGGACAAGCCTGATGCTGCTGCACAACTGGTTGGCGTCTCAGTAGGAATGGGGACCCCTAGTGGTGGGATTCTGATGAGCCTTTTTCTTGAAAAACTACTAGAAAATGGTGAAACAAACATATAGGTGTCTAATTTGCATCCGTAAAAACGTAGTAATTTTAATTTTAATGTGATAATCGGGATAAACATGTAAACAAGTATGGTTTGTAAATGTAATTGTACCAAATATCCAGACCTTTAAAAATGTCCATCCTAACCATATTATAAAATGTTTACAAATTAAAAAAAAAAAATTACAAATTAAACAAAGTTTTACAAATTTAAAAAAGTATTTAGTCAGCCACCAATTGTACAAGTTCTCCCCCTTATAAAGATGAGAGGCTGTAATTATCATCATAGGTTATAACCTCAACTATGAGACAGAATGAGAAAAAAATCCATAAAATCACATTGTCTGATTATTAAAGAATTTATTTGCAAATTTGGTCACCTACAAACAAGCAAGATTTCTGGCTCTCACAGACCTGTAACTTCTCCTTTAAGAGTCTCCTCTGTCCTCCACTCGTTACCTGTATTAATGGCTCCTGTGTGAACTTGTTATCAGTATAAAAGACACCTGTCCACAACCTCAAACAGTCACACTCCAAACTCCACTATGGCCAAGACCAAAGAGCTGGCGAAGGACACCAGAAACAAAATTGTAGACCTGCACCAGGCTGGGAAGGCTTAATCTGCAATAGGCAAGCAGCTTGATGTGAAGAAATCAACTGTGGGAGCAATTATAAGAAAATGGAAGACATACAAGACCACTGATAAGCTCCCTTGACCTGCAACTCCACACAGGATCTCACCCCATGGTGTCAAAATGGTCAGATGAAACCAAAGTAGAACTATTTGGTAAAAACTCAACTCGTCATGTTTGGAGGAGAAGGAATGCTGAGTTGCATCCAAAGAACACCATACCTACTGTGAAGCATGGGGGTGCAAACATCATGCTTTGGGGCTGTTTTTCAGTAAAGAGACCAGGACGACTTGATCTGTGTAAAGGAAAGAATGAATGGGGCCATGTATCATGAGATTTTGAGTGAAAACCTCCTTCCATCAGCAAGGGCATTGAAGATGAAACGTGGCTGGGTCTTTCAGCATGACAATGATCCCAAACACACTACCCAGGCAAAGAAGGAGTGGCTTTCTAAGAAGCATTTCAAGGTCCTGGAGTGGTCTAGCCAGTCTCCAGATCTCAACCCCATAGAAAACCTTTGGAGGGAGTTGAAAGTCTGTGTTGCCCAGCGACAGCCCCAAAACATCACTGCTCTAGAGGAGATCTGCATGGAGGAATGGGCCAAAATATCAGCAACAGTGAGAACCTTGTGAAGACAGAAAACATGTGACCTCTGTCATTGCCAACAAAGTGGATATAACAAAATATTGAGATGAACTTTTCTTATTGACCAAATACTTATTTTCCACCATAATTTGCAAATAAATTCTTTAATAATCAGACAATGTGATTTTATGGATTTTTTCTCATTCTGTCTCATAGTTGAGGTTATAACCGATGATGATAATTACAGCCTCTCATCTTTATAAGGGGGAGAATTTGTACAATTGGTGGCTGACTAAATACTTTTTTGCCCCACTTTATATGTCAAATAACAAGGTGATCTGCTTATAATAATGAATAATTTCATCTAATTTTAGTAATGTGTGTTCTTTATGCCACTTTTTCTTATGGTGGTGATTTGCGCACTTCTTAAAGGGGTTGCACCAAATTTTGCACCTTTTTAAAAAGATAGCATTTTCATAAATTCCTGACCACCATAAAAACCTGACTCAAAACACTCATACCACAACCAAACACAGGAATGCGCGTATATTGAAAAGTCACAAAAAAAGTCACAAAAAATGCATTGCGCCAAAACAGTGAGACAATTTTACCCAAGAAATTAAGGGTAAAATGCTTCATAGATACACCCCAGAGAGTTAGAGAGTAGGACGACCAGCAGCACCAAGTATTTACGGAGAGGGGTGTACTGATCTAGGGGGGAGTCAGGATTAAAGGGGTATTCCACCGCTAGACATATTATCCCCTATTCAAAGGATAGGGGATAAGATGTCAGATCACCGGGGTCCCGCTGCTGCGGACCACCGTGATCTCTGCTGCGGCACCCCGCCATCATTACTGCGCAGAGCGAGTTCGCTCTGCACGTAATATTGGGCGGGACACGGGCCGGAGCATTGTTACATCATGGCTCCGCCCCTTGTGATGTCACGGCCAACCCCTTTCAATACAAGTCTATGGGAGGGGGCGTGGTGGTCGTCACGCCCCCTCCCATAGACTTTCATTAAGGGGACGGGCCTTGATGTCATGAGGGGCGGAGCCATGACGTCACGCTGCTCCGTCCTCCGTATCGCCCGTCATTACGCACAGAGTGAACTCGCTCTGTGCTGTAATGATAGCACAGTGCCGCAGCGGGGATCCCAGGGGTCCCCAGCAGCGGGACCGCGGCGATCTGACATCTTATCCCCTATCCTTTGGATAGGGGATAAGATGTCTAGGGGCGGAGTACTTCTTTAAGGGATACATAGAGAATAGAACAGAGTCTCCAGCAGCACAGAGTGTTTCAGGGGAATAATGTGTTGGTGTCATCAGGGGGTTGAAGTTTTGTAAGCAGGCCAGTATCCCAGTGGTGGCCCCAGATTGATTGTCCCTATTGCCCACGGTAAATTCCACATCTGCCCGTGTATCTGAATTCTGTATGGGGCTGAGCGGAGGATGTCTTGTATCTGGAGTGTAATGCAGAGCCATGGTGCAGCTATAGAATATACTCAGGGTAAAGCCAACTAGTGCAAGAGTCTGCAGAAAGGAAAACGGGAGGTTGTACTCCACAGCCATGGGGGGTATTTATCCTTTTTACCTTTTACCTCTTTAAAAAAAAAAATGAAATTTTCTATGTTTTTTTTTGTGTTTCAAAAAGTTTCCACTAGGTGTCTCCCATTTCCCCCCATCTCTTGCACAGACTTTGGACTCCTGCTGGCCTGGCAGATAAGTCCAAAATCAGGAAATGCTGAATGGGGGGGCAGCCTTAGCCAATCATAGCTCATCTCACACTGAACTGCTCTGGGCTGTGTGTAGCAGAGTGAGGGAGTCTGTGAATCTGAGACTGAGCAGAAAATACAGAACAATATCAAGGTAGAAAACTAACAAATAATAAAAATAAAGACCGGGGGTGGTTTATCATGGGGGCAGTGATCTGGGAGGATTATAACATTTAACAAGATCATGACAGGTCCTCTCTAAGCCTGCAGTTCAGTTCATGGTTCTTTGTTTCTTATTTGAACCTTTCTGCGGTTCCTGGATCTTCAATAAGGGGCCTGCGCTAAATTCCACATCTGTCCGTGTCTCTTTAAATACCATATCTACTGTTCTGCGGATGTATTCTGCGCACATTGGGGATTTCTGAGACTTCTCATCGAACCTTGAAGCCGATTCGGCATCACCTGCTCAATAGACTCCAGTCCTCACATTACAGATCGGAGCTCGGGGCCCCTTCGGCACCAGGACGCATCATTAATTTAGGTGGAAAGCAATTGACTCGTCTTTAACTTTACGACTTCTCATTTATATCACTAATGATGGTGAAAGTCTGAGCCGCGGCCGCTTCTGATTCTACCTAATTAAATATCCAGAGATGAGCGCCATTCCCGGAGACACCAGATCCAATGGCATGTGGCCCCTGACTGCGCACAGGCTAATATCTCAATGATGACACGTGGCCCCTGACTGCGCACAGGCTAATATCTCAATGATGACACGTGGCCCCTGACTGCGCACAGGCTAATACCGCACTAATGGCGAACATTAATAGCGCACCTGATTTTACTTTATAGATTATACCTCAAATCTAATCATTGTAGAGCGCGGCTTAGGGAAGAGCGGGTGTAATTGGGGGCTGACATCATCTTCCTCGTGTTTCCAGAATTAGTAACATTGTATTTCATACTAATAAGTAGAATAAAGCGATAAATGGAGCGGTAATGAAGATCACATGTTCCCCCGTGAGCCCTGTATATGGAGATCCTGTAAGGTTAGATTTATGGAGTCGACCTTTAAGCTCCCTGTATATAAGACCGGAAAAAGCCTTTTAACTTACACACAATATACATGAAGAGTTTCTAATAGTCTCTGGGGGATTTCACATAGAGATCCTAAGCCAAGTTACAATGGTGTAAGATGCACTACATGTACGAGGTGCACAGATCTTAATACATTGGGCCATCTTTGGCTCTGTTCATGCATTTTTGGAGTGAAATCTACAACATCTATGAGCTAGAATAGATCAGTCTAGACAATGCTCTGTGAGCTAAACATCCTGGACTCCAGACTGATACATTGTACATAGCTAGTCCTGCTCTCAGCTGAGAAGTATATACAATTGTATCCAGTCTAGACAATGCTCTGTGAGCTAAACATCCTGGACTCCAGACTGATACATTGTATATAGCTAGTCCTGCTCTCAGCTGAGAAGTGATACAATTGTATCCAGTCTATAGACAATGCTCTGTGAGCTAAACATCCTGGACTCCAGACTGATACATTGTACATAGCTAGTCCTGCTCTCAGCTGAGAAGTGATACAATTGTATCCAGTCTAGACAATGCTCTGTGAGCTAAACATCCTGGACTCCAGACTGATACATTGTACATAGCTAGTCCTGCTCTCAGCTGAGAAGTGATACAATTGTATCCAGTCTAGACAATGCTCTGGGAGCTAAACATCCTGGACCCCAGACTGATACATTGTACATAGCTAGTCCTGCTCTCAGCTGAGAAGTGATACAATTGTATCCAGTCTAGACAATGCTCTGTGAGCTAAACATCCTGGACTCCAGACTGATACATTGTACATAGCTAGTCCTGCCCTCAGCTGAGAAGTGATACAATTGTATCCAGTCTAGACAATGCTCTGTGAGCTAAACATCCTGGACCCCAGACTGATACATTGTACATAGCTAGTCCTGCTCTCAGCTGAGAAGTGATACAATTGTATCCAGTCTAGACAATGCTCTGTGAGCTAAACATCCCGGACCCCAGACTGATACATTGTACATAGCTAGTCCTGCTCTCAGCTGAGAAGTGATACAATTGTATCCAGTGTAGACAATGCTCTGTGAGCTAAACATCCTGGACTCCAGACTGATACATTGTACATAGCTAGTCCTGCTCTCAGCTGAGAAGTGATACAATTGTATCCAGTCTAGACAATGCTCTGTGAGCTAAACATCCTGGACTCCAGACTGATACATTTTGAACAATAAAGCATGCCAGTGGCGTATCTGCTAAAAAGGTGCAGAATTTGCAGGGAATAAAAATAGCAAATTGTGCGACTTTTTGGCATTTACGTCACAGACCTGCTGGACTTACAATGAGATGTGCGTCTCTTCCTAAATCCGCTTTGCTTCTGCGCCGCTGCCCCAAGACACATATTACAGGGTCAGCGCCTCCGGCTCGTTGTGGTGGGTAAGCAGAAATTCGTAAGTATGAATGGGAGTGCGGAATCCTTTAGAAGTCTAATTTGAGGTGTAAATTCCGGGTGAATAGACCCTTATAATTTCTCAAACTTGGTAACAAAGTTTCCATGTTGTAATGAACGCCCCCCCCCCCCCCCCCCCCCCCCCCCGTCACCTCCATCTGTCCTTTTCGCCATAGTTGCCTCTCTCGTTGTTTCCATGGCGACCCTCTCTGTTTTGCTACGGCATTTTACGCATCTGTTCTACATAACTTGTCGATGGCGAAACTCATAAAGGTGATGACGGATTCAACCTTTGGCAGAACATTTATTGGGAATTAATGGTGTCTAAGTGATGGAACATTCTCCGCACGACGAGAAGATGGAGGCAGCGGAATCCGAGATCGCCAGATGAAAAATACGGCGGCAACATCCCGGGATTATTATATGATTGCGCGGCTCCTGATGAACTAATGCCGCCTGACTGTACGCACTGAGCCGCCACATCTCTGCTCATTTCTCTCACCTTGTAAACGTTTAACTCCGCCGCTCGCCGCCATTATTGTTCATAACCATAGGATGGGGCTCAATCTAATGTCTATAGTACAATAGGTCAACATATCCCATAGAGCAGTGGTCTTCAACCTGCGGACCTCCAGATGTTTCAAAACTACAACTCCCAGCATGTCCGGACAGCCGATGGCTGCCATAGAGAAACACCAAAGATATAGTATAAATATACAAATAATCTTTATGGCACAAATGACGTCCAGTTGAAAAGAACAGACACAAGGGTGTTATTTAAAAACAATTAAAACTGGTTCATTAGAGCTAAAGCACAACTTAGGGGAGAGGCCATGAACCCCCTCCCCTAGGAAAAGGACCCCGTCCCCCAAAAATATATATAAAGAGGGTAAATACCTAGTAAACTCCAATCTGTGACCAACCAATTAAATGATAATGAACGTCAATGGTTTCCTAGTAACAAGCCCTAAAACACCGCGATGCATGAATATCAGAATACAATTCAACACATAAAACCATGCAGGATGTCAAGAGAATATATATATATGATGCTAAGAAACAATGTATCACAGTGGGCATAGTATGGTAATAGCGTATACACTAAATGAGGCAAACGTCCCAAGATGGTGGCAATGGTACAACAGGGACGGGGCCACAGAGAACCCCACACGTTCCGTCGCTTCCTGGCAACTTCCTCAGGGGTGTTGTGCTCATACCTGGTACGTGTGCCCTTATATATGTGCCCTTATGTATGTGCCCTTATATATGTGCCCTTATGTATGTGCCCTTATATGTGTGCCCTTATATATGTTCCCTTATATGTGTGCCCTTATATATGTCCCCTTATATATGTGCCCTTATGTATGTGCCCTTATATATGTTCCCTTATATATGTGCCCTTATATATGCTCCCTTATATATGTGCCCTTATGTATGTGCCCTTATATATGTGCCCTTATATATGTGCCCTTATATATGTGCCCTTATGTATGTGCCCTTATATATGTCCCCTTATATATGTGCCCTTATATATGTGCCTTTATGTATGTGCCCTTATATATGTTCCCTTATATGTGTGCCCTTATGTATGTGCCCTTATATATGTGCCCTTATGTATGTGCCCTTATATATGTCCCCTTATATATGTGCCCTTATATATGTGCCCTTATGTATGTGCCCTTATATATGTCCCCTTATATATGTGCCCTTATGTATGTGTCCTTATATATGTGCCCTTATATATGTGCCCTTATATATGTGCCCTTATGTATGTGCCATTATATATGTGCCCTTATATGTGTGCCCTTATATGTGTGCCCTTATGTATGTGCCCTTATGTATGTGCCCTTATATATGTGCCCTTATGTATGTGCCCTTATATATGTCCCCTTATATATGTGCCCTTATATATGTGCCCTTATGTATGTGCCCTTATATATGTGCCCTTATATGTGTGCCCTTATATGTGTGCCCTTATATATGTCCCCTTATATATGTGCCCTTATGTATGTGCCCTTATATATGTGCCCTTATGTATGTGCCCTTATATATGTCCCCTTATATATGTGCCCTTATATATGTGCCCTTATGTATGTGCCCTTATATATGTCCCCTTATATATGTGCCCTTATGTATGTGCCATTATATATGTGCCCTTATATGTGTGCCCTTATGTATGTGCCCTTATGTATGTGCCCTTATATATGTGCCCTTATATATGTCCCCTTATATGTGTGCCCTTATGTATGTGCTCTTATATGTGTGCCCTTATGTGTGTGCCCTTATGTATGTGCCCTTATGTATGTGCCCTTATGTATGTGCCCTTATGTATGTGCCCTTATATATGTGCCCTTATGTATGTGCCCTTATATATGTGCCCTTATGTATGTGCCCTTATATATGTGCCCTAATTAGTGCAAACATACTTTGCAGATGGAAATGTTAAAATGGCGTGATGGTCACGGTGAGACGCCAGAGTCACTTCTGGTCTCTGTATGTACATCACTTCCCCCAGAACATGTGATAAAATAGCGCGTGCATGCGTATAATGAAGCGCATTATTGGCGCACACTGCCATTATTGGACCCACTTCGTTGGCAAACGGGATGCCGAAATGTACATTCCATTTAAAATCTAGAATGCAGAATATACACAGGTGCTTCATAAAGAGAATCATTATATGTCGCAAGCAACCGCGGCTGTCCAGACCGGCGCATGCTCCATGGTCAATGCCAAGACACAAACCCATCAATCTGAACACAGACCTAACACTCTATATAAGTCAATGATTAACAAGAAGAAACCGTCATTCACTAACTGTGTACTGATTATCCTTCACCTCCAGAGCTGCACTCACTATTCTGCTGTTACATCATGTCTTATCCTCCAGAGCTGCACTCACTATTCTGCTGTTACATCATGTCTTATCCTCCAGTCACCTCAAGAGCTGCACTCATTATTCTGCTGTTACATCATGTCTTATCCTCCAGTCACTTCCAGAGCTGCACTCACTATTCTGCTGACAGATGTTGGGGCGGGTGTTGCTGGTTAAATTTTCTTTATCCATTTTAATTATTTGCAACTTTTGCATGAATTGCAAATTTTTGTGCATTCTTATTCTGCTGGATGTTTGGCATCAAAACCCACAAGGCAAGAACACGATTTACAAAATGCGCCAAAATTTATTGCAAGATAGTTCAAAAAATGTGGTGCCTTTGGTGCATACTAAAAAAAAGTTAGAAATGTGAAATAAAAAAAGGTGCAAAAGGTAAGATTGTACATCACAAACCCTGAAGTGGGAACATTGTGCGCTGACATCATCATCGTGTGCGCTGACATCATCATCATTATCATCATGTACGGTGACATCATCATTGGAGATGAGCGAATCGAAGCTGACGAACCCAAATTCGTTACGAATTTCATGAAATATTCGATATGCAACGAATCTGAATTTCGCCGCGATTCTATCGCGCAAATCGCTCTATTAAACTGCATTTTACAGCGTTCCAGGCTAAAGGAGACCTAAAAAGGTGGGTCCACATGTGAGTACATGGGGCAGGGGATTATGGGAGGGCGGGAAAGTACGGCGGGAAGGGAGGTAGGTGGGCTGACCCTGAATCACATGTGAGATGCAGCCTATCAGCATTTATTGACCCCTGTGATGTCACAGCATCATGTGATTCATCATCATGTGAGGTGACATCATCATTATGTGCTGTGACATCATCATCATGTGAGGTGACATCATCAGCCTGTATGGTGGCATCATCTTTGTGTGCGGTGACATCATCAGCCTGTGTGGTGACATCATCAGCCTGTGCGGTGACATCATTATGTTGTGCGGTGACATCATCTTTGTGTGCGGTGACATCATTATGTTGTGCGGTGACATCATTATGTTGTGTGGTGACATCATTAGTCCATTTTCCCTGCACTAAATTCTCTTGTGATACAGATACAGTAAGAGGCTTCCCTCCATTGTTGCCCCCGACCTGAACGCTTCTTTCACCTTTAAGAAATTGTTCGTGTAATTTGGCGCCGCTTTCATCTGACTATAGAAAAAATGTATCTTGTGTTTCGTAACATTTCTTGTGCGGAGCAACCAAATCCCGCAAGTGACAGCCGTGCGCCGCATCATCCATAATGTTTTTCTGTTTGTTTAGTTGTTACATAATTACAATAGCGATTTATAACCAGACTCACAATCGCGTTTTTCAATATCTGCGCATTTAAATGTATTATTGAACCAATTGCTCAGCGACTGTAATGGATTCTTTCTTCTTTCGGATGAAAGCGCCATTTGTTGATTTATAATTTTCCTTGTTGCTTATTGTACATAATTCTTTGTGCGCGGTTTCTGTGTGTTTTCCATTTGGGGAGGTTTATTATTCCCTGTGATTATAATGATATCAATCCTTTCTTTGCCTCTTTTTATTATTTTATGATTTTTAACTTAATTTCACTTCTGGCGGAAACTTTCACAAGTTCTGCGTTTCACTGAGTCATTTCACAGGCGATATAAAGGAGAACCTGTCGCTATAAGGCGTTTCTATTGGTTTATGGCTTCTACTAATATAATGAGATTCCCTCAAGAAGATTTAATAGCAGAGGACAGGACGGGGGTTGGAAAGTTTCTTTTATTTATTTTTTACTGTTAGATGCTGCGGCCATTCTCAAGCTTTCACCCTTGGTTCTTGACCTACAGTGTCTATATTTTTACTGGTAATTGTTGCCTCCATTTTCCAACTACTTCTCAACTGAAGTGACTATTATTACATATATATTTTACTGTTAGATGCTGCCGCTTTAAAAACTTGACCTTCATTGTGTCACATATGGACAGGGAACAGTGCAGCCCTAACTCATCCACAGCCACTGTCCCTACCTATTGCCTATCCGCCCTAAGTGAGGGATCAACAACCACAATGACAAACCCTCCCTGCTAAGTGCTGGGGCAGTGTTGTCAAAATAATAAAATACAAAAACAGTAGGAGTAAAGAAAAAGCTGGAGGCACACAAACTAACAGCAATACACTAAGACACACACGGTCAAATCAATGTCAGTTTAGCTGAGGTCGGTGCCTGAAGATAGTAGAGTACAGGAACGAAGAGCAAGAGCAGAGTCAGGGAAAAGCCAAAGATGAGTAAACAAGCAGGAGGTGTCAGCTAAGGTATAATGGACTGATCACTGCTCCTCGCTTATATAGGCAGGTGATCAGGGATATACCTTCCTGATATGTAGCAGAGCTGAGAACAAACCCCCAGACCACACAGGTGAGCTCCCAGCAGCTCCAGCCCAAATAGAGTCATTTAACTCTTCATGTTTAGCCAGACATTACACATTGCCTAGTTTTTACTGTTAGATGCTGCCGCCATTCTCAAGCTTCTTCCCCTGGTTCTTGACCCCCATTGCCTATATTTTTACTGGTAATTGCTGCCACCAAATTAAATTGCTGCCCTAAGGACGTGACCTTTATTACCTATACGTTTAATCTTAGAAGCTGACGCTATGCTCAAGCTGCCACCCTAGGCACTTGACCTCCATTACCTATTGTTTTTACTGTTAGATGCTGCTGCCATTCTCAAGTTGCCGCCCTAGGATCATGACATTTAGTACATATATATTTTTTACTCTAAGAAGCTGATGGCTTGCTCAAGCTGCCGCCCAAGGCACTTGACCTCAATTGCCTATATTTTGGATTACTGTTAGATGCTGCCGCCATTCTCAAGTGGCCACCCTAGGGACATGACCACCATTGCCAATATTTTTACTTGTTATTGCTGTCACCATTCTCAGGCTGCTGCCCTTGGGTCATTACCTTCATTGTCTATATTGTTTACTCTTAGAAGCTGACCCCTATTCCCAAGCTGCAGCCCTAGACTATTGACCTCCAATGCCTATTGTTTTTATTGTTAGATGCTGCCGCCATTCCCAAGATGCCGCCCTAGACACTTGACCTCCATTGCCTATTGTTTTTACCATTAGATGCTGCCGCCTTTCCCAAGCTGCCATACTAGACACTTGACCTCCATTGCCTATTGTCTTTACTGTTAGATGCTGCCGCCATTCCCAAGTTGCCGTCCTAGACACTTGACCTCCATTGCCTATTGTTTTTACTGTTAGATGCTGCCGCCATTCCCAAGCTGTCGCCCTAGACACTTGATCTCCATTGCCTATTGTTTTTACTGTTAGATGCTGCCGCCATTCGCAAGTTGCCGCCCTAGGCACTTGACCTCCATTGCCTATTGTTTTTACTGTTAGATGCTGCTGCCATTCCCAGTCTGCCGTACTAGACACTTGACCTCAATTACCTATTGTTTTTACTGTTAGATGCTGCCGCCATTCTCAAGTTGCCGCCCTAGACACTTGACCTTCATTGCCTATTGTTTTTACTGTTAGATGCTGCTGCCATTCCCAAGATGCTGCCCTAGGCACTTGACCTCCCTATTATTTTTTATTGTTAGATGCTGCTGACTTACATTGCCTACATTTTATACTGGTTATTGCTGCCACCATTCTCAAGCTGCTGCCCTAGGGTCATGACCTTCATTGCCTATATTTTAAACTCTTAGAAGCTGACGGCTTTCACGAGCTGCCACCCTAGACACTTGACCTCCATTGAATACTGTTTTTACTGTTAGATGCTGCCGCCATTCTCAAGTTGCCGCCCTTGGGACATGACCACGATTGAATAGTAATAAAAACATCCCAAAGCACATATAAAAGAACTTTCTTTAAGACAATGGTCTCAAACCGTTGCCTTCCAGATGTTGCAAAACTTCAACTCCCAGCATGCCCGGACAGCCAACGGCTGTCCGGGCATGCTGGGAGTTGAAATTTTGCAACCTCTGGAGGGCCACAATTTGAGAAAACTGCTTTAATGAAAGTGTGTCCCTCTAAGGGAGGCATTAAGAAGATTAATCTGATAAGAGTGAGCAGGGTGCGGCGGTATATTGTAAAGTGCCACCTGGGTGCAAAGAATGTGCCCCTCCCATGAGCAATGTCAGTGCTATTTCTACACCAGTGAGCGCCCCCTATCTACTACAAGACATATCTGCACGGCTATGCTGTGTGAGATTGGATATTCTCTGCCTCCAATAGACAGAAATGCCATTCAGGACTCTAGGAAAGCTGAGTCATTACACTGCCTGTGAGATGTAAGCAGCCGCCTCCCCACGATGATGAGGAGAACATTGTATCTCTATGGATATTAATATTCAGAACACAATAAGAGGCTCATTCAGCTGTTACTATAGGAGGAGGCCGCGGGGCTGGAGCGAATCTCTACAGGGTAATTGGGCGCACTTGATCCGGCGAGGTCACCAGGTGGGCAGAGGTCTAATGAAGCGATCTCGGAGAAGATGACTGCGCCGAGGGCGAGGAACCGGCACGGAGGTCCAGAAAACAATTTACATCACAATTATCCCCGGAACGCGGTGCGAAAAACTGCGAGAGTGCGAAGTAAAGGCCGGAGCGCGACATGAGGACATATAGGGCAGATTTATTATACTGTATATAGTATGAGGACATATAGGGCAGATTTATTATACTGTATATAGTATGAGGACATATAGGGCAGATTTATTATACTGTATATAGTATGAGGACATATAGGGCAGATTTATTATACTGTATATAGTATAAGAACATATAGGGCAGATTTATTATACTGTATATAGTATGAGGACATATAGGGCAGATTTATTATACTGTATATAGTATGAGGACATATAGGGCAGATTTATTATACTGTATATAGTATGAGGACATATAGGGCAGATTTATTATACTGTATATAGTATGAGGACATATAGGGCAGATTTATTATACTGTATATAGTATGAGGACATATAGGGCAGATTTATTATACTGTATATAGTATGAGGACATATAGGGACAGATTTATTATACTGTATATAGTATGAGGACATATAGGGCAGATTTATTATACTGTATATAGTATGAGGACATATAGGGACAGATTTATTATACTGTATATAGTATGAGGACATATAGGGCAGATTTATTATACTGTATATAGTATGAGGACATATAGGGCAGATTTATTATACTGTATATAGTATGAGGACATATAGGGCAGATTTATTATACTGTATATAGTATGAGGACATATAGGACAGATTTATTATACTGTATATAATATGAGGACATATAGGGGCAGATTTATTATACTATATATAGTATGAGGACATATAGGGGCAGATTTATTATATTGTACATAGTATGAGGACATATAGGGACAGATTTATTATACTGTATATAGTATGAGGACATATAGGGCAGATTTATTATATTGTACATAGTATGAGGACATATAGGGACAGATTTATTATACTGTATATAGTATGAGGACATATAGGGCAGATTTATTATACTGTATATAATATGAGGACATATAGGGGCAGATTTATTATACTGTATATAATATGAGGACATATAGGGGCAGATTTATTATACTGTATATAGTATGAGGACATATAGGGCAGGTTTATTATATTGTATATAGTATGAGGACATATAAGGCAGATTTATTATATTGTATATAGTATGAGGACATATAGGACAGATTTATTATACTGTATATAGTATAAGAACATATAGGACAGATTTATTATACTGTATATAGTATAAGAACATATAGGGCAGATTTATTATACTGTATATAGTATGAGGACATATAGGGACAGATTTATTATACTGTATATAGTATAAGAACATATAGGGCAGATTTATTATATTGTATATAGTATGAGGACATATAGGACAGATTTATTATACTGTATATAGTATGAGGACATATAGGGCAGATTTATTATACTGTATATAGTATGAGGACATATAGGGCAGATTTATTATACTGTATATAGTACGAGGACATATAGGGGCAGATTTATTATACTGTATATAGTATGAGGACATATAGGGCAGATTTATTATACTGTATATAGTATGAGGACATATAGGACAGATTTATTAAACTGTATATAATATGAGGACATATAGGGGCAGATTTATTATATTGTATATAGTATGAGGACATATAAGGCAGATTTATTATACTGTATATAGTATGAGGACATATAGGGGCAGATTTATTATACTGTATATAGTATGAGGACATATAGGGCAGATTTATTATACTGTATATAGTATGAGGACATATAGGGCAGATTTATTATACTGTATATAGTATGAGGACATATAGAGGCAGATATATTATAGTGTATATATAATATGAGGACATATAGGGGCAGATTTATTATACTGTATATAGTATGAGGACATATAGGGGCAGATTTATTATACTGTATATAGTATGAGGACATATAGGGGAAGATTTATTATACTGTATATAGTATGAGGACATATAGGGGCAGATTTATTATACTGTATATAGTATGAGGACATATAGGACAGATTTATTATACTGTATATAGTATGAGGACATATAAGGCAGATTTATTATACTGTATATAGTATGAGGACATACAGGACATATTTATTATACTGTATATAGTATAAGAACATATAGGGCAGATTTATTATATTGTATATAGTATGAGGACATATAGGACAGATTTATTATATTGTATATAGTATGAGGACATATAAGGCAGATTTATTATACTGTATATAGTATGAGGACATATAAGGCAGATTTATTATACTGTACATAGTATGAGGACATATAAGGCAGATTTATTACATTGTATATAGTATGAGGACATATAGGACAGATTAATTATACTGTATATAGTATAAGAACATATAGGGCAGATTTATTATACTGTATATAGTATGAGGAAATATAGGGCAGATTTATTATACTGTATATAGTATGAGGACATATAGGGGAAGATTTATTATACTGTATATAGTATGAGGACATATAGGGGCAGATTTATTATATTGTATATAGTATGAGGACATATAGGACAGATTTATTATACTGTATATAGTATAAGAACATATAGGGCAGATTTATTATACTGTATATAGTATGAGGACATATAGGACAGATTTATTATACTGTATATAGTATGAGGAAATATAGGGCAGATTTATTATACTGTATATAGTATGAGGACATATAGGGGAAGATTTATTATACTGTATATAGTATGAGGACATATAGGGGCAGATTTATTATACTGTATATAGTATGAGGACATATAAGGCAGATTTATTATACTGTATATAGTATGAGGACATATAAGGCAGATTTATTATACTGTATATAGTATGAGGACATATAAGGCAGATTTATTATATTGTATATAGTATGAGGACATATAAGGCAGATTTATTATATTGTATATAGTATGAGGACATATAGGACAGATTTATTATACTGTATATAGTATGAGGACATATAGGACAGATTTATTATACTGTATATAGTATGAGGACATATAGGGGCAGATTTATTATATTGTATATAGTATGAGGACATATAGCGTAGATTTATTATTCTGTATATAGTATGAGGACATATAGGGCAGATTTATTATACTGTATATAATATGAGGACATATAGGGGCAGATTTATTATACTGTATATAGTATGAGGACATATAGGGACATATTTATTATACTGTATATAGTATAAGAACATATAGGACAGATTTATTATACTGTATATAATATGAGGACATATAGGGGCAGATTTATTATACTGTATATAGTATGAGGACATATAGGGGCAGATTTATTATATTGTATATAGTATGAGGACATATAGGGACAGATTTATTATACTGTATATAGTATAAGAACATATAGGGCAGATTTATTATATTGTATATAGTATGAGGACATATAGGACATATTTATTATACTGTATATAGTATAAGAACATATAGGACAGATTTATTATACTGTATATAATATGAGGACATATAGGGGCAGATTTATTATACTGTATATAATATGAGGACATATAGAGCAGATTTATTATACTGTATATAGTATGAGGACATATAGGACATATTTATTATACTGTATATAGTATGAGGACATATAGGGGCAGATTTATTATACTGTATATAGTATGAGGACATATAGAGCAGATTTATTATACTGTATATAGTATGAGGACATATAGGACAGATTTATTATACTGTATATAGTATAAGAACATATAGGGCAGATTTATTATACTGTATATAGTATAAGGACATACAGGGGCAGATTTATTATACTGTATATAGTATGAGGACATATAGGGACAGATTTATTATACTGTATATAGTATAAGAACATATAGGGCAGATTTATTATATTGTATATAGTATGAGGACATATAGGACAGATTTATTATATTGTATATAGTATGAGGACATATAGGACAGATTTATTATATTGTATATAGTATGAGGACATATAGGACAGATTTATTATATTGTATATAGTATGAGGACATATAGGGCAGATTTATTATACTGTATATAGTATGAGGACAAATAGGGCAGATTTATTATATTGTATATAGTATGAGGACATATAGGACAGATTTATTATACTGTATATAGTATAAGAACATATAGGGCAGATTTATTATATTGTATATAGTATGAGGACATATAGGACAGATTTATTATACTGTATATAGTATGAGGACATATAGGACATATTTATTATACTGTATATAGTATAAGAACATATAGGGCAGATTTATTATATTGTATATAGTATGAGGACATATAGGACAGATTTATTATACTGTATATAGTATGAGAACATATAAGGCAGATTTATTATATTGTATATAGTATGAGGACATATAGGACAGATATATTATATTGTATATAGTATAAGGACATATAAGGCAGATTTATTATACTGTATATAGTATGAGGACATATAAGGCAGATTTATTATACTGTATATAGTATGAGGACATATAAGGCAGATTTATTATATTGTATATAGTATGAGGACATATAGGACAGATTTATTATACTGTATATAGTATAAGAACATATAGGGCAGATTTATTATACTGTATATAGTATGAGGACATATAGGACAGATTTATTATACTGTATATAGTATGAGGAAATATAGGGCAGATTTATTATACTGTATATAGTATGAGGACATATAGGGGAAGATTTATTATACTGTATATAGTATGAGGACATATAGGGGCAGATTTATTATACTGTATATAGTATGAGGACATATAAGGCAGATTTATTATACTGTATATAGTATGAGGACATATAAGGCAGATTTATTATATTGAATATAGTATGAGGACATATAAGGCAGATTTATTATATTGTATATAGTATGAGGACATATAGGACAGATTTATTATACTGTATATAGTATGAGGACATATAGGACATATTTATTATACTGTATATAGTATGAGGACATATAGGGCAGATTTATTATATTGTATATAGTATGAGGACATATAGCGTAGATTTATAATTCTGTATATAGTATGAGGACATATAGGGCAGATTTATTATACTGTATATAATATGAGGACATATAGGGGCAGATTTATTATACTGTATATAGTATGAGGACATATAGGGACAGATTTATTATACTGTATATAGTATAAGAACATATAGGGCAGATTTATTATATTGTATATAGTATGAGGACATATAGGAAAGATTTATTATACTGTATATAGTATGAGGACATATAGGACATATTTATTATACTGTATATAGTATAAGAACATATAGGACAGATTTATTATACTGTATATAATATGAGGACATATAGGGGCAGATTTATTATACTGTATATAGTATGAGGACATATAGGGGCAGATTTATTATATTGTATATAGTATGAGGACATATAGAGCAGATTTATTATACTGTATATAGTATGAGGACATATAGGACATATTTATTATACTGTATATAGTATGAGGACATATAGGGGCAGATTTATTATACTGTATATAGTATGAGGACATATGGGACAGATTTATTATACTGTATATAGTATAAGAACATATAGGGCAGATTTATTATACTGTATATAGTATGAGGACATATAAGGCAGATTTATTATACTGTATATAATATGAGGACATATAGGGGCAGATTTATTATACTGTATATAGTATGAGGACATATAGGACAGATTTATTATAATGTATATAGTATAAGAACATATAGGGCAGATTTATTATACTGTATATAGTATGAGGACATACAGGGGCAGATTTATTATACTGTATATAGTATGAGGACATATAGGGATAGATTTATTATACTGTATATAGTATAAGAACATATAGGGCAGATTTATTATATTGTATATAGTATGAGGACATATAGGACAGATTTATTATATTGTATATAGTATGAGGACATATAGGACAGATTTATTATATTGTATATAGTATGAGGACATATAGGACAGATTTATTATATTGTATATAGTATGAGGACATATAGGGCAGATTTATTATACTGTATATAGTATGAGGACAAATAGGGCAGATTTATTATATTGTATATAGTATGAGGACATATAGGACAGATTTATTATACTGTATATAGTATGAGGACATATAGGACATATTTATTATACTGTATATAGTATAAGAACATATAGGGCAGATTTATTATATTGTATATAGTATGAGGACATATAGGACAGATTTATTATACTGTATATAGTATGAGGACATATAGGACATATTTATTATACTGTATATAGTATAAGAACATATAGGGCAGATTTATTATATTGTATATAGTATGAGGACATATAGGACAGATTTATTATACTGTATATAGTATGAGAACATATAAGGCAGATTTATTATATTGTATATAGTATGAGGACATATAGGACAGATTTATTATACTGTATATAGTATGAGAACATATAAGGCAGATTTATTATACTGTATATAGTATGAGGACATATAGAGCATATTTATTATACTGTATATAGTAAAAGAACATATAGGGCAGATTTATTATACTGTATATAGTATGAGGACATATAGGGCAGATTTATTATACTGTATATAGTATGAGGACATATAGGGCAGATTTATTATATTGTATATAGTATGAGGACATATAGGGCAGATTTATTATACTGTATATAGTATAAGAACATATAGGGCAGATTTATTATATTGTATATAGTATGAGGACATATAGGACAGATTTATTATACTGTATATAGTATGAGGACATATAGGGCAGATTTATGATACTGTATATAGTATGAGGACATATAGGGCAGATTTATTATACTGTATATAGTATGAGGACATATAGGGCAGATTTATTATATTGTATATAGTATGAGGACATATAGGGGCAGATATATTATACTGTATATAGTATGAGGACATATAGGGGCAGATTTATTATACTGTATATAGTATGAGGACATATAGGGGCAGATTTATTATACTGTATATAGTATGAGGAAATATAGGGGCAGATATATTATAGTGTATACAGTATGAGGACATATAACGCAGATTTATTATACTGTATATAGTATGAGGACATATAGGGGCAGATGTATTATACTGTATATAGTATATGGACATATGGATTACTTTATTCCAATAGCTTTGCCAGATTATGGAGCATTTTACAAAGAACAGATAGTAGAGCGCAGTGTTGCCTATCATCGTTCGATGCTTTGCTATGGTTTTATATGGGGTAAGCAACTTACCCATCCCTTGCTTTATATTGTATCTTTACTTAATATTCTACGGTATGGAGCGCTCCTTTTCCTATAACTCACACTATATAGTTTTAATGTATCCTATGTGATGCAGCTTCACCCTGTCTCCTTATTACGGGTTTTTCCCTGTCAGCTCATATTAACATAAGGTAATGATAACAGGGTGAAGCTGCATCTCATAGAACATACAGGAGACTCTGCAGACTGCATTTACTGAAAGAAGAAGAGATCTGCAGATATTTATTGTATGGACTCACCTTCTATATTACTGCTCTACTGGTCTCTTAGATCAAGCCAAAATGATCTCTTCAGCGTCACTTAATGCATGGAGGGAAAGGTGGGTCTGAGAGCTGCTAATCCTGTAGTGCAAAAAGAAGTTGGCCACTCATACACTGGCCTGGTGGTTAGACTGGGATCACATGACCAGCTGTCCTAAGAAAAGGGCTCACCTACTGTGAATGTAACTGAGCTGGGATGACACATGTTACACTACAGGAATATTGCTGGAGAGTTATTTATACAAGCATTTATTCAGTGTTATACAAAAAGGCAGAGATGTAACTTGAATGGTACCTGGCATGTGCCATTTATACCACTGGTATCTTTATGTAGCAGGGGCACCAGTGTGACTATAGTTATGCTCCTGCTACCGTATCATACAGGATATGGGAGCTGCCCACAAGTCAGTAGAGGTCACACAGTAATGACGTTTTTCCCAACCAGGGCCCCTCCAACTGTTGTAAAACTACAACTCCCAACATGCCCGGACAGCCAACGGCTGTCCGGGCATGCTGGGAGTTGTAGTTTTACAACAGCTGGAGGTGCCCTGATTGGGAAACACTGCAATAATGTATCCGGTCCAGAAACTAGTTCAAGGAAAACTTCACATTGTTACATTGTAACCGTTTGTAATTGTTCTCTCCGTCTTTTCTTGCGCTAATTATCAGACTCCGCCCTTCCTTGCATAGGTGTCACAAAGTCATGTGACAACTTAGCCCTGCCTATACATTAGAAATCACCACAGCAAATGATACATATAAAACAAGTCAAATATCAAACATTTTGGCGTTCTGTACATTCCGGGCGCGGTCACTAGTGTATCACTATGTCAGGAGCAGATATTTTTTTAAGTATTTTGCATCGCTCTCCACAATGAGGGCCATTTCCCAACCGGCGGCTTTTAATGTGGCCGTAAATTGCTCTTTTTACAACCCTGGGTGACACCTCAGACGCATGAAATTATCAAAGCGCATTAGTTAAAAAAGGAACGGCAGCGAAATGCTTGGTCAGGTCAAAAAAATCTGAATAATCCTTTCAGAGGCCGCACTGGAGTTTATTGTTAACGCGCCACTTTATTGCCAAATAGAATTTGGGGGATGTTATGAAATGACACCAGAGATAAGCAAATTTATTTTACTGCAAAAACTTCCTGCAATCAAGGAGATTTGTATCAAGTGGAAGCAATTTTCTGGGCGGCTTTTTATTTATTTATTTATTTATTTTTGGTGTTTAATTTGCGAAAACGAAAATATGCAAAGGTTGATAAGCAAAAACGGTGATGATGGCGGGAGAGGGCGAAATGACGGAATAATGTCAGATATATATTTTTTTTGATTAAGTAAGAAATTAAATGATGTCCGTTCTGACGGAAAAGTCTTTCAGCAGGTAAATTCTGATGCAGACGTCACCGTGGGACAAAACGATTTGTAGCTGGGATTTTATTTTTAAGCTGATATGAGTAAATTTGTCTGTCAAGTTCCAAGGGCAACAAATACAGTGAAATCTATCAAGAAGACCACCTCCTTTTAGGGGTACTCCACTGGGCGGAGGCTGCGGGCGTCGTGACGTCACAGCAACGCCCTATCGTGACATCGTGACCACACCCCCTCAATGCAGCCGCCACACCCCCTCCCGTAGACTTGTATTGATGGGGCGTGGTGTGACGTCACGCCCCCCCCCCCCCCCCCCCCCCCCCGCAGCCCGCACCCAGCTTTCAGAACAAAATGTTCTGAACACGGGGGCAGTGGAGTACCCCTTTATGAAGACCACCTCAGTAAAGGAGAAGTCTCATACCTGGAAGTACAGGAAAACTTATCCCCTATATGCAGGATAGGGGATAAGTTTTAGTTTGCAGGGGTCCAACCTCTGCAGGGCCCCCTGCAATCTCTTATAAGGAGCCCCGGCTCCCCCCGGGGTGGTCCCTGCCCAAAGCGGAGGCCTTCTCCATATATCTCTATGGGGGACTCTGTATATTTGATCGCAGGGGGCCCCCATAAGTTTTTCTGTACTTCCAAACATGAGACTTCTCCTTTAAGAAGACCTTTAAGTTAAGGATTTTCAGTCTACCATATTTTATGCATAGCGGTTGTTTTAATTGAGAAGCTCACCCCTGCAGAATAACACTTTTGGGTGCAATTTTGAGTGGTCTTCTCAAAGAGGTTTAAAGGGGGTTATTCAGGGAAAAAACTTTTTTATATATATCAACTGGCTCCAGAAAGTTAAATAGATTTGTAAATTACTTCTATTAAAAAATCTTAATCCTTTCTGTACTTATGAGCTTCTGAAGTTGAGTTGTTCTTTTCTGTCTAAGTGCTCTCTGATGACACATGTCTCGGAAACCGCTCAGTTTAGAAGAAAATCCCCATAGCAAACCTCTTCTAAACTGGGCAGTTCCCGAGACACGTGTCATCAGAGAGTACTTAGACAGAAAAGAACAACTCAACTTCAGAAGCTCATAAGTACTGAAAGGATTAAGATTTTTTAATAGAAGTAATTTACAAATCTGTTAAACTTTCTGGAGCTGGTTGATATATATAAAAAAAAGTTTTTTCCTGGATAACCCCTTTAAGACAATTTGAAACTTTGAAGAATCTAGGGTGAAACTATAGGGCTGTAGGACCTGTGGACATTGTAGTCTCTATAGACGCTATGTAGACCTTGCAAAATGCTGATGAAGATGTTCATTGTTTGAGCGGACGTATTATCTGCCAGCAGAATTCTGCAGTCTGAACAGAGCAGCAGAATCCCATTGAAAACAATAGGACTCTACGGCAAGTATAATGTCTACAGTGTGGATGAGCCCTTAAAGGGGTTATCCAGGAAAAAACTTTTTTTATATATCAACTGGCTCCAGAAAGTTAAACTGATTTGTAAATTACTTCTATTAAAAAATCTTAATCCTTTCAGTACTTATGAGCTTCTGAAGTGTAGGTTGTTCTTTTCTGTCTAAGTAATCTCTGATGACACCTGTCTCGGGAACCGCCCAGTTTAGAAGAGGTTTGCTATGGGAATTTGCTTCTAAACTGGGCGGTTCCCGAGATACGTGTCATCAGAGATTACTTAGACAGAAAAGAACAACCTTAACTTCAGAAGCTCATAAGTACTGAAAGGATTAAGACTTTTTTAATAGAAGTAATTTACAAATCTGTTTAACTTTCTGGAGCCAGTTGATATATATATAAAAAAGTTTTTTTTCCTGGAATACCCCTTTAAGGGGTTATCCAACATAAGGTGACTTTAGTAATGAAGTGTCAGACAGTAATGGACATGCTTACCAAGAATCTGTGCTTGTGTTGGTGGTAAATGGCCGTGTCTTGTGTCCCCCATCACTTTGCTGGCTTGTTTTTGGGAACTGGCTACTTATTGTTTCTGTGACCTCCCTCAGACTACAATCCCCAGGATACTTTGTTCCAAGGTGGGAAGTGACTTATTTCCCTCCCACACATTGGCCGCCTCAACCATTGCCGCACAGCCACGCTCCCTTTGATCACATGACTTGCCCGACATCACCTGACACACAAGCTGTGGATCTGTGTGATGATGAATGCATGCACATGTGCGCCGGTAACGTCACCAGGGGGCCGGCTTCACACACAACAAATGAAGCAGCCAAGTCCCCTGTCAGCATCTGACCTGTGATGTATTGTCTCGAGCCACACAGCAAGCTGGGAAAGGTCCAAGACCACACCTATTTTTTAGGCTGCAGAAAATGAACTTCCTGGGAAAAGAAAGACAAAGAAATGTGATACCGGCCGCCAAACACAGGTAAGTGAAGTATATTAGTCACTAGACTAACTGTGCTTCCCCTGTCTAACATTCAAAGAACCAAAAATCCTGGAATACCCCTTTAAGCTGTCCATACACATTGATAAGTGTCAACTAAAGTCAACAATTTAATTGGGAGCGGCCCACAATCTTATTTATGCCGGGACTTCCCCTGATTGCAGATGTCAGGAGGGAGAGAGATTGGACATGTTATGGGGAAATCACATGATCAGGTTGTGTTATAGTTTTTAACCTGGATCATTGCAGTATTGGAAACGGATAGGAAGCAAGTTACAAACTGTAATGCAACCCGATTGTTTTCACCCTTAGATAGGCCACTAGGAGAGGAGACTGGAGAGGACAGGTCTGGCAGCGGCACAGTGTGCATTCAATTGGGGGATTGGGAAATTGAGCTACGAGTTATCTTATACATATGACAAGATTTCGGCAGAATCCTTTATCCATTGGTCACCACATGGCGCACACTTGTGGAAGCTACAGTGTGGAGCCGTAGCCTAAGAGCTACCAATAAAAAAAATATGTGAAGAATTGTATCTGAAAATATTAGTTGATGCTTTTAAAAATTTGATAAAAATAAGATGGGGCTCTGTCTTAAAGGGGGATCAGAGGAGATATGACTTCATGACATAAAAATATCATCAATCTCCATGAATAACAGCAAAGATAAAAAGCGAATCACCAAACATGGAGGGTGGTGGACTGGAGTACATATGGGATAAGACCTCTCAGTGCTGACCCCTGTCCCACCATTCTATGGCCCCTGTTCACTCCTCACCTTGGCCCCTTTCCCAATGACCCTGGCCCCTTTCCTGATGACCCTGACCGCTCTCCCAATGACCCTGGCCCCTTTTCTGATGACCCTGACCCTTCTCCTGATGACCTTGACCCTTCTTCTGATGACCCTGACCCTTCTCCTGTTGACCCTGACCCTTCTCCTGTTGACCCTGACCCATCTCCTGATGACCCTGACCCTTCTCCTGATGACCCTGACCCTTTTCCTGATGACCCTGACCCCTCTCCCGATGATGCTGACCCCTCTCCCGATGATGCTGACCCCTCTCCCAATGGCCCTGGTCCCCCTCCAGATTATCCAGACTCCTCTCCCGATGATCCTGACCCCTCTCTCGATGATCCTGACCTCTCTTCTGATGACTCTAGCCTTTTTATCAATGACCCTGGTCCCTGTGGAGATTATCCTGACCCCTCTCCCGATGATCCTGACCTCTCTTCTGATGACACTAGCCTTTTTACCAATGATCCTAACCCTTCTCCTGATGACCCTGACCCTTCTCCTGTTGACCCTGACCCATCTCTTGATGACCCTGAACCTTCTCCTGATGACCTGACCCTTCTCCTGATGACCCTGACCCTTCTCCTGATGATCCTGACCCCTCTCGTGATGATGCTGACCCCTCTTCCAATGAACCTGGTCCCTCTCTAGATTATCCTGACTCCTCTCCCGATGATCCTGACCTCTCCACTGATGACTCTAGCCTTTTTACCAATGACCCTGGTCCCTGTCCAGATTGTCCTGACCCCTCTCTCGATGATCCTGACCTCTCTTCTCATGACAATAGGCTTTTACCAATGATCCTCACTCTTCTCCTGATGATGCTGACACCTCTTTTCCGATGATCCTGACCTCTCTCCTGATGACCCCAGACCCTCTCCCAATGACCCTGGCCCTTTTTCTCAATGACTCTGACCTCTCCCAATAATCCTGACCTCTCTCCCGATGACCCAAGCCCTTCTAGCAATGACCCTAACCCCTCTTCTGTTTATTCTGACCCCTCTCTTGAGGATCCTGACTCCTCTCCTGATGACCCTGGACCCTCTCCCAATAACCCAGGCCCTTTTCCCAATGAGCTTGATCCCTCTCTCGATGATGTTGAACTCTCAGGGACCTTACGCTATTTGTAGCTTATGGGTTTAGGTTTCTTTAATGTTTTTCAGACCATCATTTAATGTTACATTCATGGTTTTCTTCATGTAGTCCTATAGCCACGGCCAGGACCAGCCCTGACCACATCTGATGTAATCATCTGTCCCATTGGAGGAAACGTCCAGGTCATCCGGGTGTTTCTCCCGGTGATGGTTGTGCGGCCGCTCCCCCCACAGATAATTCACACGTGTATTTTCTCCTATATAATTACAGTTCTTTGTGAAGTGGTCGGAGCGTTGGATACAGATGACCGATCCACTAAGAGATTCCATCTGGGAAGAGGAGAAATGGGTGAAGGAATGACGGCTGCAAAACTGTGGAGCAGATGTAATCTGTCCGGAAACGACAAAACCCAACAAGACCACAGACTGATTGGGATCCCGGCATGTTATACCGAGATGGACAGATAAAATACTTCCCTGTGGTCACTAGAGATTGTACAAATTATCAAATCATTCCTAATCCCATCCAGACAGACAGAGGCCAACCCGGGGCAGAAAATAAGGAGGGTCTGAGACCATGGCTGGACAGAAAGGTCATCCAGGGACAGAGAATTGTTACGCCGAGCGCTCCGGGTCCCCGCTCCTCCCCGGAGCGCTCGCTTCACTCCCTCCGCTGCAGCGCTCCGGTCACGTCCTCTGACCCGGGGCGCTGCGATCCTGCTGCCAGCCGGGATGCGATTCGCGATGCGGGTAGCGCCCGCTCGCGATGCGCACCCCGGCTCCCCTACCTGACTCGCTCCCCGTCTGTTCTGTCCCGGCGCGCGCGGCCCCGCTCCCTAGGGCGCGCGCGCGCCGGGTCTCTGCGATTTAAAGGGCCACTGCGCCGCTGATTGACGCAGTGGTTCCAATTAGGGTTTTCACCTGTGCACTTCCCTATATTACCTCACTTCCCTTGCACTCCCTTGCCGGATCTTGTTGCCTTAGTGCCAGTGAAAGCGTTCCTTGTGTGTTCCTTGCCTGTGTTTCCAGACCTTCTGCCGTTGCCCCTGACTACGATCCTTGCTGCCTGCCCCGACCTTCTGCTACGTCCGACCTTGCTTCTGCCTACTCCCTTGTACCGCGCCTATCTTCAGCAGCCAGAGAGGTGAGCCGTTGCTAGTGGATACGACCTGGTCACTACCGCCGCAGCAAGACCATCCCGCTTTGCGGCGGGCTCTGGTGAAAACCAGTAGTGGCTTAGAACCGGTCCACTAGCACGGTCCACGCCAATCCCTCTCTGGCACAGAGGGTCCACTACCTGCCAGCCGGCATCGTGACAGTAGATCCGGCCATGGATCCCGCTGAAGTTCCTCTGCCAGTTGTCGCTGACCTCACCACGGTGGTCGCCCAGCAGTCACAACAGATAGCGCAACAAGGCCAACAGCTGTCTCAACTGACCGTTATGCTACAACAGTTGCTACCACAGCTTCAGCAGTCATCTCCTCCGCCAGCTCCTGCACCTCCTCCGCAGCGAGTGGCCGCTCCTGGGATACGCTTATCCTTGCCGGATAAATTTGATGGGGACTCTAAGTTTTGCCGTGGCTTTCTTTCCCAATGTTCCCTGCATCTGGAGATGATGTCGGACCTGTTTCCCACTGAAAGGTCTAAGGTGGCTTTCGTAGTCAGTCTTCTGTCCGGAAAAGCCCTGTCATGGGCCACACCGCTCTGGGACCGCAATGACCCCGTCACTGCCTCTGTACACTCCTTCTTCTCGGAAATCCGAAGTGTCTTTGAGGAACCTGCCCGAGCCTCTTCTGCTGAGACTGCCCTGTTGAACCTGGTCCAGGGTAATTCTTCCGTTGGCGAGTATGCCGTACAATTCCATACACTTGCTTCAGAATTGTCCTGGAATAATGAGGCCCTCTGCGCGACCTTCAAAAAAGGCCTATCCAGCAACATTAAAGATGTTCTGGCCGCACGAGAAATTCCTGCTAATCTACATGAACTTATTCACCTAGCCACTCGCATTGACATGCGTTTTTCTGAAAGGCGTCAGGAACTCCGCCAAGATATGGACTCTGTTCGCACGAGGCGTTTCGTCTCCTCGGCTCCTCTCTCCTCTGGTCCCCTGCAATCTGTTCCTGTGCCTCCCGCCGTGGAGGCTATGCAGGTCGACCGGTCTCGCCTGACACCTCAAGAGAGGACACGACGCCGTATGGAGAACCTCTGCCTGTACTGTGCTAGTACCGAACACTTCCTGAGGGATTGTCCTATCCGTCCTCCCCGCCTGGAAAGACGTACGCTGACTCCGCACAAAGGTGAGACAGTCCTTGATGTCTACTCTGCTTCTCCACGTCTTACTGTGCCTGTGCGGATGTCTGCCTCTGCCTTCTCCTTCTCTACAGTGGCCTTCTTGGACTCTGGATCTGCAGGAAATTTTATTTTGGCCTCTCTCGTCAACAGGTTCAACATCCCAGTGACCAGTCTCGCCAGACCCCTCTACATCAATTGTGTAAATAATGAAAGACTGGACTGTACCATACGTTTCCGCACGGAGCCCCTTCTTATGAGCATCGGATCTCATCATGAGAGGATTGAACTTTTGGTCCTCCCCAATTGCACCTCGGAGATTCTTCTTGGACTTCCCTGGCTTCAACTTCATTCCCCAACCCTGGATTGGTCCACTGGGGAGATCAAGAGTTGGGGGTCCTCTTGTTCCAAGAACTGTCTAAAACCGGTTCCCAGTAACCCTTGCCGTAACTCTGTGGTTCCTCCAGTAACCGGTCTCCCTAAGGCCTATATGGACTTCGCGGATGTTTTCTGCAAAAAACAAGCTGAGACTCTACCTCCTCACAGGCCTTATGATTGCCCTATCGACCTCCTCCCGGGTACCACTCCACCCCGGGGCAGAATTTATCCTCTCTCTGCCCCAGAGACTCTTGCCATGTCCGAATACGTCCAGGAGAATCTAAAAAAGGGCTTTATCCGTAAATCCTCCTCTCCTGCCGGAGCCGGATTTTTCTTTGTGTCCAAAAAAGATGGCTCCCTACGTCCTTGCATTGACTACCGCGGTCTTAATAAAATCACGGTTAAGAACCGCTACCCCTTACCCCTCATCTCTGAACTCTTTGATCGCCTCCAAGGTGCCCACATCTTCACTAAATTGGACTTAAGAGGCGCCTATAACCTCATCCGCATCAGAGAGGGGGACGAGTGGAAAACGGCATTTAACACCAGAGATGGACACTTTGAGTATCTGGTCATGCCCTTTGGACTGTGCAATGCCCCTGCCGTCTTCCAAGACTTTGTCAATGAAATTTTTCGTGATCTGTTATACTCCTGTGTTGTGGTATATCTGGACGATATCCTAATTTTTTCTGCCAATCTAGAAGAACACCGCCAGCATGTCCGTATGGTTCTTCAGAGACTTCGTGACAACCAACTCTATGCCAAAATTGAGAAATGTCTGTTTGAATGCCAATCTCTTCCTTTTCTAGGATATTTGGTCTCTGGCCAGGGACTACAGATGGATCCAGACAAACTCTCTGCCGTCTTAAATTGGCCACGCCCCTCCGGACTCCGTGCTATCCAACGCTTTTTGGGGTTCGCCAATTATTACAGGCAATTTATTCCACATTTTTCTACCATTGTGGCTCCTATCGTGGCTTTAACCAAGAAAAATGCTGATCCCAAGTCCTGGCCTCCTCAAGCAGAAGACTCCTTTAAACGACTCAAGTCTGCCTTTTCTTCGGCTCCCGTGCTCTCCAGACCTGACCCTTCCAAACCCTTCCTATTGGAGGTTGATGCCTCCTCAGTAGGAGCTGGAGCTGTTCTTCTACAAAAAAATCCTTCCGGGCATGCTGTCACTTGTGGTTTTTTCTCTAGGACCTTCTCTCCAGCGGAGAGGAACTACTCCATCGGGGATCGAGAGCTTCTAGCCATTAAATTAGCACTTGAGGAATGGAGGCATCTGCTGGAGGGATCAAGATTTCCTGTTATTATCTACACCGACCACAAGAACCTCTCCTACCTCCAGTCGGCCCAACGGCTGAATCCTCGCCAGGCCCGGTGGTCTCTGTTCTTTGCCCGATTTAATTTTGAGATTCACTTTCGTCCTGCCGATAAGAACATTAGGGCCGATGCTCTCTCTCGTTCCTCGGATGCCTCAGAAGTTGATCTCCCTCCGCAACACATCATTCCACCTGACTGCCTGATCTCCACTTCTCCTGCCTCCATCAGGCAGACTCCTCCAGGAAAGACCTTTGTTTCTCCACGCCAACGCCTCGGAATCCTCAAATGGGGTCACTCCTCCCATCTCGCAGGTCATGCGGGCATCAAGAAATCTGTGCAACTCATCTCCCGCTTCTATTGGTGGCCGACTCTGGAGACGGATGTTGGGGACTTTGTGCGAGCCTGCACTATCTGTGCCCGGGATAAGACTCCTCGCCAGAAGCCCGCTGGTTTTCTTCATCCTCTGCCTGTCCCCGAACAGCCTTGGTCTCTGATTGGTATGGATTTTATTACTGATTTACCCCCTTCCCGTGGCAACACCGTTATTTGGGTGGTCGTTGATCGATTCTCCAAAATGGCACATTTCATCCCTCTTCCTGGTCTTCCTTCTGCGCCTCAGTTGGCTAAACAATTTTTTGTACACATTTTTCGTCTTCACGGGTTGCCTACGCAGATTGTCTCGGATAGAGGGGTCCAATTCGTGTCTAAATTCTGGAGGGCTCTCTGTAAACAACTCAAGATTAAATTAAATTTTTCCTCTGCATATCATCCCCAGTCCAATGGACAAGTAGAAAGAATTAACCAGATCCTGGGTGATTATTTGCGACATTTTGTTTCCTCCCGCCAGGATGACTGGGCAGATCTCCTTCCATGGGCCGAATTTTCGTATAACTTCAGGGTCTCTGAATCTTCCTCCAAATCCCCATTTTTCGTGGTGTACGGCCGTCACCCTCTTCCCCCCCTCCCTACCCCCTTGCCCTCTGGTCTGCCCGCTGTGGATGAAATTTCTCGTGACCTTTCCATTATATGGAGAGAGACCCAAAATTCTCTCTTACAGGCTTCTTCACGCATGAAGAGGTTCGCGGATAAGAAAAGAAGAGCTCCCCCCGTTTTTTCCCCTGGAGACAAGGTATGGCTCTCCGCTAAATATGTCCGCTTCCGTGTCCCTAGCTACAAGTTGGGACCACGCTATCTTGGTCCTTTCAAAATTTTGTGTCAAATTAATCCTGTCTCTTATAAACTTCTTCTTCCTCCTTCTCTTCGTATCCCTAATGCCTTTCACGTCTCTCTTCTCAAACCACTCATCCTCAACCGTTTTTCTCCCAAATCTGTTCCTCCCACTCCTGTTTCCGGCTCCTCGGACGTCTTCTCGGTCAAGGAAATTTTGGCTGCCAAAAAGGTCAGAGGGAAAAATTTTTTTTTAGTAGACTGGGAGGGTTGTGGTCCTGAAGAGAGATCCTGGGAACCTGAGGACAACATCCTTGACAAAAGTCTGCTCCTCAGGTTCTCAGGCTCCAAGAAGAGGGGGAGACCCAAGGGGGGGGGTACTGTTACGCCGAGCGCTCCGGGTCCCCGCTCCTCCCCGGAGCGCTCGCTTCACTCCCTCCGCTGCAGCGCTCCGGTCACGTCCTCTGACCCGGGGCGCTGCGATCCTGCTGCCAGCCGGGATGCGATTCGCGATGCGGGTAGCGCCCGCTCGCGATGCGCACCCCGGCTCCCCTACCTGACTCGCTCCCCGTCTGTTCTGTCCCGGCGCGCGCGGCCCCGCTCCCTAGGGCGCGCGCGCGCCGGGTCTCTGCGATTTAAAGGGCCACTGCGCCGCTGATTGGCGCAGTGGTTCCAATTAGGGTTTTCACCTGTGCACTTCCCTATATTACCTCACTTCCCTTGCACTCCCTTGCCGGATCTTGTTGCCTTAGTGCCAGTGAAAGCGTTCCTTGTGTGTTCCTTGCCTGTGTTTCCAGACCTTCTGCCGTTGCCCCTGACTACGATCCTTGCTGCCTGCCCCGACCTTCTGCTACGTCCGACCTTGCTTCTGCCTACTCCCTTGTACCGCGCCTATCTTCAGCAGCCAGAGAGGTGAGCCGTTGCTAGTGGATACGACCTGGTCACTACCGCCGCAGCAAGACCATCCCGCTTTGCGGCGGGCTCTGGTGAAAACCAGTAGTGGCTTAGAACCGGTCCACTAGCACGGTCCACGCCAATCCCTCTCTGGCACAGAGGGTCCACTACCTGCCAGCCGGCATCGTGACAAGAATACTGTGGATAAAGGATGTTATAAAAGGGATAGAAAATACCGTATACATAGGATAAAACAGGAGGGATAGAAAATAAAGTATACATAGGATAAAACAGCAGGGATAGAAAATACCGTATACATAGGAAATGTCACCTCTAAAGTGCGTTCTCATATAACAATGCTAAACTAAACCTACTGTTACCTATATCACTATATCAAAGAATAAAAAAATTATACTGCTCCTACATACAAGAATATAACTACGAAAATACTGTCTCCTATATACAAGAATATAACTACTATAATTGTAATGAAGAGAGGAGCACCAGGCACTGTCTACTCGATTGTGAGTCAAATTATCCTGTCCGGACTATCCGGGGTGTGTAACCTGCTGCACTAGGTGCTGTGGGGAGCGTCTACGTCTGTTAAAGAGCAAAGGGGTTGGAGGCCGGAAGAAGCTTCAGTCCGAAGCGATACGGTCGTTGCCCTCCACAGCCCTGCGTTCCTGCTGACAGACCCCCCTGAACCTGCTGTGATTTTAAGCTGCAAGCTCTGAATAAAGAAGAAAATTTTGCTACCTGGGTGAGTCGTCCGTCTATCTTCATTTCTACTTGCCATTGTATAACTACTATAATACTGTTCCTATATACAAGAATATAACTACTATAATACTGCCTCCTATATACAAGAATATAACTACTATAATACTGCTCCTATATACAAGAATATAACTACTATAATACTGTATCCTATATACAAGAATATAACTACTATAATACTGCTCCTATATACAAGAATATAACTACTATAATACTTCTCCTATATATACAAGAATATAACTACTATAATACTGCTCCTATATACAAGAATATAACTACTATAATACTGCTCCTATATACAAGAATATAACTACTATAATACGGCTCCTATATACAAGAATATAACTACTATAATACTGCCCCTATATACAAGAATATAACTACTATAATACTGCCTCCTATATACAAGAATATAACTACTATAGTACTGCTCCTATATACAAGAATATAACTACTATAATACTGCTCCTATATACAAGAATATAACTACTATAATACTGCCTCCTATATACAAGAATATAACTACTATAATACTGCTCCTATATACAAGAATATAACTACTATAATACTGCTCCTATATACAGGAATATAACTACTACAATACTGCCTCCTATATACAAGAATATAACTACTATAATACTGCTCCTCTATACAAGAATATAACTACTATAATACTGCTCCTATATACAAGAATATAACTACTAAAATACTGCCCCTATATACAAGAATATAACTACTATAATACTGTCTCCTATATACAAGAATATAACTACTATAATACTGCTCCTATATACAAGAATATATCTACTATAATACAGCTTCTATATACAAGAATATAACTACTATAATACTGCCTCCTATATACAAGAATATAACTACTATAATACTGCTCCTATATACAAGAATATAACTACTATAATACTGCTCCTATATACAAGAATATAACTACTATAATACTGCCCCCTATATACAAGAATATAACTACTATAATACTGCTCCTATATACAAGAATATAACTTCTATAATACTGCTCCTATATACAAGAATATAACTACTATAATACTGCTCCTATATACAAGAATATAACTACTACAATACTGCCCCCTATATACAAGAATATAACTACTATAATACTGCTCCTATATACAAGAATATAACTACTATAATACTGCTCCTATATACAAGAATATAACTACTATAATACTGCTCCTATATACAAGAATATAACTACTATAATACTGCTCCTATATACAAGAATATAACTACTATAATACTGCCCCCTATATACAAGAATATAACTACTATAATACTGCTCCTATATACAGGAATATAACTACTATAATACTGCTCCTATATACAAGAATACAACTACTATAATACTGCTCCTATATACAAGAATATAACTACTATAATACTGCTCCTATATACAAGAATATAACTACTATAATACTGCCTCCTATATACAAGAATATAACTACTATAATACTGCTCCTATATACAAGAATATAACTACTATAATACTGCTCCTATATACAAGAATATAACTACTATAATACTGCCCCCTATATACAAGAATATAACTACTATAATACTGCCCCCTGTAGGTTTGCAGCAGTTATAGATTATATACATTTCTAATTTCCCATTTTGTTTTTATATTTTATTTCTATATTTCGGAGGCAGTCCGGCTGTAGACTCGTGTACCGTAATTTGGTCGGGGTAATTATGATTTATTAGCCACAGATGTTCTATTTCTGATGTTCTGTTTATTTTTATTTTATTAGTTTTGTTCTGAAAGAAAAATAATTTGATTATTTCACAGTCGTCATTCCTAATTATATTATGGCGGCTGCACTTTTAATTAGGAGAATTATCAAGCGCAGATGAGATCGGATACAAAGATTCTTGTTATGGTGAAGTGAGGAGTCGGATGAAGGAGCCGAGAGGGAGATTGTGTATTGTTATCAGTCTAATACAAAGTAACTATAGAAGAAGAGTCACAAACACATAAAACATATACTGCTCAAAAAATAAATAAAGGTAACACTGCGATAACACATCCTAGATCTGAATGAATGAACTAATCGTATGAAATCCTTTCCTCTTTACATAGATGAATGCGCTGGAAACAAAATCACATAAAAATGATCAATGGAAATCAAATGTATCAACCCCTGGAGGTCTGGATATGGAGTCACCCTCAAAATCACAGTGGAAAACCCCACTACAGGCCGATCCAACTTTATGTAATGTCCTTAATACAAGTCCCAATGAGACTCAGTAGTGTGTGTGGCCTCCACGTGCCCGTGTGACCTCCCTACAATGCCTGGGCATGCTCCTGATGAGGTGGAGGATGGTCTCCTGAGAGATGTCCTCCCAGACCTGGACTAAAGCATCCGCCAACTCCTGGACAGTCTGTGGTGGATGGAGCGAGACGTCCCAGATGTGCTCAATCGGATTCAGGGGAACGGGCGGCCAGTCCATAGCATCAATGCCTTCCTCTTGTAGGAACTGCTGACACACTCCAGACACATGAGGTCTAGCATTGTTTTGTATTAGGAGGAACCCAGGGCCAACCGCACCAGCATATGGTCTCACAAGGGGTCTGAGGATCTCATCTCGGGACCTAATGGCAGTCAGGCTACCTCTGGCAAGCACATGGAGGGCTGTGCGGCCCCGCAAAGAAATGCCACCCCACACCATTACTGATCCACCGTCAAACCGCTCATGCTGGAGGATGTTGCAGGCAGCAGAACGTTCTCCACGGCGTCTCCAGACTCTGTCACGTCTGTCACATGTGCTCAGTGGGAACCTGCTTTCATCTGTGAAGAGCACAGGGTGTTAGTGGTGAATTTGCCAATCTTGGTGTTCTCTGGCAAATGCCAAATGTCCTGCACGGTGTTGATCTGTAAGCACAACCCCCACCTGTGGACGTCGGGCCCTCATACCACCCTTATGGAGTCTGTTTATGACCGTTTGACTGGACACATGCACATTTGTGTCCTGCTGGAGGTCATTTTGCAGGGCTCTGGCAGTGCTCCTCCTGCTCCTCCTTGCACAAAGGCAGAGGTAGCGGTCCTGCTGCTGGGTTGTTGCCCTCCTACGGCCCCCTCCACGTCTCCTGATGTACTGGCCTGTCTCCTAGTAGCGCCTCCATGCTCTGGACACTACGCTGACAGACACAGCAAACCTTCTTGCCACAGCTCGCATTGATGTGCCATCCTGGATGAGCTGCACTACCTGAGCCACTTGTGTGGGTTGTAAACTCCGTCTCATGCTACCACTAGAGTGAAAGCACCGCCAGCATTCAAAAGTGACCAAAACATCAGCCAGGAAGCATAGGAGCTGAGAAGTGGTCTGTGGTCACCATCTGCAGAACCACCCCTTTATTGGGAGTGTCTTGCTAATTGCCTATAATTTCCACCTGTTGTCTGTTCCATGTGAAATTGATTGTCAATCAGTGTTCTTCCTGAGTGGACAGTGGGATCTCACACAAGTGTCAGGGACTTGGAGTTACATTGTGTTGTTTGTGTCACCTTTAGTTTTTTGAGCCGTGTATGACAACAAGTAAGACAAGTGACCATCCAGGACCATTACATACATCCTATCCATCACTAGAGATCAGCGGTGACATCACTGAGAATACATCCTATCCATCACTAGAGATCAGCGGGGACATCACTGAGAATACAGCCTATCCATCAATAGAGATCAGCGGTGACATCACTGAGAATACAGCCTATCCATCACTAGAGATCAGCGGTGACATCACTGAGAATACAGCCTATCCATCACTAGAGATCAGCGGTGACATCACTGAGAATACAGCCTATCCATCACTAGAGATCAGCGGTGACATCACTGAGAATACAGCCTATCCATCACTAGAGATCAGCGGTGACATCACTGAGAATACAGCCTATCCATCACTAGAGATCAGCGGTGACATCACTGAGAATACAGCCTATCCATCACTAGAGATCAGCGGTGACATCACTGAGAATACAGCCTATCCATTCACTAGAGATCAGCGGTGACATCACTGAGAATACAGCCTATCCATCACTAGAGATCAGCGGTGACATCACTGAGAATACAGCCTATCCATCACTAGAGATCAGCGGTGATATCACTGAGAATACATCCTATCCATCACTAGAGATCAGCGGTGACATCACTGAGAATACAGCATATCCATTCACTAGAGATCAGCAGTGACATCACTGAGAATACAGCCTATCCATCACTAGAGATCAGTGGTGACATCACTGAGAATACAGCCTATCCATCACTAGAGATCAGCGGTGACATCACTAAGAATACAGCCTATCCATCACTAGAGATCAGTGGTGACATCACTGAGAATACAGCCTATCCATCACTAGAGATCAGCGGTGACATCACTGAGAATACAGCCTATCCATCACTAGAGATCAGCGGTGACATCACTGAGAATACAGCCTATCCATCACTAGAGATCAGCAGTGACATCACTGAGAATACAGCCTATCCATCACTAGAGATCAGCAGTGACATCACTGAGAATACAGCCTATCCATCACTAGAGATCAGCGGTGACATCACTGAGAATACAGCCTATCCATTCACCAGAGATCAGCGGTGACATCACTGAGAATATAGCCTATCCATCACTAGAGATCAGCGGTCACAGAATACAGCCTATCCCTCACTAGAGATCAGCGGTGACATCACTGAGAATACAGCCTATCCATCACTAGAGATCAGCGGTGACATTACTGAGAATACAGCCTATCCATCACTAGAGATCAGCGGTGACATCACTGAGAATACAGCCTATCCATCACTAGAGATCAGCGGTGACATCACTGAGAATACAGCCTATCCATCACTAGAGATCAGCGGTGACATCACTGAGAATACATCCTATCCATCACTAGAGATCAGCGGTGACATCACTGAGAATACAGCCTATCTTTCACTAGAGATCAGCGGTAACATCACTGAGAATACAGCCTATCCATCACTAGAGATCAGCGGTGACATCACTGAGAATACATCCTATCTTTCACTAGAGATCAGCGGTAACATCACTGAGAATACAGCCTATCCATTCACTAGAGATCAGCGGTGACATCACTGATTATACAGCCTATCCATCACTAGAGATCAGCGGTGACATCACTGAGAATACAGCCTATCCATCACTAGAGATCAGCGGTGACATCACTGAGAATACATCCTATCCTTCACTAGAGATCAGCAGTGACATCACTGAGAATACAGCCTATCCATCACTAGAGATCAGCGGTGACATCACTGAGAATACATCCTATCCATTCACTAGAGATCAGCGTTGACATCACTGAGAATACATCCTATCCATCACTAGAGATCAGCGGTGACATCACTGAGAATACAGCCTATCCATCACTAGAGATCAGCGGTGACATCACTGAGAATACATCCTATCCATTCACTAGAGATCAGCGGTGATATCACTGAGAATACAGCCTATCCATCACTAGAGATCAGCGGTGACATCACTGAGAATACATCCTAGCCATCACTAGAGATCAGCGGTGACATCACTGAGAATACAGTCTATCCTTCACTAGAGATCAGCAGTGACATCACTGAGAATACAGCCTATCCATCACTAGAGATCAGCGGTGACATCACTGAGAATACAGCCTATCCATCACTAGAGATCAGCAGTGACATCACTGAGAATACAGCCTATCCATCACTAGAGATCAGCGGTGACATCACTGAGAATACAGCCTATCCATCACTAGAGATCAGCGGTGACATCACTGAGAATACAGCCTATCCATCACTAGAGATCAGCGGTGATATCACTGAGAATACAGCCTATCCATCACTAGAGATCAGCGGTGACATCACTGAGAATACAGCCTATCCATCACTAGAGATCAGCGGTGACATCACTGAGAATACAGCCTATCCATCACTAGAGATCAGCGGTGACATCACTGAGAATACATTGTATCATTATTTACGGTTTTATTTCCATCAGGTAATAGTGGCGGTCTCAGCAGATCAGATAGAGAATTGCGCTCTTTGTGGAGATGACTCGCCGTCCTTGCTCGCCGTATTATGCTGAGTAATGGAGATTATCCTGTCACTGCAGATTCTCCCAAGGCTGTAATTTCTTCAGGACAGAACAATCTCCAGATTCTGAACCATCAAGGTCACTGTACGAAAAAAAAATACCCCATAAAATAAACACATTTTGTTGAGAACCACTTTGTGCAAGATGCTGGCGCTTAACACAATATCCTCAAAATGTCAAGGCAGACGGCGGCGGCGGCGGGGGGATCGGGGATGTATCAGCGCCGCGACATTACCACAACTGATTGATATCATTGACAACGACTCTATATCAGAATCAGGAGTAAACCGCCGGGTGTTGTGTATTCAATATGGCCGCCACAGTGTAATCAGACTAATGCTTGTCAAGTATAGAAATGTGATGATGATAAGGAGCTGCCAGGCATTGCCGCTGATCTCCGTGGGAAATAACACTATGGAATGGGGTAAAACTGACCCTGCTGGGTTCTTCTTCCACTAAGTCAGTGTTCTCCAAACTGTGGACCTCTAGATTCTGCAAAACTACAACTCCCAGTATGCCCGGACAGCCGTTGGCTGTCCGGGCATGCTGGGAGTTGTAGTTTTGCAATAACAAAAACATTCTACTAAATTGACATTGTCCGGAGTCGTCCTCTTCTGTCACCTCAATAAAGATACAACGTAGAGACGCTTAGTCTTGTTTCTGGGAAGGGTGACGAGCAATTTGGCCGCTAGTAGGGCTCGATAGGGGTGAAGGGTCCTCCCGAATTTTATAGTGGTGCAAACAGAAAGATGTCCGCCCATTCATTGGCCCGTCCAGAATTGAGCTGGAGGTGATGATGTCACTGTCAATATTTAATGCTCAACTTCTGTTGGAATAACTAGAACATGTAGACGGGTCCATCATACTCCTCTTCTGTTGAACATTACTGCCTGTCATTACCCAGCAGTCTCCTCTCTTCTCCCTGTATTTTCCTGTAGGTCCTCCCCCTCCCCTCAGACTCCTGTAGGTCCTCGCCCTCTCCTCAGACTCCTGTAGGTCCTCACCCTCCCCTCAGACTCCTGTAGCTCCTCACCCTCCCCTCAGACTCCTGTAGGTCCTCCCCCTCCCCTCAGACTCCTGTAGGTCTATACCCTCCCCTCCGACTCTTGTAGGTCCTCACCCTCCCCTCAGACTCCTGTAGGTCCTCACCCTCCCCTCAAACTCGTGTAGCTCCTCTTCCTTCCCTCAGACTCCTGTAGGTCCTCCCCCTCCCCTCAGACTCCTGTAGGTCTATACCATCGGAAGAAGGAAAGTACGGAGGGTCCAGCACTTCGTTGCAAGCAGCTTTTTTGAAGGTACATCACACCATAAAAACGAAAGTCAGTCAGACATGTTTCAAGCGCTCTTCCTCAGACTCCTGTAGCTCCTCACCCTCCCCACAGACTCCTGTAGCTCCTCACCCTTTCCTCAGACTCCTGTAGGTCCTCACCCTCCCCACAGACTCCTGTAGCTCCTCATCCTTCCCTCAGACTCTTGTAGGTCCTCATCCTTCCCTCAGACTCCTGTAGGTCCTCACCCTCCCCTCAGACTCCTGTAGGTCCTCACTCTCCCCTCAGACTCCTGTAGGTCCTCCCTCTCCCCTCAGACTCCTGTAGGTCCTGACCCTCCCTTTAGGCTCTTGTAGTTCCTCACCCTCCCCTCAGACTTCTGTAGCTCCTCCCCCTTACTTCAGACTCCTGTAGTTTTTTCTCCTCCCTTCAGACTCCTGAAGGTCCTCACCCTCCCCTCAGACTCCTGTAGCTCCTCATCCTTCCCTCAGGCTCTTGTAGGTCCTCACGCTCCCCTCAGACTCTTGTAGGTACTCACCCTCCCCTCACACTCTTGTAGATCCTCATCTTCCCCTCAGACTCCTGTAGGTCCTGATCCTCCCTTTAGGCTCTTGTAGTTCCTCACCCTCCCCTCAGACTTCTGTTGCTCCTCCCCCTTACTTCAAACCCCTGTTGTTTTTCCTCCTCCCCTCAGACTCCTGAAGGTACTCACCCTCTCCTAAGACTCCTGTAGGTCCTCCTCACCCTCCCTTTAGGCTCTTATAGATTCTCACCCTTTTCTTTAGACATCTGTAGCTTCTCACCATCCCCTCAGACTCCTTTAGGTGCTCACCCTTTTCCCTCATACTTTTGTTGGTCCTTGTTCTACCCTCAGGCTTCTGTACATTCTTACCCTCTTCTCAGCCTCCTGTTGCTACCCTCCCCAGACTCCTTTTTCTCCCCCCCCCCCTCCCCAGACTCCTTTTTCTCCTCCCCCTCCCCAGACTCCTGTTTCTCCTCACCCTCCCCCCAGACTCCTGGAGCTCCTTATCCCCTCCACTCAGACTCCTGTTTCTCTCCCCCCTCCCCCAAGACTCCTGTTTCTCCTCCCCCTCCCCCTCAGACTCCTGGAGCTCCTCACCCTCCCCTCAGACTCCTGGAGCTCCTTACCCCCTCCCCTCAGACTCCTAAAGCATCTTACCCCTCCCCTCAGACTATTGTTTCTCCTCACCCTCCCCTCAGACTCCTGGAGCTCCTTACCCTCTCCCCTCAGACTCCTGTAGGCCATCCTCTGGTTCATCTGAGTGCTACAAATCTACAACAGGTACCTTCAGCTCCTCCTTTCCCTCATGTTTTCTTAACTCCTTCTTTCCCTGAAGGCTACTTTAGCTCCTCCTCTCCCCCCTGACCTCCCTCTGCACACTGGAGTAAGAGCACAGAATGAGGTGCTGTGCCTGCGGAGAGGAGGAAGCACCACATCACTCCTCTGACTACTCACAGGGCGATCTGCTCTTCTCCAGTGTAGTTTATGCTATGAGTACTGGCACTGCCTGAGTGCTCCACTGTGTTTATGGGACTTGTTGTAACTTAGTGTTTCAGTAGGCAATTATTCATTATTTGGTTATGGTGGGACTTGTAATACTTCAGTGTTTAGGCTTATTTTGGTATATGACTCTTCACACCTTTGTCTCCTGTATCTGCTGACATGGTGGACAGACATACGGTGAGGGGCCTGGAGGACATGATATAAGGAGACGGGTGAGTTATTATGCGCGGCCATGTTTGTGTATTTGTAAAGTTCACTGAATCTTGTGGGAGAGAAGAAACCAACAGATGACAGTATTTTGGAGCAGCTCCGGTTCCCCCGGTGAAGCAGCGGCCAGTACTCGGCATTTGGCACCTTGACCTCTGTTCTTATTGAGGAAGAAACATTATAAAAGAATCCCAGGAAACTCAAACATTCCGTCCTCTTCTTCAGCTGCGGATGAGAAAGGATCGAAACTTGGCAAAGAGAAGCTTCTCCATGTGTCATGAGCCAACAAGTCTCCTGGACGTCTTCTCCAGGGTCCTCAGAACCTGAAGGAGTCCTCAGAACCACTCAGCTAGAGATTTATGGGAGCACTCCGGGCAAAAGTGAGTCTGAAGAGGAGGAACATGAGGCAGGGATTCTCTGTAGTGTTCTTCAAGCTCTAGCGACATTCACGTCCTTGGAGATCCACACGAGACATGCAGCACAGAGTCATTGTATCTATAATATATATAATCTTCTGTATATATAATTAGAGATGAGCGAACTTTTGAAAAATTCTATTCGTATGATTCGTCTAATTTTTCTAAAAAATTTGGTTCGATCCCAATTTATTTGCGGCGAATCTATATAAAAAAAAATGGCTATTTCTAGCCTACATACAGCCTCAATAGGGGTATAGAACACTTTGCTGTGTTCTAAAACGCATATGGAGTGTGCTGGGGTAGTGAAATAATACTGTTATTGAGAATAACATGCAACTTACCGGCATCGCTTTTAGAATCACTGCCGCAGAGCGGCACAATGACAGAGCCTGGTGGTGGCATCAGCATGAGGAGACCATATAGTGGCTGAATGACACAGTGTGCAGGTGTTGGTAGCTTTAGGACATCATATAGTGGATGAATGACACAGTGTGGAGGTGTTGGCAGCATGAGGAGACCATATAGTGGCTGAATGACACAGCGTGGAGGTGTTGGCAGCATGAGGAGACCATATAGTGGATGAATGACACAGCGTGGAGGTGTTGGCAGCATGAGGAGACCATATAGTGGCTGAATGACACAGCGTGGAGGTGTTGGAAACATGAGGACACCATATAGTGGCTGAATGACACAGCGTGGAGGTGTTTGCAGCATGAGGAGACCATATAGTGGATGAATGACACAGCGTGGAGGTGTTGGCAGCATGAGGAGACCATATAGTGGCTGAATGACACAGCGTGGAGGTGGCAGCAGCATGAGGACACAGTATAGTGGCTGAATGACACAGCATGGAGGTGTTGGAAGCATGAGGACACCATATAGTGGCTGAATGACACAGCGTGGAGGTGGCAGCAGCATGAGGACACAGTATAGTGGCTGAATGACACAGCGTGGAGGTGGCAGCAGCATGAGTAGACACTAGGGCTTCACAATCCCTAAGATTAAAAGATGAATTCTGAAATTTAAACTGAAGATTTTGGGTACCTAGTGCTATCTACCATAACAAAATTTTTATTCCCAGACCCAGGCCAGCAGCATCAGTAAACCACATATTGACTGAATGCAGCCATGGCAGTGGAAGGTGAGCGCAGAGGACCCCCCGATTCAGACCTGCGGGAGGATGGACGATGGCACCGATAGACATCGGCCAACTGACTATGTAGGATCTCTCTGTAGTAGGTCATTTTGTCCTCCCTCTCAGTGGGTGTAAAAAAGGCCCCTATTTTGTGGCATTAGTGAGGGTCCAATAAGGTGGAGATCCAGAAGCCATCCTGCTGTCGAATGGTGACAATTCGGCTGTCACTACGCAAGAAGGTGAGCATGCATCGTGCCATTTGTGCAAGTGACTCCACTGTATACTGCCACGGTGTGTCTGGGTCCTCTGTCTCGCCTTCCTCATAACTATCTAGCAGCTCTGGCTGCTCCTGCTCCTCCTCTCCTGTCAGATTACTAGAAAAAAATGCCCATTTGGCGAAACCTAATGTTACGCCGAGCACTCCGGGCCCCTGCTCCTCCCCAGAGCGCTCGCGGCGTTCTCCTCTCTGCAGCGCCCCGGTCAGACCCGCTGACCGGGAGCGCTGCACTGACACTGACGACGGGGATGCGATTCGCATAGCGGGATGCGCCCGCCCGCGAATCGCATCCCAAGCTACTTGCCTGTCTCGGTCCCCGGCTGTCACGTTCTGGCTCGCGCGGCTCCGCTCTCTAGGGGGCGCGCGCCAGCTCTCTAAGATTTAAAGGGCCAGTGCACCAATGATTGGTGCCTGGCCCAATTAGTCTATTAGCTTCCACCTGCTCCACGCCTATAATACCTCACTTCCCCTTCCCAGCATCGCCGGATCTTGTTGCCTTGTGCCAGAGAAAGCGTTTTGTGTATGTCCCAAGCCTGTGTTCCAGACCTTCTGCTGTTGCCCCTGACTACGACCCTTGCTGCCTGCCCTGACCTTCTGCTACGTCCGACCTTGCTCTTGCCTTGGCCTTTTGTACCGCTCCTGTCTCAGCAGTCAGAGAGGTTGAGCCGTTACCGGTGGATACGACCTGGTTGCTACCGCCGCAGCAAGACCATCCCGCTTTGCGGCGGGCTCTGGTGAATACCAGTAGCAACTTAGAACCGGTCCACCGGTACGGTCCACGCCAATCCCTCTCTGACACAGAGGATCCACCTCCAGCCTGCCGAATCATAACACCTAAACTGTGCTCCACTGTACCCCTCCCCCTCCTCCTCCATATCATCCCCCACAGGGCTCATGTGGCCGTGAGATGTAGGTGCCATGTCTCCAGTGCCCTGACCAGCCATTGTTTCCAACACATGTTGTAATAAATGAAGCAGTGGAATGACGTTGTTCATCCTGTAATCCTGGCGACTTACTAATAATGTGGCTTCCTCAAAGGGCCTGAGCAAACGGCAGGCGTCACGTATGAGCTGCCACTGGTTCATATTGAAGTTACACAGGGGAGTCCCCCTATCTGCTTGGATCATCAAGAAATCGTTGATGACTTTTCTCTGTTCTTTCAGTCGGACCAACATATGGAGGGTAGAATTCCAACGTGTGGCAACGTCACAAATCAGACTATGTTGTGGGATACCGTTCTGATGCTGCAGCTGAAGGAAGGTGTGCTTTGCGGTGTACGAGTGGCTGAAGTGCATGCACAATTTTTTCCTTCCCATTGTTAGGATGTCTTGCTGATGGGGGGAACACTTCAGGAACTGCTTCACAACCAGATTGAACACGTGTGCCATGCAGGGCGCATGGATCAGCCTTCCCATTCGCAGCACAGACAAGATGTTCTTCCCATTGTCAGTCATCATGGTTTCCATTTCCAGTTTTTGTGGAGTAAGCCATGCTCCGATTTCTTGATGAATGACTTTTAGCAGTTCCTCCCCGGTGTGACTCTTTTTGCCAAGGCAAACCATGTGAAGAACAGCGTGACACGGCCGTGCCCTGCACAAATGGTATGCTGGAGGGGAACTGAGACTTGTCTGTGCAGTGGAGACCGAGGAGATGGTGGAGGATGAGGAGGCGGCGTCGCACACTGTCACAGGAACAACAGCATGAGAGCGTGGAGGAGGAAGAAGCTTGACCTGTCCAAGTTGCTGTTTTAGCTGTGCAGGAACCACATTCACCCAGTGGGCTTTAAAGGACATGTATTGTCCCTGCCTGTAGTTACAGCTCCAGACATTGGCGCTGCCGTGCACTTTTGAACACACCAACAGGCTCAAGGACTGGCCCACCTTCTCTTCCACAAAAGTGTGCAGGGCTGGTACTGCCTTCTTCACAAATAAATGACGGCTTGGCACTCTCCACCTCTGCTCGGCACAAGCCATCAGTTCTCTGGAAGGTTCAGAGTCCACCACTTGAAAAGGGAGGGACTGCAGCACCAGCAACTTGGACAGGAGCACATTAAGCTTCTGCGCCGTTGGATGAGTGGGCGCATACAGTTGTCTCTTGGACATGGCTTCGCTGATGGATTGTTGGTGGAATGGCTGACTAAAAGTAGGAGAAGCAGGAGGACCATCTGGAGCGACAGAAGGAGGGTATGACACACAGCTCCCTTCGGCTGAGGTGGTGGAGCCTTGGCTGGATGAAGGAGGGAGCGGGTGGCCACTGGGTGATGCAGCAGGCTGGACCACCACATCTGAGCCACGGTTCTCCCAGGATGCTTTATGGTGACGCTGCATATGTTGACGCAGGGCCGTGGTGCCAACATTGGGACCCTGGCAACCCTTCACCTTCTGCCAACACATCTTGCATGTGGCTATGTGAACCTCCTCCGGATGCATGATGAAAAACTGCAACATCGCCGAGTAGCTGATTTTCACACCAACAGTCCGCACTGACTGACTGACTGCTGCCGTCTCCATGAACCCCTGTTCCACTACCTCCCAGAAAGGTAGGCTGCCATGAAGTGGGTGGTCTCCCCCAGGCACGTTTGGCTCCAGAATTTCCACTTCTGCCACCACGCTGACTGCCAACCGTGCTAACACCTTGCTGCCTCAGCTGCTGCCTCATGGGCAACCTGCAACCCTCTTTTCCTGATGATGATGATGAAGCCCCTTCTGCACCCGGCTCCCAATTGCGATCGGCTTCATCATCATCGAGTTGTGTGCACGTCACTGATGTCCTCTTCAGGTTCCCCAACAGTATCTGCTTCAGGACCCTGAACACTGGCAACACCGCCTCCCACCTCACTCTCCGCATCACTACTTGGCCGCCTAGGGGAGGAAACGGCCCATGTCTCCTCCCCTTCTTGGCTGTCCAGTAGCTGCTGACTGTCCTCTATTAGTTCGTCCTCAGTGAAAAGTGGAGCTGAACCCACAGCATAAGATACTTCTCTAGGAGAGGGAACGGCATAGGACAAAGACAATGGGAATACAGGGACTGCTCCCGGGCCATGCCAACTGAGGGTTGTGTCTGAGGAACCCACCGACTGTTGACTGGGGGTGTCATGTGTCACTTGTGATGAATGGATGACTGTGTTAAACAATCAACGACAGCAGATGGGTTGCTGGTTGAGACACGACCGCTAGCTGATCGGCCTCTCGCTGCGACTCCTGCTGCCACTCGCCCCTAGTCTGCTGCAACCGCTGCCTGAAGTATTTAGGCCTCTGCCACTCCTCTATGGACATCCTGGCACTTCTCTGCCGGACATACTTAGTGCGTATATGAGGGGAGTACAATACGCTTCACTACTCTTAAAACAGTATTTATCTAGAACAGCAGCAGGTGTGTACATTTGGCTGGCCTTTTACAGGATCTAGGCCCTTGAATGATTAACAGTTACAAAATAGTACACTACTTAGATGTAAGTATGTGGTATGCACTTAGCAGGGCAGAAAAATGCGCTACAGTACCCTTAAAAAAAGTATCTGAGTACAACACCAGCCAGTGAGTACTTTTGCCTGTACTTTCACAGTATGTAGGACCTTGACAGATTAACAGGTACAAAATAGTACACTACTTAGATGTACGTATGCGGTATGCACTGATGAGGGCAGAAAAATGCACTACAATAAGCCTAAAAACTCCGTATTTTTGTAAAACACCAGCCGGTGATTACTTTGTCTGTCCTTTCACAGTATGTAGGACCTTGACAGATTAACAGGTACAAAATAGTACACTACTTAGATGTATGTATGCGGTATGCACTGATGAGTGCAGTACCTAATCAATACCAGCAGTACACAACCAGCAGTACACAACAGTGCTGCAGCCAAAAAAAATGTACTAAACACAAAATTGCACTCTGTCACAGACTATTAGGAATGGACTTCTGGGTACTATACCGTCTACAGACTATTAGGAATGGACTGCTGAGAATTATACGGTCTACAGACTATTAGGAATGGACTTCTGGGTACTATACCGTCTACAGACTATTAGGAATGGACTGCTGAGAATTATACGGTCTACAGACTATTAGGAATGGACTTCTGGGTATTATACCGTCTACAGACTATTAGGAATGGACTGCTGAGAATTATACGGTCTACAGACTATTAGGAATGGACTGCTGGGTATTATACCATCTACAGACTATTAGGAATGGACTGCTGGGTATTATACCATCTACAGACTATTAGGAATGGACTTCTGGGTACTATACCTTCTACAGACTATTAGGAATGGACTGCTGGGTATTATACCATCTACAGACTATTAGGAATGGACTGCTGGGTATTATACCATCTACAGACTATTAAGAATGGACTTCTGGGTACTATACCTTCTACAGACTATTAGGAATGGACTGCTGGGTATTATACCATCTACAGACTATTAGGAATGGACTGCTGGGTATTATACAATCTACAGACTATTAGGAATGGATTTCTGGGTATTATACCGTCTACAGACTATAAGGAATGGACTGCTGGGTATTATACCATCTACAGACTATTAGGAATGGACTGCTGGGTATTATACCGTCTACAGACTATTAGGAATGGACTGCTGGGTATTATACAATCTACAGACTATTAGGAATGGACTGCTGGGTATTATACCGTCTACAGACTATTAGGAATGGACTGCTGGGTATTATACAATCTACAGACTATTAGGAATGGACTGCTGGGTATTATACAATCTACAGACTATTAGGAATGGACTGTTGGGTATTATACCATCTACAGACTATTAGGAATGGACTGCTGGGTATTATACAATCTACAGACTATTAGGAATGGACTTCTGGGTATTATACCGTCTACAGACTATTAGGAATGGACTTCTGGGTATTATACAATCTACAGACTATTAGGAATGGACTGCTGAGTATTATACCATCTACAGACTATTACGAATGGACTGCTGGGTATTATTCCATCTACAGACTATTAGGAATGGACTGCTGGGTATTATACCATCTACAGACTATTAGGAATGGACTGCTGGGTATTATACCGTCTACAGACTATAAGGAATGGACTGCTGGGTATTATACCATCTACAGACTATTAGGAATGGACTGCTGGGTATTATACCGTCTACAGACTATTAGGAATGGACTGCTGGGTATTATACAATCTACAGACTATTAGGAATGGACTGCTGGGTATTATACCATCTACAGACTATTAGGAATGGACTGCTGGGTATTATACCGTCTACAGACTATAAGGAATGGACTGCTGGGTATTATACCATCTACAGACTATTAGGAATGGACTGCTGGGTATTATACCGTCTACAGACTATTAGGAATGGACTGCTGGGTATTATACAATCTACAGACTATTAGGAATGGACTGCTGGGTATTATACCGTCTACAGACTATTAGGAATGGACTGCTGGGTATTATACCATCTACAGACTATTAGGAATGGACTGCTGGGTATTATACCGTCTACAGACTATTAGGAATGGACTGCTGAGAATTATACGGTCTACAGACTATTAGGAATGGACTTCTGGGTACTATACCGTCTACAGACTATTAGGAATGGACTGCTGAGAATTATACCGTCTACAGACTATTAGGAATGGACTTCTGGGTATTATACCGTCTACAGACTATTAGGAATGGACTGCTGAGAATTATACGGTCTACAGACTATTAGGAATGGACTGCTGGGTATTATACCATCGACAGACTATTAGGAATGGACTGCTGGGTATTATACCATCTACAGACTATTAGGAATGGACTTCTGGGTACTATACCTTCTACAGACTATTAGGAATGGACTGCTGGGTATTATACCATCTACAGACTATTAGGAATGGACTGCTGGGTATTATACCTTCTACAGACTATTAGGAATGGACTGCTGGGTATTATACCATCTACAGACTATTAGGAATGGACTGCTGGGTATTATACAATCTACAGACTATTAGGAATGGACTTCTGGGTATTATACCGTCTACAGACTATTAGGAATGGACTGCTGGGTATTATACCGTCTACAGACTATTAGGAATGGACTGCTGGGTATTATACCATCTACAGACTATAAGGAATGGACTGCTGGGTATTATACCATCTACAGACTATTAGGAATGGACTGCTGGGTATTATACCGTCTACAGACTATTAGGAATGGACTGCTGGGTATTATACAATCTACAGACTATTAGGAATGGACTGCTGGGTATTATACCGTCTACAGACTATTAGGAATGGACTGCTGGGTATTATACAATCTACAGACTATTAGGAATGGACTGCTGGGTATTATACAATCTACAGACTATTAGGAATGGACTGTTGGGTATTATACCATCTACAGACTATTAGGAATGGACTGCTGGGTATTATACAATCTACAGACTATTAGGAATGGACTTCTGGGTATTATACCGTCTACAGACTATTAGGAATGGACTTCTGGGTATTATACAATCTACAGACTATTAGGAATGGACTGCTGGGTATTATTCCATCTACAGACTATTAGGAATGGACTGCTGGGTATTATACCATCTACAGACTATTAGGAATGGACTGCTGGGTATTATTCCATCTACAGACTATTAGGAATGGACTGCTGAGTATTATACCATCTACAGACTATTACGAATGGACTGCTGGGTATTATTCCATCTACAGACTATTAGGAATGGACTGCTGGGTATTATACCATCTACAGACTATTAGGAATGGACTGCTGGGTATTATACCGTCTACAGACTATAAGGAATGGACTGCTGGGTATTATACCATCTACAGACTATTAGGAATGGACTGCTGGGTATTATACCGTCTACAGACTATTAGGAATGGACTGCTGGGTATTATACAATCTACAGACTATTAGGAATGGACTGCTGGGTATTATACAGTCTACAGACTATTAGGAATGGACTGCTGGGTATTATACCATCTACAGACTATTAGGAATGGACTGCTGGGTATTATACCGTCTACAGACTATAAGGAATGGACTGCTGGGTATTATACCATCTACAGACTATTAGGAATGGACTGCTGGGTATTATACCGTCTACAGACTATTAGGAATGGACTGCTGGGTATTATACAATCTACAGACTATTAGGAATGGACTGCTGGGTATTATACCGTCTACAGACTATTAGGAATGGACTGCTGGGTATTATACCATCTACAGACTATTAGGAATGGACTGCTGGGTATTATACCGTCTACAGACTATTAGGAATGGACTGCTGGGTATTATACAATCTACAGACTATTAGGAATGGACTTCTGGGTATTATACCGTCTACAGACTATTAGGAATGGACTTCTGGGTATTATACAATCTACAGACTATTAGGAATGGACTGCTGGGTATTATACCATCTACAGACTATTAGGAATGGACTGCTGGGTATTATACAATCTACAGACTATTAGGAATGGACTGCTGGGTATTATACAGTCTACAGACTATTAGGAATGGACTGCTGGGTATTATACCGTCTACAGACTATTAGGAATGGACTTCTGGGTATTATACCATCTACAGACTATTACGAATGGACTGCTGGGTATTATTCCATCTACAGACTATTAGGAATGGACTGCTGGGTATTATTCCATCTACAGACTATTAGGAATGGACTGCTGGGTATTATTCCATCTACAGACTATTAGGAATGGACTGCTGGGTATTATACCATCTACAGACTTTTAGGAATGGACTGCTGGGTATTATACCGTCTACAGACTATTAGGAATGGACTGCTGGGTATTATTCCATTTACAGACTATTAGGAATGTACTGCTGGGTATTATACCATCTACAGACTATTAGGAATGGACTGCTGGGTATTATACCGTCTACAGACTATAAGGAATGGACTGCTGGGTATTATACCATCTACAGACTATTAGGAATGGACTGCTGGGTATTATACAATCTACAGACTATTAGGAATGGACTGCTGGGTATTATACAATCTACAGACTATTAGGAATGGACTGATGGGTATTATACCATCTACAGACTATTAGGAATGGACTGCTGGGTATTATTCCATCTACAGACTATTAGGAATGGACTGCTGGGTATTATACCGTCTACAGACTATAAGGAATGGACTGCTGGGTATTATACCATCTACAGACTATTAGGAATGGACTTCTGGGTATTATACCATCTACAGACTTTTAGGAATGGACTGCTGGGTATTATACAGTCTACAGACTATTAGGAATGGACTGCTGGGTATTATACCGTCTACAGACTAGTATAACCAGCAGATGATTTTTTGTGAAGCAAAGACACAGAAATTTGCTGAAAAATTCTTCCTGCCTCCTCTGCTAAGGTTTATGAAGTTGAGGCAGCTTGTTGAAATGTATGAGACAACACACAGCTCTCTGCCCCTCTCTGTAATACTCTGCCGAAGAAAGTGATTGGGAGGGTAATGTCTGCAGCTGCAGTAAAAATCCTTTTCAGTGAAAAAAACACTGCTCTCCATCCATAAGAACGCTGATGTGACACTTGCTGGAATACGCTTTTCTCTGCTGTAACCCACACACACACACACACACACAAAGGCTGTCCGTCCTATCTCTCTGCAGTGTAATGAAAGATATGATGAGCCACAATATGGCTGCTAATTATATAGGGCTGTGACATCACAGGGGTCACTGGCTGCTGATAGGCTGCATCCTGCATGTGATTAAGGGTCATACCGCCTACTTCCCTTCCCCGCCATTTTAGATGCCCTGGAGCCTGCACCGCAGTAAATGGAATTTAATGAAGCGATTTGTGCAATAGAATCGCGGCGATATTTGCATTAATTGCAAATCGAATATTTCCTGAAATTCGTAGCGTATTCGGGTTCGTCAGCTTCGATTCGCTCATCTCTATCTATAATGTATCAGTGACGTCTCAATAAAATGTAACAATGTTAAAGATATTTCAGAGGACAATCCTGGTGCCGGACCAACAGAATCTATAATTATCTCCCAAATACCATGAGGATGCAGAAGACTTTGCCCTGATAGAGAGGCGCTACCCGTTTCCAAAAAGATGTAATTTAAACCAAAGATGTACAGGGAAAATCCCAAATAGGTTTTTTAATTAAATAAATAAAATAAAGAAACAAAAGCAAATAGGGGATATGGGGGGAAGAATGACGCGTTTCGAGGGTAAGCACCTCCTTCTTCAGATCAGTATCTGCTGACCTCCAAAAGGCGTCATCCTCCCCTTCAGCATCATTGTGTAGTAAACTCTTCACCTTCACCTCCTGGCACAGTGAACATCTGGTGACCCATCGGGCTCAGGACAGGAACCAGAATATTCTACAATATGGAGGCTTACAATGGACAAATAAGTTATAGTATAACATTTCTGGGTACATTGTGTGTATAGAAAACATGGAAGGAAACTGCCAGACACTGCAGCTACTATGGGGCCCAACACTTCAGGGGCCACATCCACATATATATATATAAAGGGATAATGGTGGATGGAAAATAAATCATTTAATCCAAGTTTTACTATTGGGTCCCCCAGTTACCCCGCTGTGTGCACGATTCTATCTCTGCAGTGTAATGAATTTTGTTAATACACTGTGTGTATTATCCCTGTACTGTGACATCACTGTGTGTATTATCCCTGTACTGTGACATCACTGTGTGTATTATCCCTGTACTGTGACATCACTGTGTATTATCCCTGTACTGTGACATCACTGTGTGTATTATCCCTGTACTGTGACATCACTGTGTGTATTATCCCTGTACTGTGACATCACTGTGTGTATTATCCCTGTACTGTGACATCACTGTGTATTATCCCTGTACTGTGACATCACTGTGTATTATCTCTGTACTGTGACATCACTGTGTGTATTATCCCTGTACTGTGACATCACTGTATTATCTCTGTACTGTGACATCACTGTATATTATCCCTGTACTGTGACATCACTGTGTATTATCCCTGTACTGTGACATCACTGTGTATTATCCCTGTACTGTGACATCACTGTGTATTATCTCTGTACTGTGACATCACTGTGTATTATCCCTGTACTGTGACATCACTGTGTATTATCTCTGTACTGTGACATCACTGTGTATTATCCCTGTACTGTGACATCACTGTGTATTATTCCTGTACTGTGACATCACTGTGTATTATCCCTGTACTGTGACATCACTGTGTATTATCCCTGTACTGTGACATCACTGTGTATTATCCCTGTACTGTGACATCACTGTGTATTATCCCTGTACTGTGACATCACAGTGTATTATCTCTGTACTGTGACATCACTGTGTATTATCCCTGTACTGTGACATCACTGTGTGTATTATCCCTGTACTGTGACATCACTGTGTATTATCCCTGTACTGTGACATCACTGTGTATTATCCCTGTACTGTGACATCACTGTGTATTATCCCTGTACTGTGACATCACTGTGTATTATCCCTGTACTGTGACATCACTGTGTATTATCCCTGTACTGTGACATTACTGTGTATTATCCCTGTACTGTGACATCACTGTGTATTATCCCTGTACTGTGACATCACTGTGTATTATCTCTGTACTGTGACATCACTGTGTGTATTATCCCTGTACTTGTGACATTGCTGTGTGTATTATCCCTGTGCTGTGACATCACTGTGTATTATCCCTGTACTGTGACATCACTGTGTGTATTATCCCTGTACTTGTGACATTGCTGTGTGTATTATCCCTGTGCTGTGACATCACTGTGTATTATCCCTGTACTGTGACATTACTGTGTGTATTATCCCTGTACTGTGACATCACTGTGTATTATTTCTGTGCTGTGACATCACTGTGTGTATTATCCCTATACTGTGACATCACTGTGTGTATTATCCCTGTACTGTGACATCACTGTGTGTTATCCCTGTACTGTGACATCACTGTGTATTATCCCTGTACTGTGACATCACTGTGTATTATCCCTGTACTGTGACATCACTGTGTGTATTATCCCTGTACTGTGACATCACTGTGTATTATCCCTGTACTGTGACATTACTGTGTATTATCCCTGTACTGTGACATCACTGTGTATTATCCCTGTACTGTGACATCACTGTGTGTATTATCCCTGTACTGTGACATCACTGTGTATTATCCCTGTACTGTGACATTACTGTGTATTATCCCTGTACTGTGACATCACTGTGTATTATCCCTGTACTGTGACATTACTGTGTATTATCTCTGTACTGTGACATCACTGTGTGTATTATCCCTGTACTTGTGACATTACTGTGTGTATTATCCCTGTGCTGTGACATCACTGTGTATTATCCCTGTACTGTGACATTATTGTGTGTATTATCCCTGTACTGTGACATCACTGTGTATTATTTCTGTGCTGTGACATCACTGTGTGTATTATCCCTATACTGTGACATCACTGTGTGTATTATCCCTGTACTGTGACATCACTGTGTATTATCCCTGTACTGTGACATCACTGTGTATTATCCCTGTACTGTGATATCACTGTGTGTATTATCCCTGTACTGGGACATCACTGTGTGTATTATCCCTGTACTGTGACATCACTGTGTATTATCCCTCTATTGTGACATCACTGTGTATTATCCCTGTACTGTGACATCACTGTGTGTATTATCCCTATACTGTGACATCACTGTGTGTATTATCCCTGTACTGTGACATCACTGTGTATTATCCCTGTACTGTGACATCACTGTGTGTATTATCCCTGTACTGTGACATCACTGTGTGTATTATCCCTGTACTGTGATATCACTGTGTATTATCCCTGTACTGTGACATCACTGTGTATTATCCCTGTACTGTGACATCACTTTGTATATTATCCCTGTACTGTGACATCACTGTGTATTATCCCTGTACTGTGACATCACTGTGTATTATCCCTGTACTGTGACATCACTGTGTGTATTATCCCTGTACTGTGACATCACTGTGTATTATCCCTGTACTGTGACATCACTGTGTGTATTATCCCTGTACTGTGATATCACTGTGTATTATCCCTGTACTGTGACATCACTGTGTATTATCCATGTACTGTGACATCACTGTGTATTATCCCTGTACTGTGACATCACTGTGTATTATCCCTGTGCTGTGACATCACTGTGTATTATCCATGTACTGTGACATCACTGTGTATTATCCCTGTACTGTGACATCACTGTGTATTATCCCTGTACTGTGACATCACTGTGTATTATCCATGTACTGTGACATCACTGTGTATTATCCCTGTACTGTGACATCACTGTGTATTATCCCTGTACTGTGACATCACTGTGTATTATCCATGTACTGTGACATTGCTGTGTATTATCCCTGTACTGTGACATCACTGTGTATTATCCCTGTGCTGTGACATCACTGTGTATTATCCCTGTACTGTGACATTACTGTGTATTATCCCTGTACTGTGACATTACTGTGTATTATCCCTGTACTGTGACATCACTGTGTATTATCCCTGTACTGTGACATCACTGTGTATTATCCCTGTACTGTGACATCACTGTGTGTATTATCCCTGTACTGTGACATCACTGTGTATTATCTCTGTACTGTGACATCACTGTGTATTATCCCTGTGCTGTGACATCACTGTGTATTATCCCTGTACTGTGACATCACTGTGTATTATCCCTGTATTGTGACATCACTTTGTGTATTATCCCTGTACTGTGACATCACTGTGTATTATCCCTGTACTGTGACATTACTGTGTATTATCCCTGTACTGTGACATTACTGTGTATTATCCCTGTACTGTGACATCACTGTGTATTATCCCTGTACTGTGACATTACTGTGTATTATCCCTGTACTGTGACATCACTGTGTATTATCCCTGTACTGTGACATCACTGTGTATTATCCCTGTACTGTGACATCACTGTGTATTATCCCTGTGCTGTGACATTACTGTGTATTATCCCTGTACTGTGACATCACTGTGTATTATCCCTGTACTGTGACATTACTGTGTATTATCCCTGTACTGTGACATTACTGTGTATTATCCCTGTACTGTGACATCACTGTGTACTATCCCTGTACTGTGACATCACTGTGTATTATCCCTGTACTGTGACATCACTGTGTATATTATCCCTGTACTGTGACATCACTGTGTATTATCCCTGTACTGTGACATCACTGTGTATTATCCCTGTACTGTGACATCACTGTGTATTATCCCTGTACTGTGACATTACTGTGTATTATCTCTGTACTGTGACATCACTGTGTGTATTATCCCTGTACTTGTGACATTACTGTGTATTATCCCTGTACTGTGACATCACTGTGTATTATCCCTGTGCTGTGACATCACTGTGTATTATCCCTGTACTGTGACATTACTGTGTGTATTATCCCTGTACTGTGACATCACTGTGTATTATTTCTGTACTGTGACATCACTGTGTGTATTATCCCTATACTGTGACATCACTGTGTGTATTATCCCTGTACTGTGACATCACTGTGTATTATCCCTGTACTGTGACATCACTGTGTATTATCCCTGTACTGTGACATCACTGTGTGTATTATCCCTGTACTGTGACATCACTGTGTATTATCCCTCTACTGTGACATCACTGTGTATTATCCCTGTACTGTGACATCACTGTGTGTATTATCCCTGTACTGTGACATCACTGTGTGTATTATCCCTGTACTGTGACATCACTGTGTATTATCTCTGTACTGTGACATCACTGTGTATTATCTCTGTACTGTGACATCACTGTGTATTATCCCTATACTGTGACATCACTGTGTATTATCCCTGTACTGTGACATCACTGTGTATTATCCCTGTACTGTGACATCACTGTGTGTATTATCCCTGTACTGTGACATCTCTGTGTATTATCCCTGTACTGTGACATCACTGTGTGTATTATCCCTGTACTGTGACATCACTGTGTATTATCCCTGTACTGTGACATCACTTTGTGTATTATCCCTGTACTGTGACATCACTGTGTGTATTATCCCTGTACTGTGACACCTTCTTACATCTTCTTTCCCTGGAATAACCATTTCTGATCTTTAGATTTGTCCTTTATACTTTCTTTAGCCAAATCTCCTCTGTATTAGGATGTGGCTCCTCGCGCTCTTGTTCTGGTTCCCAGTTGCACCCGTCAGTCTTGTTCTTGCTTTGCCCATTCATTGGCGATGACTTTTCTAGGGAGCGCCCATTTCCATCTCAGCTGGAGCGAGGGAACACAATGGCGCCTGTTCTGTGATTTTCGTTTTTTGGGGGTTTTCGTCATGATGTTCTTCAGACAGAAGAGTTGGTTGATTCTTATTACAAGTAATCGACAAACTTGACTTCAGGCCTCAGAGAACAATGTAAAAATGATGGATTAACGGAAATTACCGCAAATCTACATTTCACTATTTCTATCCTAAATGTCGCCATCTTTTTGCGCCTGTTGCTCTTTTGGGATATTTGTATTTCTCTCTATAAAAGGCTCAGTTACATTTCCTGAAAGGCATTTCTCATCTTTTTCATTACGGAATACGTTGGCGCCTGTTGCCGTGGAGAAGTGAATCATTTCTCACAGTGGGGCCTGGAGGATTGTATGCTAATCCAGCTGAAATATTGGTCGTCTTGATTCCCACAAATGCTAATTCCTTCTATGTACACAGCGACTTCCATCATCTCCATTAATCGCCCAGCGGAGCTCAGAATTGCGCTCAGAGTTTGCCGTAGTAAATCATATCTCAACCTTAGTCAATGGCAAGAGACATTCTTTATTTTCAACATGAATAATTGGTAATAAGCGGCGAGATGAAGTGGAGATGAGAGGGGGATTATCCAGCGCGGAGAGGAGCGGCTGCGCCAAAGTCTCTTCAGGACATATCGCAATAGAACATGGGAGCTGGGACCCCCAGAGATATCAGATCAACAGGATCTGTGCTCAGGGGAGGGGCCCAACAGGATCTGTGCTCAGGGGAGGGGCCCAACAGGATCTGTGCTCAGGGGAGGGGCCCAACAGGATCTGTCACTCAGGAGAGGGGCCCAACACGATCTGTGCTCAGGGGAGGGGCCCAACAGGATCTGTGCTCATGAGAGGGGCCCAACAGGATCTGTGCTTAGGAGAGGGGCCCAACAGGATCTGTGCTCATGAGAGGGGCCCAACAGGATCTGTGCTCAGGGGAGGGGCCCAACAGGATCTGTGCTCATGAGAGGGGCCCAACACGATCTGTGCTCAGGGGAGGGGCCCAACAGGATCTGTGCTCATGAGAGGGGCCCAACAGAATCTGTGCTCAGGAGAAGGGCCAAACAGGATCTGTGCTTAGGGGAGGGGCCCAACAGAATCTGTGCTCAGGAGAGGGGCCAAACAGGATCTGTGCTCAGGAGAGGGGCCCAGCAGGATCTGTCGCTCAGGAGAGGGGCCCAACAGGATCTGTCGCTCAGTAGAGGGGCCCAACAGGATTTGTGCTCAGGAGAGGGGCCCAATGGGATATGTGCTCAGGAGAGGGGCCGAATGGGATCTTTGCTCAGGGGAGGGGCCCAACACGATCTGTGCTCAGGGGAAGGGACCAACAGGATCTGTGCTCAGGAGAGGGGCCTAATGGGATCTGTGCTCAGGAGAGGGGCCCAACGGTATCTGTGCTCAGGAGAGGGGCCCAATGGGATCTGAGCTCAGGAGAGGGACCCAACAGGATCTACACTGCTCTATACTGGGGATCTGGGGGACATAGTCAGAGCTTAGATATACTAAGACCAGACAGACTAATATTGTTCAAGTGTCTTGTCATGAAAGGGGGCGTTAGGGAGTTAGTGATCCCTAACCCTCCCTACAACTGCTGTCCCTTCATATTGCCCATCTGCCCTAAACAACAAAAGTGCATGGGCATCAATACAAAAAAAAAAAACTGTAAATGTCTGGAACATAATGGGAAGCTACAAACAGATAAACCAGGCAGGATATAACATACAGATATAACAGACAGGATATAGTATACTAACAGATATACCAGGCAGGATATAGTATACTAACAGATATACCAGGCAGGATATAGTATACTAACAGATATACCAGGCAGGATATAACATACAGATATACCAGGCAGGATATAACATACTAACAGATATACCAGGCAGGATATAACATACAGATATACCAGACAGGATATAGAATACTAACAGATATACCAGGCAGGGTATAGTATACTAACAGATATACCAGGCAGGATATAGTATACTAACAGATATACCAGGCAGGATATAACATACTAACAGATATACCAGGCAGAATATAACATACTAACAGATATACCAGGCAGGATATAACATACTAACAGATATACCAGGCAGGATATAACATACTAACAGATATACCAGGCAGGATATAACATACTAACAGATATACCAGGCAGGATATAACATACTAACAGATATACCAGGCAGGATATAACATACTAACAGATATACCAGGCAGGATATAACATACTAACAGATATACCAGGCAGGGTATAGTATACTAACAGATATACCAGGCAGGATATAGTATACTAACAGATATACCAGGCAGGATATAACATACTAACAGATATACCAGGCAGGATATAACATACTAACAGATATACCAGGCAGGATATAACATACTAACAGATATACCAGGCAGGATATAACATACTAACAGATATACCAGGCAGGATATAGTATACTAACATATATAACAGGCAGGATATAACATACTAACAGATATACCAGGCAGGATATAGTATACTAACAGATATACCAGTCAGGATATAGTATACTAACAGATATACCAGGCAGGATATAGTATACTAACAGATATACCAGGCAGGATATAGAATACTAACATATAGTTTAAGAACCAGGATCAAGATTAATGGCAGATATGATAATATGAACAAGACTATATATGAGGATAAGTTTACAGCACACAAAACCAGGAGATGCAGGGGATGAACAGGTTAACTAAATATCAGAACACTAAACGGGTAAGGAAATCAAGAGCGCTGTTCACAATGGACTCAGAACAAGGAACACACTAGAAACGAAGGTACATCAATACTAAAGCCAATTAGGCTCCTAGCCAGCAGGAATTCTCCCCAGATTGATCAGGATACTGGTCTAGGAGGGAACAGTAATCCTAATTACAAGCAAACACAGGTACAGACACAAGACTCCCTCACTCCTAGATAGACAGAATAGCATAAGGCTCAGAACAGCATTCTATCCTAGGAGATACAGGATCAAACAGGACTAACAGGTCTAAACAGGACTAACAAAATGCACAGTGTGAATACAGACTAAGGCAACACAAAGCATATGCAGAACAAACAATACAAGAATACTAAAATTTGACAAAGGTACTTAAACAAAGCAGACTAAAATCTAGATATCAGACAGGACAGATAACCATGGTTAAAACTCAGGACATGTGTTCAGACAGGCATAGATAAAGTGCATGAAGCAAACATGATGAGAGTAACAGGTGTAATTACCTGCCCAGACAGAGCAGCACCTGAAGAGCCTTATATACAGTCATGGCCGTAAATGTTGGCACCCCTGAAATTTTTGAAGAAAATGAAGTATTTCTGACAGAAAAGGATTGCAGTAACACATGTTTTGCTATACACATATGTATTGGAACTAAACCAAAAAAGGGAGGAAAAAAAGCTAATTGGACATAATGTCACCAAACTCCAAAAATGGTCTGGACACAATTATTGGCCCCTTAATATTTGTTGCACACCCTTTGGAAGAAATCAGTGAAATCAGTGTCTTCCTATAACCATCAATAAGCTTCTTACACCTCTCAGCCGGAATGTTGGACCACTCTTCCTATAACCATCAATAAGCTTCTTACACCTCTCAGCCGGAATGTTGGACCACTCTTCCTATAACCATCAATAAGCTTCTTACACCTCTCAGTCGGAATGTTGGACCACTCTTCCTATAACCATCAATAAGCTTCTTACACCTCTCAGCCGGAATGTTGGACCACTCTTCCTTTACAATCTGCTCCAGGTCTCTTATTGGAAGGCGCCTTTTCCCAACAGTAACTATAAGATCTCTCCACAGGTGATCAATGGGATTTAGATCTGGACTCATTGCTGACACTTCAGAACTCTCCAGAGCTTTGTTGCCTCCATTTCTGGGGCTTTTTGACATATGTTTGGGGTCATTGTCCTGCTGGAAGACCCAAGATCTCGGACACAAACCCAGCTTTCTGACGCTGGGCTGTACAGTGCGACCCAAAATCCGTTGGTAATCCTCAGATTTCATGATGTCTTGTACACATTCAAGGCCCCCAGTGCCAGAGGCAGCAAAACAACCCAAAATATCACTGACCTCCCCCATATGTCACTGTAGGTACTGTGTTCTTTTCTTTGTAGGCCTCATTCCGTTTTCGGTAAACAGTAGAATGATGCGCTTTACCAAAAAGATCTATCTTGGTCTCATCTGTCCACAAGACGTTTTCCAGAAGGATTTTGGTTACTCAAGTTCATTTTGGTAAAATGTAGTCTTGTTTTTTATGTCTCTGTGTCAGCAGTGGGGTCCTCCTGGGTCTCCTCCATAGTGGGATCCTCCTGGGTCTCCTCCATAGTGGGGTCCTCCTGGGTCTCCTCCATAGTGGGGTCCTCCTGGGTCTCCTCCATAGTGGGATCCTCCTGGGTCTCCTCCATAGTGGGGTCCTCCTGGGTCTCCTCCATAGTGGGGTCCTCCTGGGTCTCCTCCATAGTGGGGTCCTCCTGGGTCTCCTCCATAGTGGGGTCCTCCTGGTTCTCCTCCATAGTGGGGTCCTCCTGGGTCTCCTCCATAGTGGGGTCCTCCTGGGTCTCCTCCATAGTGGGGTCCTCCTGGGTCTCCTCCATAGTGGGGTCCTCCTGGGTCTCCTCCATAGTGGAGTCCTCCTGGGTCTCCTCCATAGTGGGGTCCTCCTGGGTCTCCTCCATAGTGGGGTCCTCTTGGGTCTCCTCCATAGCGTTTCATTTCATTTAAATGTCGACGGATAGTTCGCGCTGACACTGATGCTCCCAGAGCCTGCAGGACAGCTTGAATATCTTTGGAACTTGTTTGAGGCTGCTTATCCACCATCTGGACTATCCTGCGTTGACACCTTTCATAAATTTTTCTCTTCCGTCCACACCCAGGGAGATTATCTACAGGGCCATGGGGTGTAAACTTCTTGATAATGTTGCGCACTGTGGACAGAGGCAAATCTAGATCTCTGGAGATGGACTTGTAACCTGGAGATTGTTGATATTTTTCCACAATTTTGGTTCTCAAGTCCTCAGACAGTTCTCTTCTCCTCTTTCTGTTGTCCATGTTTAGTGCGGCACACATAGACACACAACTAAGTGAACTTCTCTCCTTTATATCTGCTTTCAGGTGTGATTTTTCTATTGCCCACACCTGTTACTTGCCCCAGGTGAGTATAAAGGAGCATCACATGCTTGAAACAATCTTATTTTCCCACAATTTTGAAAGGGGCCAATAATTTTGTCCAGTCCATTTTTGGAGTTTGGTGACATTATGTCCAATTTTCTTTTTTTTCCTCCTTTTTTGGTTTAGTTCCAATACACACAAAGGGAATAAACCTGTGTATAGCAAAACCTGTGTTACTGCAATATATATATATACACAGAGGAGAGGAGATCTATATATATATATATATACAGAGGAGAGGAGATCTATATATATATATATACACAGAGGAGAGGAGATCTATATATATATACAGAGGAGAGGAGATCTATATATATATATATATATATATATATATATATATATATATATATATATATACACAAAGGGAATAAACATGTGTATAGTAAAACCTGTGTTACTGCAATCCTTTCCTGTGAGAAATACTTCATTTTCTAGAAAACTTTCAGGAGTGCCAACATTTACAGCCGTGACTGTATATTCCCAGTGCTGAAGGCTGGAAGGTTAACTCTTCCCAAACCAGGGAGAATAAGCACAGAAACTGCTCCGACATCAACATAATGTGTGAACAGGACCCACAGCAGTATTTAGATCTTAGGCTGGTTACGACGTTTGCTCAGTCTACACCACCTCTGAGGGGTTTTAGTTAAAGACTGTTTCTTTGTTGTTGTTTTTTTTTTTTTGTCACAGACTTTTACAGTTTTGGCACAATTTAAGCCACACCCCTTTTTCCTGAGCCCGTGCAATTTGTTTTTTATAAAATTGTCTTACATGCGGCAAACAAGGCAAAATTCTTTTGAAAATGTGTCTTGCGGCTGTGGTTAAATCAATGATGATATAGATTTATCCTGGGATTGACTAAACTATCCCAAGTCCTCTTTTGAGTTTATTTGTTAATCCCCCTTTTCTATGCCAGATGATCTTCTGCATTGGGATTTGCTGTTGTTTCCTAACCAAGTTGTGTAAACTTCTCTTTGATTCGTTGTTTTCCATCTGTAGCTTTATGAAAATGTTCTTTTCCAAAAATTATAAATAAACAGTTTTACAAAAAAAAATATATATATATATATATTATAATAATAATAATAATAATAGTAAATTAATGGTTAGGGTTAAATAGACAGGATTAGGCTGTTATTTAAGATTAGGTTGAGAGTTCGAATTAATCTGAGAGTGAGGATTAAAGGGGTATTCCAGGAAAAAATATTCTTTTTATATATCAACTGGCTCCAGAAAGTTAAACAGATTTGTAAATTACTTCTATTTAAAAAAATCTTAATCCTTCCAATAATTATCAGCTGCTGAAGTTGAGTTGTTCTTTTCTGTCTGGCAACAGTGCTCTCTGCTGACATCTCTGCTTGTTTTGGGAATGGCACAGAGTAGAATAGGTTTGCTATGGGGATTTGCTTGTACTCTGGACAGTTCCCGAGACACATGTCATCAGAGAGCACTTAGACAGAAAAGAACAACTCAACTTTAGTAGCGCATAAGTACTGAAAGGATTAAGATTTTTTAATAAAAGTAATTTACAAATCTGTTTAACTTTCTGGAGCCAGTTGATATATAAAAAAAAAGTTTTTTTCCTGGATAACCCCTTTAAGTTTAGTATTATGGTTAGTTTGAGGTTAGATTTATAGGCTGAGAATTATGGTTGCACCTCAGGCTGAGTGTTATAGTTAGGCTAAGTAATATGATTGGGCCGAGGCTTAGGCTGAGGTTTATCATTAGGCTACGTCTTAGGTTTGGATGATTGTTAGTTTTAGATTGAGGTTTAGGTTGAAGATTATGGTTAGATTAAAGTTAGACTGAGAATCATATTAAAGGGGTACTCCGGCACTAAGACATCTTATCCCCTATCCAAAGCATAGGGGATAAGATGCCTGATCTCGGGGGTCCCGCCGCTGGGGACCCCCGTGATCTTGCACACAGCACCCTGTTATAATCAGTCCCCGGAGCGAACACGCTCTATGGTTGGGTTTAGGTTAAGACTGAATTCTATTGTTAGGATGAGGAAAGGTTTAGGTTGAAGGTTGGATTGAAGTTAATGAATATGTTGATTGTTTTAGTTAGATTAAAGGGGTATTCCAGGATTTTTTTCATTTGACTATGCTGCAGGGGCTGTAAAGTTGGTGTAGTTCATAATATAGTGTCTGTACCTGTGTGTGACGGTTTTCTCACAATTCTTCTGTGATTTTCACCCCAATATTAAATTTTACCAGCATACAAAATTACTGTTGTCTCAGATTTTTCCCAGGTTGCAATGCGGCGGAGACCTGACATCACTAGTCAGCTGATGACAGGGAGCCTGTCTGCTTCAATGGGTGGAGCGATCGCTTGGTGGGAGAGAGATCAATCTGCAACTAATGCAACAGCTGTAGGCACCCTGATTGAAAACCACAGGTCTTTTGAATGGATGCAGCTCCTTGATGTTTCAAAGGGTGGGGTGGCTGATGTGTGGAAGGGAGGAAAATGGAATTATGGGATTTGTAGACAAATAAGGAAACTCAAACAGGAAATACCATTTCGCAAAAAGCTAGCCACAGCGTTATGGTAATCTCACAACATTTATCCCCAAGACAAGCGCAAATCCTTCCGAAGCCATGTCCATTACTGTCTGCCAGGTATGTACCAAATCACCTTATGGTGGAGAACCCCTTGGATGGGCTGAGGCTGAAGGTTAGATTTAGGTTTATTCATAGAAAGAGATTCAGACTTAGACTGAGCATTACACTGAGGTAAATGTCGGGGTGCCGCGGCCCCTCCCATCAACCCCCCCCCCCCCCCCCACCCATCTTTGTCCCATATTAGACTCATCTCCTTATCATACTGTATATTGTGTAGAAATTGCTCCAAGGAGCCATCAGAAAATGTATTTCTTGTCTGACAACCAACAAACATCTCCATATTTAATCCTCCCACCTCCGGCCGAATGTAAAGACTCTGCAGAAAATTATTCATCTCTTCCCTGAAGGACAAAGATAGGAAATTAAACATCACTGTAATGGAAACAAAATGAGGCTGAATAACAGATGTGGAGGGATGAGACCCCCTATTAACTATCGCGGTCCCCTCAAGGGCTGTCATTCAGCTTTCCACAAATCCCGAATGATAAATAAACCTATTTTGCCAAGTAAACTTACAACACTTCAGATACATTGATCCTGATTCTCTTATGTCAGTCTTTACCGCAGTCCTAAAAAGAACAAGGAAGCCCAGGATGAACACTGCAAGTTCTTTCCAGATATCAAGAAAATACAATTAGTCCATGATCTATAGATAGTAACAAGGCTGTGGGGGCTCTTAACTATGGGGGATTTTATCTATAGAAGCTCTTATCTATAGGGGATCCTTTCTATCGGGGCTTCTACCTATGGAAGCTTTAACCTATGGGGGCTGCTACCTATTGGGGCTTCTATTTATTGCTGCTACCTATGGGGACTCCTATATATTTTGGCCTCTACTCATTGGAGATCATACCAATGGGGACTCCTATCTATGGTGGCTCCTACCTATGGAAGTTCTTGCCTATGGGGGCTCATGTCCAGTGGGACTCCTACCTATGGGAGATCATACCTATGGGGGCTCCTACCTATGGAAGTTCCTGCCTATGGGGGCTTCTTTCCAGAGGGGCGTCTACCTATGGGGGCTTTAACCTATTGGAACTCCTGCCTATGAGGGCTGATACCTATGGGGTCTTCTACTTATGGGGTCTCCTACCTATGGGAGCTCTTGCCTATGGGGCCTCCTTCCTGGGGGGCTTTAGAGGGGTTGGCCCCACAGTTGCCCTACAGCCCCTCCCATCACCCCCTGTTCTCTAGTTCTTTATCTCCTGAAGCTCAGACTTGTTTTTTTTGACATTTACAAGAATAAACAATTCCTATAATCCGATGAAAATAACATCAGATTTATTTCCGTGTTTATAAAGTCAAATCTGTGACATTTTCAGGATAAACTAAATGTGTTTTTTGTTGAGCGTCCTCAGAATTGCAGATTCTTTTTTTTTTTTTTTTTTCGATAGACAAAATTGTTTCTGAGAAATAAAAATAAAAAAACGTAATTATAGGAGATATTTTGCCAAAGAAGAACATTTAGGAGCCGGAGAAGCTAATCTGCTTCTGAGCGGGAGCTGAAGCCTAAGAGGCTTAGAGTTGGGTTTGGCGCCGCACCCTCCGCCCATTCTGCCCTCTCCTCACCACCCTGTCAGTCAGACTTGTAGCGCTCCATAGCAGACATAAGGAGCTGCTGCAATCACCCAAGAGCATTCTGGGAAGTTGGCCATTTTGAGTGCGTGGCGTATTATATAACCCGCTATAATCTATTCCTAAGTGATGCCCCAGAAATCTGCCAGTGTCGACATGAAGCAGCGATGATGGTTTCCATCCAGGAATTAGGATTCTAACGTTTCACTTAAGTCTGGTTCACTATGGACTTATTATTTCCACTCGCGGCCCACGTCTCCGATGTAGGTTTTGGCAGCGGGAAAAGACTCAAGGCTCAGTATTAGTTATTGTGAAATCCACATAAGCTCTTCTGTCGTTCTCTAAATGACTGTTTTCTAGTACGGAGCCAAGTCATTGTGCGGCTCAATAGACTCACAACGTTAAATGCGAACTCCGAGACATGGACGACCCCCGGACCTCCCCGGAGCCTAGAGTATAAGACGTATTTCTGATGGATCTGGTGGGATCATTGGTGGAGGGGGCAGCGCCACGTTATATGAACTGTTAATGCATCATAACATCGGTTAGGTTATTATCAATGCGTCCATGTTTGTAATGGAGACAGATCTGACCCCTCCCCCCTAATCCTCTATAGAAGGGTCACATGATAGTCTTGGCAATTTCCTAAGACTTGTGGTAAGAAATGTGCGGAGGAATACCCCAAGATTTACATAAGAGTAACTCAGTATAGTATAACCCCCAAATGGAGGGAAGAGGCACAGTGATGGGATTTGTAGTCCTGCTGGTGGGTGCTCAACTCCCAAAGACCTTACCCAAAGCATCATCCAATATAAAAAAAAATGGAATGTTCTGCTCCAAGGCTTCAGTGAGGAAACAATCAGGATTATTTAAAGGGTACTCCACCCCTAGGCATCTTATTCCCTATCCAAAGGATAGGGGATAAGAAGTCTGATCATGGGGGTCCCGCAGCTGGGACCCCCGCAATCTCTGTGCAGCACCCAGCATTCATTTAGAACACTGGGTGCCAGTGGCAGGAGTTGTGACGTCACACCACGCCCCTCGTGATGTCACACCACACACTCTCAATGCAAGTCTATAGGAGGGGGCGTGGTGACCACCACGCCCCCTCCTATAGACTTGCATTGAGGGGGCGTGGTGTGAGGTCACGAGGGGTGTGGCCATGATGTCACAACCCCCAACACCCGCTCCAAGCATTTGGAACAAAATGTTCTGAACGAAGGGGCAGTGGAGTACCCCTTTAACCTTCAAGTGTGATACAGCGCAGGTTCAGTCTCTTACGCGGATCTTCTTCAGGGGTTTAGACCAGGATCAGAAGGATCTGAATGGATCAGCATTGTATTATATACTTGTAGCAACAAAATTATGGTGGACGTACTAGTCAATAGTAAATCCTGCAATGGTGCTAACATTAATATAATCCACTCCACCTGCGAGTCTCACTGACCAAATGTCGGTCATCAGGAATGAGCCATCAGAGGGAAGAAGCAGCACTGCAGTGTTTCTGGGGCACCTACTACCCAAGTCTATGCCTTGACCTAAACCGGCAAAACACAGTTCTTTGGAGATATTTTTCCAGTTAATAGATCTACCTGGAATTCCCATTAAAGTCAAATTTGTCTGAATTCTAATTTTTGGTGATTTGTTTCAGGTGAGCCCAGTCAGTACAGGAGCATCTGGATGCATTTTTTTTTTTTTTTTTTTACAGAGCTCCCTTTAGGAAAAATAAATAATTAAATAAATAAATAAATACATAATAAATAAATAAAAAAACAACAACATGGAGTTCCACCTATTTTGGAGTTCCAGTTGGCCAAATACAAAACCAAGCAGCAGTAGCCTGGTATCACTAGTGTTGGGACATATAAAATAAAGCAGCAGCCTAGTATCACTAGTTTTTTGATACATAGAAAACCAAGCAGCAGCAGCCTAGTATCACTAGTGTTGGGACATATAAAACCAAGCAGCAGCCTAGTATCACTAATGTTTCGATACATATAAAATCAAGCAGCAGCCTAGAATTACTAGTATTGGGATATATAAAACCAAGCAGAAGCAGCCTAGTATCACTAGTGTTGGGACATATAAAATCAAGCAGCAGCCTAGTATTACTAGTATTGGGACATATAAAACCAAGAAGCAGCAGCCTAGTATTACTAGTGTTGGGACATATAAAACCATGCTGCAGCAGCCTAGTATCACTAGTGTTTCCATACATATAAAATCAAGCAGCAGCCTAGTATTACTAGTATTGGGATATATAAAACCAAGCAGAAGCAGCCTAGTATCACTAATGTTGGGACATATAAAATCAAGCAGCAGCCTAGTATTACTAGTATTGGGACATATAAAACCAAGAAGCAGCAGCCTAGTATTACTAGTGTTGGGACATATAAAATCAAGCAGCAGCAGCCTAGTATTACTAGTATTGGGACATATAAAACCAAGAAGCAGCCTAGTATTACTAGTGCTGGGACATATAAAAACAAGCAGCAGCAGCCTAGTATTACTATTGTTGGGACATATAAAACCAAGCAGCAGCAGCCTAGTATTACTATTGTTGGGACATATAAAACCAAGAAGCAGCCTAGTATTACTAGTGCTGGGACATATAAAAACAAGCAGCAGCAGCCTAGTATTACTATTGTTGGGACATATAAAACCAAGCAGCAGCAGCCTAGTATTACTATTGTTGGGACATAGAAAACCAAGAAGCAGCAGCCTAGTATTACTATTGTTAGGACATATAAAACCAAGCAGCAGCAGCCTAGTATTACTAGTGTGCAACACAAAAGGAGAGAAACACGGCCGCACATCCACCATTTGTAATTTGATCTACTGGCTTCTCAGCATAATTTTAAAAACGAACAGGTTGTTAGTATACATTTTGATCAAAAAGTACAAGCCCACTTGCCACGTCAAGGCCACCTCGTTAAAGTGGGTCCCTAACCTGACACTGGTGTGAGTACATGGTAGGTTTCATACTGGTGTGGTTCTCTGTGGCGGCCATTGTTTCTGTGATGCTTTGTCTGTGGGGTGGAGTGGCCCAGAGCCAGGGGCTTGGTCGGGCAGTAGTGGGGCTGCCTGGCCACTGGGTCGCTACCCCCATCAGGCATGGGGTCTCGGAGGCGGTGGTTGCCGCCGGGCGCTATGCCACTGTAAGGTTAGGGACTCACTCTAACGAGGTGGCCTTGACGTGGCGAGTGGGCTTGTACTTTTTGATCAAAATGTATACTAACAAGCTGTTAGTTTTTGAAATTATGCTGAGAAGCAAGTAGATCAAATTACAAATGGTGGATGTGTGGCTTTGTTTCTCTTTTTGTGTTGCACTACTAGTATTACTAGTGTTGGAACATATAAAACCAAGCAGCAGCATCTTAGTATCACTATTGTTGAGACATATACAACTAAGCAGCAGAAGCCTAGTATTACTAGTGTTGAGACATATAAAACCAAACAACAGCAGCTGCCTAGTAAACAATGTCAGACAATGGAAAATCATAATTACCTCTCCTGGCTCCAGTATTGTCTGTGCTTAACCTCTTAAGGACCCATGACGTACGCATACGTACGTCGGGCCCAGCCTCTAATAACGGCCGGGACCCGTGGCTAATAGCACGTGGCATTGATCGCGGTACCGCGCGCTATTAACCCTTTAGACGTGGCATTCAAAGTTGAACGCTACGTCTAAAGGGAAAGTGAAACCATGCCGGTTAGCTCAGGGAGCTGTTCGGGATGTCTGCGGTGAAATTGCGGCATCCCGAACAGCTTACATGACAGCCGGAGGATCCCTACCTGCCTCCTCGCTGTCCGATCGCCGAATGACTGCTCAGTGCCTGAGATCCAGGCATGAGCAGTCAAGCGGCAGAATTATCGATCAGTGGTTTCTGATCGATGGGAGCTATAACATTGCAAAAAAAAGTGAAAAAAAAGTGAATAAAGATCATTTAACTCCTCCCCTAATAAAAGTTTGAATCACCCCCCTTTTCCCATAAAAAAAAAGTGTAAATAAAAATAAATATATGTGGTATCGCCGGGTGCGGAAATGTCCAAATTATAAAAATATATCTTGTTAATTAAACCGCACGGTCAATGGCGTCCGAGCAAAAAAATTCCAAAAAGTCCAAAATAGCGTATTTTTGGTCACTTTTTATATCATGAATAAATGAAGAAAAAGCTATCAATAAGTCCTATCAATGCAAAAATGGTACTGATAAAAACTTCAGATCACGGCGCACAAAATGAGCCCTCATACCGCCCCATAGGCAGAAAAATAAAAAAGTTATAGGGGTCAGAAGATGACAATTTTAAACGCATTGTCACGATTCGGCTTACAGGTTGTGGATCCACTGTGTCAGCGAGGGATTGGCGTGGACCGTGCTGGTGGACCGGTTCTAAGAGGCTACTGGTGTTCACCAGAGCCCGCCGCAAAGCGGGATGGTCTTGCTGCGGCAGTAGCAACCAGGTCGTATCCACTAGCAACGGCTCGACCTCGCTGACTGCTGGGAAGGCGTGGGACAGAAGGACTAGGCAGAGGCAAGGTCAGACGTAGCAGAAGGTCGGGGCAGGCGGCAAGGTTCGTAGTCAATATGGATAGCAGGAGATCAGGTAACACAGGCTTGGACAACACTAAACGCTTTCACTGGCACAAGGCAACAAGATCCGGCAAGGTAGTGCAGGGGAAGTGATGTGATATAGCCAGGGAACAGGTGGAAGCTAATTAAGCTAATTGGGCCAGGCACCAATCATTGGTGCACTGGCCCTTTAAGTCTCAGAGAGCTGGCGCGCGCGCGCCCTAGAGAGCGGAGCCGCGCGCGCCAGCAGATGACAGCCGGGGGCCGGGACGGGTAAGTGACTTGGGATGCGATTCGCGAGCGGGCGTGTCCCGCTATGCGAATCGCATCCCCGCCGCCAAAGTCAGTGCAGCGCTCCCGGTCAGCGGGTCTGACCGGGGCGCTGCAGGGAGAGAGACGCCGTGAGCGCTCCGGGGAGGAGCAGGGACCCGGAGCGCTCGGCGTAACAGTACCCCCCCCCTTAGGTCTCCCCCTTTTTTTGTCTGACAACTGCTTTACCTGGGACGAGGACACCGGGAGTGAATGGAGGGTTTCCTCAAAGGCAGGCAGTACAGCAGGAGTGGGAATGGGGAGGGAGGGCAGAGGGTGAAGCTTGGCACGGGGCAGTGTGTCACCAGGACGGGGGCCATGAGGAGGCACTGAGGCTTGCCTGACGGGACTGGGAGGGGGGGAGAGGCATTTCTTATGGCAAGCAGAGTCCCAGTTCTTGATCTCCCCGGTGGTCCAGTCAAGGGTGGGAGAATGAAGCCGGAGCCATGGCAGACCGAGGAGGACCTCAGAGGTGCAGTTGGGAAGGACAAAAAATTTAATCAATTCGTGATGGGGTCCAATGCACATTAAGAGGGGTTTAGTGCGGTAACGCACGGTGCAATCCAATCTAACTCAATTGACCGCGGAAATGTAGAGCGGCTTGACGAGACGGGTCACCGGGATGCAGAATTCATTCACAAAAGAATCCAGAATAAAATTCCCAGAGGCACCAGAGTCCAAGCAAGCCACGGCTGAGAGGGAGGAGTTGGCAGAAGGAGAAATCCGCACGGGCACCGTGAGACGTGGAGAAAAAGACTTCGAACCAAGAGACGCCACACCCATGTGAGCTGGGTGCGTGCGTGCGTTTCCTAGACGTGGAGGACGAATAGGGCAATCCACCAAGAAATGCTTGGTACTGGCACAGTACAGACAAAGATTTTCTTCCCTACGGCGATTCCTCTCTTCCTGGGTCAGGCGAGACCGATCCACTTGCATAGCCTCCTCGGCGGGAGGCCCAGGCGTAGATTGCAAAGGATACTGTGGGAGAGGTGCCCAGAGATCTAAGTCCTTTTCCTGGCGGAGCTCCTGATGTCTCTCAGAAAAACGCATGTCAATGCGGGTGGCCAAATGGATAAGTTCTTGCAGGTTGGCAGGAATCTCTCGTGCGGCCAGCACATCCTTGATGTTACTGGATAGGCCTTTTTTAAAGGTCGCGCAGAGAGCCTCGTTATTCCAAGATAATTCGGAAGCAAGAGTACGAAATTGGATGGCGTACTCGCCTACTGAAGAATTACCCTGGACCAGGTTCAGCAGGGCAGTCTCGGCAGAAGAAGCTCGGGCTGGTTCCTCGAAGACACTACGGACTTCAGCGAAGAAGGACTGGACTGTGGCTGTGGCAGGATCATTGCGGTCCCAGAGCGGTGTGGCCCAAGACAAGGCCTTTCCTGAAAGAAGGCTTACTACGAACGCCACCTTAGACCGTTCTGTAGGAAACAAGTCCGACAACATCTCCATATGCAGGGAACATTGAGACAAGAAGCCACGGCAGAGTCTAGAGTCCCAATCAAATTTGTCCGGCAGGGACAAGCGGAGGCTAGGAGCGGCCACTCGCTGCGGAGGAGGTGCAGGAGCTGGCGGAGGAGATGGTTGCTGCTGTAGCAGAGGCAGAAGTTGCTGTAACGTGGCGGTCAACTGCGACAGCTGCTGTCCTTGTTGGGCAATTTGCTGCGATTGCTGAGCGACCACCGTGGTAAGGTCAGCGAGACTTGGCAGCGGCACCTCAGCGGGATCCATGGCCGGATCTACTGTCACGATTCGGCTTACAGGTTGTGGATCCACTGTGTCAGCGAGGGATTGGCGTGGACCGTGCTGGTGGACCGGTTCTAAGAGGCTACTGGTGTTCACCAGAGCCCGCCGCAAAGCGGGATGGTCTTGCTGCGGCAGTAGCAACCAGGTCGTATCCACTAGCAACGGCTCAACCTCGCTGACTGCTGAGAAGGCGTGGGACAGATGGACTAGGCAGAGGCAAGGTCAGACGTAGCAGAAGGTCGGGGCAGGCGGCAAGGTTTGTAGTCAATATGGATAGCAGGAGTTCAGGTAACACAGGCTTGGACAACACTAAACGCTTTCACTGGCACAAGGCAACAAGATCCGGCAAGGGAGTGCAGGGGAAGTGATGTGATATAGCCAGGGAGCAGGTGGAAGCTAATTAAGCTAATTGAGCCAGGCACCAATCATTGGTGCACTGGCCCTTTAAGTCTCAGAGAGCTGTCGCGCACGCGCCCTAGAGAGCGGAGCCGCGCGCGCCAGCAGATGACAGCCGGGGACCGGGACGGGTAAGTGACTTGGGATGCGATTCGCGAGCGGGCGTGTCCCGCTATGCGAATCGCATCCCCGCCGGCAAAGTCAGCGCAGCGCTCCCGGTCAGCGGGTCTGACCGGGGCGCTGCAGGGAGAGAGACGCCGTGAGCGCTCCGGGGAGGAGCAGGGACCCGGAGCGCTCGGCGTAACACGCATACATTTTCCTGCATGTAGTCATGATTTTTTCCAGAAGTACGACAAAATCAAACCTATATAAGTAGGGTATCATTTTAATTGTATGGACCTACAGAATAATGATAAGGTGTCATTTTTACCGAAAAATGTACTGTGTAGAAACGGAAGCCCCCAAAAGTTACAAAATGGCATTTTTTTTTCTAATTTTGTCTCACAATGATTTTTTTCCCTGTTTTGCTGTAGATTTGTGGGTAAAATGACTGATGTCATTACAAAGTAGAATTGGTGGCGCAAAAAATATGCCCTCATATAGATTTTTAGGTGCAAAATTGAAAGAGTTATGATTTTTTAAAGGTAAGGAGCAAAAAACGAAAATGCAAAAACGGAAAAACCCTGGATCCTTAAGGGGTTAATGCCATGGGGTTTCCTGGGCAAATGGTGGAAGCTTAACCTGAGCCAAAATCTGGTGCCCCTTCTGCTTTTTGCCTTAAAACCCCTGGGCATTAGGCAATAGTAAGTAAACGAGTGCAGTCTCACCATCTCTGAGGAATCTACTGTACCTACAGTAAACTGGGGATGTATAGAGCCCATCCATGAATGAGGCATGTCTAGTTTACTGTCTCTGCGGCTGCATGGATTCCCTGGGTCAGGTGCTACGTGCCCGGCCTTGGGAGTTTACAGTACACAGCTCTACATTACAATCTGATAGTGGTACAGTACTGTTGGTACAGGTGGTCCACCACCTCCCCCTGGCTGTTTGTTCAGTTGGTACAGTTGGATCACCGCCTCCCCCGGTCTGGTAGCAATGTTGGTACAGTTGCCAATTAATGGTGGTACAGTACTGTATAGTGTGGCCAGCAAGGTCCTGCTGGTGCATCTGTATTTCTGTGCCATCATCCCCAGTTCCTGCATCAGTTGCTTTTATTCTTCTTATTTCCTGCCGGTATTAATGGGGTACTCCGGTGAAAATCAACTAATGCCAGAAAAGTTTACAGATTTGTAAATTACTTCTATTTAATAATCTTAATCCTTCCAGTACTTATCAGCTGCTGTATGCTCCACAGGAAGTTGTGTAGTTCTTTCCAGTCTGACCACAGTGCTCTCTGCTGACACCTCTGTCCATGTCAGGAACTGTCCATAGCAGGAGAGGTTTGCTATGGGGATTTGCTCCTGCTGTGGACAGTTCCTGACATGGACAGAGGTGTCAGCAGAGAGCACTGTGGTCAGACTGGAAAGAACAGTATACAGCAGCTGATAAGTGCTGGAAGGAGTAGGATTTTTATATAGAAATAATTTACAAATCTGTATAACTTTCCGTCACCAGTTGATTTTTTAAAAAAAATGCGTTTTCCACTGGAGTACCCCTTTAACATGTGCGCTGTAGGTTTTCTTGTGACTGTCTTCCTATGCTATTATTCTGCTCTGAGCCTGAGCACTATGGGGCCACAGGTAGGTTCCCAGATAAGTGGCTGCTATCGTTGAAATCCAAGTCTTCCATCTGGTGACCAGCCAGTAAGGTGAGTATTAATCTATTTGGCATCATTCATTGTGGACTTAGACGGTGACATTTTGGATTTGGTTTTATTGATAATAAACAAAATTAAAATTAGTTTTCAGATTTAAAAGTAAAGTAAATTCCCTTTTGTTACATTTCCTGCTCCGGAATCTTCCTTCGCACCCGACGGGATACGGAACGCGCTGGATCTTTTGCAGGAACATAAGGTTTTGAACAATTATTTGCATTTTGTGGAGTGTTATTTGCATTTGGAGCAGCGATGCCCTCAGCTCCATCTTGTCCAGCGGAAAGTTTCATCAGTTCCGTTAATGAACTCGCATTTCATTAGGAAATCTTCCCGCGCTGCGCTTAATAATGAGTGATTCCTGATTTACAGCAATATTAAATATGATAATTTTTGTTCAAATAAGTTTTAATTAAGTCACTGAGCAAATAGTAAAAGCAGCGGCGAAGGCGCCCGGCACAGGCGGCCATTGATTGCCAGAGACGCTGATGAAGCGATGAAGCATCTGTGTTATACAGGACGCGGGGCGGCAACACGGCGATGGATTGAGAGATACGCAACATCGTCCTCTGTTCTTTTACATTCTAAAGGGTCTCCGATATGGCCGCCATGATGTCTTCAGCTAGCAACGTTTCCCAACTAGGGAGGTTCCAGCTGTTGCATTTCTACAACTCCCAGCATGCCCAGACCAATCAGTGTGCCTCCAAATCTACAACTCCCAGCATGCCCAGACCAACCAGTGTGCCTCCAAATCTACAACTCCCAGCATGCCCAGACCAACCAGTATGCCTCCAAATCTACAACTCCCAGCATGCCCAGACCAACCAGTATGCCTCCAAATCTACAACTCCCAGCATGCCCAGACCAATCAGTATGCCTCCAAATCTACAACTCCCAGCATGCCCAGACCAATCAGTGTGCCTCCAAATCTACAACTCCCAGCATGCCCAGACCAACCAGTATGCCTCCAAATCTATAACTCCCAGCATGCCCAGACCAACCAGTATGCCTCCAAATCTACAACTCCCAGCATGCCCAGACCAATCAGTATGCCTCCAAATCTACAACTCCCAGCATGCCCAGACCAATCAGTGTGCCTCCAAATCTACAACTCCCAGCATGCCCAGACCAACCAGTATGCCTCCAAATCTACAACTCCCAGCATGCCCAGACCAACCAGTGTGCCTCCAAATCTACAACTCCCAGCATGCCCGAACCAACCAGTGTGCCTCCAAATCTACAACTCCCAGCATGCCCGAACCAACCAGTGTGCCTCCAAATCTACAACTCCCAGCATGCCCAGACCAACCAGTGTGCCTCCAAATCTACAACTCCCAGCATGCCCGAACCAACCAGTGTGCCTCCAAATCTACAACTCCCAGCATGCCCAGACCAACCAGTGTGCCTCCAAATCTACAACTCCCAGCATGCCCAGACCAACCAGTATGCCTCCAAATCTACAACTCCCAGCATGCCCAGACCAACCAGTGTGCCTCCAAATCTACAACTCCCAGCATGCCCAGACCAACCAGTGTGCCTCCAAATCTACAACTCCCAGCATGCCCAGACCAACCAGTGTGCCTCCAAATCTACAACTCCCAGCATGCCCAGACCAACCAGTGTGCCTCCAAATCTACAACTCCCAGCATGCCCGAACCAACCAGTGTGCCTCCAAATCTACAACTCCCAGCATGCCCAGACCAACCAGTGTGCCTCCAAATCTACAACTCCCAGCATGCCCAGACCAACCAGTGTGCCTCCAAATCTACAACTCCCAGCATGCCCAGACCAACCAGTGTGCCTCCAAATCTACAACTCCCAGCATGCCCAGACCAACCAGTGTGCCTCCAAATCTACAACTCCCAGCATGCCCAGACCAACCAGTATGCCTCCAAATCTACAACTCCCAGCATGCCCTAGCTCAGTGTTTCCCAACCATTGTGCTTCCAGCTGTTGCAATACTACAACTCCTAGCATGAGCAGACCATCCAGTGTGCCACCAGCTGTTGCATGTTGCAAAACTACAACTCACAACATTTGCCAACCATTGTGCCTGCAGCTGTTGCAAAACTGAGGAATAGGATGCACCAATGGGATGGACCAAAGCCTGTCTGGGCATGATGGGAGCAATAGCTGCAAAGCCACACATTGGGAACAGGATCAATCAAGTAGATTGCCCAAATGCTGGGAGTTGTAGTTTTGTTAAAAATTAAGAGCACTGTGTTGGGGAATAGGATGCACAGGTTGGATGCTCTGGTCTGTCAGGGCATGCTGGGAGTTGTAGTTTTGTAACAACTGGAGAGCCACATGTAAGGGAACAGTGCTCTATAGCTTGAAGTGCCGACCATTAGGGAAATGAGTTGATGTCCCGGAGGGGAGGAAACATCTTCTTCTTCATCTGACAGTCATATCTGAGACGACCCAAACCAATTCCAGCTGCCCTGTCAACGGTGTAATCCATCACTGGTACCGATCAATAGACATCCGCACGTCTCACACTTACCTATAATTACAATTAAAGGGAATCTGTCAGAAAGTTTACCGCCATATACTGTTACCACTGCCATATGCTCTTAACACTGCCATATACTCTTACCACTGCCATATACTCTTACCACTGCCATATACTGTTACCACTGCCACATACTCTTACCACCGCCATATCCTGTTACCACTGCCATATGCTCTTAACACTGCCATATACTCTTACCACTGCCACATACTGTTACCACTGCCACATACTCTTACCACCGCCATATACTGTTACCACTGCCATATGCTCTTAACACTGCCATATACCCTTACCACTGCCACATACTGTTACCACTGCCACATATCCTTACCACTGCCATATACTCTTACCTCTGCCACATACCCTTACCACTGCCATATACTCTTACCACTGCCATATACTGTTATAACTGCCATATACTGTTACCACTGCCATATGCTCTTAACACTGCCATATACTCTTACCACTGCCACATACACTTACCACCACCATATACTGTTACCACTGCCATATACTCTTACCACTGCCACATACTCTTACCACTGCCATATACTGTTACCGCTGCCATATACTCTTACCACTGCCATATACTCTTACCACTGCCACATACTCTTACCACTGCCATATACTCTTACCACTGCCACATACTCTAACCACTGCCATATACTCTTACCACTGCCACATACTCTTACCACTGCCACATACTCTTACCACTGCCATATACTGTTATAACTGCCATATACTGTTACCACTGCCATATACCCTTACTACTGCCATATACTCTTACCACTGCCACATACTCTTACCACTTCCATATACTCTTACCACTGCCACATACACTTACCACCACCATATACTGTTACCACTGCCATATACTCTTACCACTGCCACATACTCTTACCACTGCCATATACTGTTACCGCTGCCATATACTCTTACCACTGCCACATACTCTTACCACTGCCACATACTCTTACCACTGCCACATACCCTTACCACTGCCACATACCCTTACCACTGCCATATACTGTTACCACTGCCACATACTGTTACCACTGCCATATACTCTTACCACTGCCACATACTCTTACCACTGCCACATACTCTTACCACTGCCATATACTGTTACCACTGCCATATACTCTTACCACTGCCACATACACTTACCACCACCATATACTGTTACCACTGCCATAAACTGTTACCACTGCCATATACCCTTACCACTGCCACATACTCTTACCACTGCCATATACTGTTACCACTGCCATATACTCTTACCACTGCCATATACTCTTACTACTGCCATATACTCTTACCACTGCCACATACCCTTACCACTGCCACATACTCTTACCACTGCCACATACTCTTACCACTGCCACATACCCTTACCACTGCCATATACTCTTACCACTGCCACATACCCTTACCACTGCCATATACCCTTACCACTGCCACATACCCTTACCACTGCCACATACTCTTACCACTGCCATATACTCTTACCACTGCCACATACCCTTACCACTGCCATATACTCTTACCACTGCCACATACCCTTACCACTGCCATATACCCTTACCACTGCCACATACCCTTACCACTGCCATATACTCCATCGCCCTATGCTCTTTCCACCCTGTCCATGTCTTTGAGTGTACATCTGTTGTGTTAACTACAATAATCTTCCTCCAGTGCAGTCACTCTGTAAAGTCTCCTTTTGTAACTAAAACACTAGAGAAGCAAGGAATTCTGGGAATTCAGTTCAGGATGAGAGGAAGTAGCTAACTTCTCTTCCTACTTGGTCTCCAGTAGAAATAAAAGTAACTTCATCCTGGGATATAAATACAGAAACAGAGAGAGAGGGGACACCTGAATGTAACAGTTTTATCATCCCATCTGGGGCACAAACCCTGAACATGTGATTAACAAAGTGGAAGGAGCTACATAAAAAGTGTGAGGAGCTACATAAAAAAGTGTGAGGAGCTACATAAAAAAAAGTGGAAGGAGCTACATAAAAAAGTTAGAGGAGCTACATAGAAAAGTGCAAGGAGCTACATAAAAAGTGGAAGGAGCTACATAAAAAAAGTGGAAGGAGCTACATAAAAAAGTGCAAGGAGCTACATAAAAAAGTGGAAGGAGCTACATAAAAAAGTTAGAGGAGCTACATAGAAAAGTGTGAGGAGCTACATAAAAAAGTGTGAGGAGCTACATAGAAAAGTGTGAGGAGCTACATAAAAAAAAGTGGAAGGAGCTACATAAAAAAAGTGGAAGGAGCTACATAAAAAAGTGCAAGGAGCTACATAAAAAAGTGGAAGGAGCTACATAAAAAAAGTGGAAGGAGCTACATAAAAAAGTGCAAGGAGCTACATAAAAAAAGTGGAAGGAGCTACATAAAAAAGTGCAAGGAGCTACATAAAAAAGTGCAAGGAGCTACATAAAAAAGTGCAAGGAGCTACATAAAAAAGTGCAAGGAGCTACATAAAAAGTGCAAGGAGCTACATAAAAAAGTGCAAGGAGCTACATAAAAAAGTGCAAGGAGCTACATAAAAAAGTGCAAGGAGCTACATAAAAAAGTGCAAGGAGCTACATAAAAAAGTGCAAGGAGCTACATAAAAAAGTGCAAGGAGCTACATAAAAAAGTGTGAGGAGCTACATAAAAAGTGTGAGGAGCTACATAAAAAAGTGTGAGGAGCTACATAAAAAAGTGCAAGGAGCTACATAAAAAATGCAAGGAGCTACATAAAAAATGCAAGGAGCTATATAGAAAACTGAGAGGAGCTACATTTAAAAATGTGAGGAGCTACACAAAAAGTTTGAGGAGCTTAAGAAAGTGGGAGGAGCTACATAAAAAGTGAGAAGAGCTACATAAAAAAGTGCAAAGAGCTACATAAAAAAGTGCAAAGAGCTACATAAAAAGTGTGAGGAGCTACATAAAAAGTGCAAAGCGCTACATAAAAAAGTGCAAAGAGCTACACAAAAACTGCAAGGAGCTACAGAAAAAAAAGTGAGAGGAGCTACAGAAAAAAGTGCAAAGAGCTATATAGAAAAGTGAGAAGAGCTACATTTAAAAATGTGAGGAGCTACACAAAAAGTGGGAGGAGCTTTATAAAGTGTGAGGAACTACATAAAAAGTGGGAGGAGCTGCAGAAGAGGGCCACCTCCAGGTAGATGGCTGATCCGGGTGTTTGTCTCTTCTTGGCTGCATCAGCGCAGGATACAGACGTCTCTTTCTCCGGATAGTTTTCTCCGGATAGGCGGACAAATGTATTGTGACAAATGTCCGCCCGGGATGACATTGGGAGATCGTGCAACAGATTGCGAGATTTGCGCTCATTTCATGCCCAGCGTGGTGCTCACCGCCCCGGGCCACGTAATGTCTGTCCTACCCTTTGCTCGTAAAGGGCAGCTCTTCGCTGATCACATCGGGGGCCCGAGCATCCATTCCGATGCCGCACTTCAGCTCCGTCTCCAGCCGCAGGACGCGCTCTGCCGTCGCTCATCCGCCACGCTTACTTCTAATGTGTTTTACTTGGGAAACGTAATTAGTATTTTGTGGTGTTAATTACCGCCATCCGGGAAGGAATACAATGTGTTTGGATCGCTCATCACCTTTCCTTAATTATACGGTTATTGCGGCGTTACACCAGACCCCGCGCGTCGCCCCCTCCCCTGCTCTCCTTCGTGCCTTCGCTTTCTCCTTTATGTTTCTATGAAACATTTTTTTTTTTGTCTATTTCCCCTCCGGCGATCATATAATTAAGCTTAAGAAAACACGAGGGGCGATTCCATCTTCCTGATCTGTGTAATGAAAATCTCAGCATCGCCGTCCGTGGGAACGCAACGTCGTAATACGGAAATGATATGTACAGTAATGGCTGACTACAGGATGGCGACATCGGGGCAGCGCCGTTCACCTTGAGATGACTCCAGCTGAATACGAAGCATCCGGAGAGAGAGAAAGCTGCGAACGAAGAGACGAGACTGCGGCGTTAGAATAGACTTCATTATCATTCTCAAGACCTCTGCTTGCTGTCAGTCAATGGAAATATTATCTATCTATATGGATACTGTCCAGGCAATAACTCATTGATATGAGGGTGTTTTTTAACCAGGGTGCCTCCAGCTGTTGCAAAACTACAACTCTCAGCATGCCCGGACAGCCAACGGCTGTCCGGGCATGCTGGGAATTATAGTTTTGCAAAATCTGGAAGTTCACAGTATAAAGATTTAGGTCGGTGTTTCCCAAACAGGGCGCCTCCAGCTGTTTTAAAACTACAACTTCGAGCATGCTCCCTCAAAGCAGTATTTAGCCAATTAATCCTAAGGGTAAATCTGTTCCACCCCTTTCCCCAGGATAGGGAGTGCAAAGCTGAGAATTGAGGGGAGACAAATTCTGAGGACCTCATTGCACCAAAGAACTAGTTATCCTAAGGATTAGGCCTAGTTAGTGATTGATAGGAAAGTTGCAGGATAACCTGCACCGTCAGGTCTTGCAAAGCAATTCACTGTCTAGCAAAGTGCCTCCAGCTGTTGCATGACTACAACTCCCAGCATGCCCAGACCAACCAGTGTGCCTCCAGCTGTTACAAGACTTCAACTCCCAGCATGCCTGAACCAACCAGTATGCCTCCAGCTGTTGAAAAATTAAAACTCCCAGCATGCCCAGATAAACCAGCCTCCAGCTGTTGCAAGGAAGTAAAAATCAAGTTTTCAGGAGCTGATCAGATGCAATAGATAAGAAAGGACCCAAGGTTATTGAGCTGTTTCAAGACTACAACTCCCAGCATGCCCAGACCAATCAATGCGCCTCCAGCTGTTGCAAGACTAAAACTCTGAGCATGCCCGAACCAACCAGTGTGCATCCAGCTGTTGCAAGACTACAACTCCCAGCATGCCCGAACCAACCAGTATGCCTCCAGCTGTTGCAAAATTACAACTCCCAGCATGCCCAGACCAACCAGTGTGCTTCCAGCTGTTGCAAAACTATCACTCCCAGCATGCCTGGACCAACCAGTGTGCCTCCAGCTGTTGCAAGACTACAACTCTGAGCATGCCCGGACCAACCAGTGTGCCTCCAGCTGCTGCAAAACTACAAAACTCTCAGTTACCTCATGTTACCTCATGAGGGGTTTTGCACAAGGAAGCCTCAGGTGTAGTATAGACAGGTAACACATTTACCTAGAGAGGCCACAACATTCCTAGTTCTGCCTCGTCCAGGTTCTAGTCCCGCTACCAGGATAAGAAAGAGGAAGACAAATTCTGAGGCCCTTATTGCAACGAAGATCCAGGTGCGTTATCCAGGCAAATCCGTGAGTCACATGACCTGTTATGATAACAATGCAGAGATAACAGGGCCCCTCGTCTGCCCCTATGACAGCTCTGACGGTCTTCCTGACAGCTTGCAGTGAATTGTGCAGATATGAGATTGTGCGGGGCCGATCTTCATCCTGTCCGTGTGCGGCTCTTCAGGAAATGTCACGTCTCTTCCCCGTGGTGCGAGGCTAAATGTCCGTGGCGTGGAACGCGGCCTCCGTCTATTGCTTTTTATAGGAGACAGTAACTGTCGCTGCTGACATCATTTACTTGGCTGCACACGAGATGTTCCATGACGGGGGCGCTGTGTGACCGCTGCTGCCATCGCGCGAGACGTCGCGTCCCCAGGGATCTGTCACATACGACTGCGGTCACCTGCACCTTTCTCATTAAGTCTAAAGGAAACTTTATTTCGCAAAAGACAAGAACGTGTTTAGAACAATACAACGTCACGTGACAAGACGCTCTGCCGCTTCTACACATCTCCAGTATTGTCTCAGCAGAGAATTGTCTTATTAAGACGCAACTTTTATTGTCAAAACTTTGTGACAAATAGTTGTATTTTACGTGTGATGAGTTTACATCTCCGTCAAAAGCTCCATTAGGAGCCTCTGCGGCAATATAGCGCTAAATGCGTCAGATAAAATAAAATACTGTTTGTGTCTGTCGGGCAGCATATCGGCACATCCCACCAAAGAAGCAAAACTGCAAGAAAATAACTTCAGTGTGAACTGCGTCTTAGTGTGACAAGGGGTTGAAAATTAGAAAAACAAAGCTGCTTTCTAACAAAAACAGCGCCACCTCTGTCCCCAGGTTATATGTGGTATTACACCTTGGCTCCATTCACTTCAATGGTCCTGAGCTGCAATACCACACACAACAGAGGTGGCGCTGTTTGTGGCAGAAAATTATTTACCCTCTTAACGACAATGGACGTAAATGTACATCCTTGGATACTGATACTTAACGCACCAGGACGTACATTTACGTCCTATACAGAATGCAGACTATGAATCAGGCACAGGTGCTGCAGCAGCCAGGACCTTCCCGCTAATGCCGGACATCAGTGATCACACTGATGTCTGCCATTAACTCATTAGATGCTATGATCAATGCTGATCAATCCAAAGTAGTTGTGGTCCTCAGATACACTCATCGGTCCACCCGCGCCGTGATGGCGGGAGTCCGATGAGTGAAGTTGGCTGCCGAAGGTCTCCTCAACTAACTTCTGCTGCTCTGGGATCTTCTTGTATCTTCTTGTATAGTCTGCCCACAGAAACAGGCTGTACATATAGATTACTGATACCTCTGATCAGTGATAGAAAAACGGTCCAGCCCAAGATTGCAGATAAAAGCAGTTTCTTTCTTTATTGGGTTGTACGCAGACAGAACAATAGTCGACGCGTTTCGGACCTTGAAACTTAAAATGTGTAAAATATATCTCGCACAAGAGTTTGTTTCATTTGTATGCCTTCCATGATTAACACAATCTATTGTTGTATTTAGCTTTGACTTTCCTTTTTGGATCCACACCACTTTTTGTAGGATACTATTGATCCATGCCATCTATTCTAGAGCTCTCTCCATTCTAGTTGATGATTGATCACATGACCATATAGTTTTTATATATAAGTAACTTTGTTTTAATGTGTGTACATGCCATGACTAAGGACCTGGAGTAGGTCCAAAACGCGTTGGCTATTGTTCTACTTACAACCCAATAAAGAATGAAACTGCTTTTATCTGCAATCCTGGGCTGGACCGTTTTTCCTTCGTGTGCATACACGTGGTCAGGGACGCTGCTGATCAGGCCCGTGCACAGGTCCAGGTGGCGGAGGTGAGCTGTTGGTGTGTCTACATTGTCTGATCAGTGATATGCCTATGTAATCCAAAGATTGCTATAACCTATGGGAACTTGAAAAATGTCAAATAAGTTAAAAAAAATATTTATGCATAAGCTTCTTCCATGATAAAAAATGTTATTCAGCCCTTTTCACATTTTGCTGAAAAAAAATAAATACAAAAAAAAAACATATTTGGTATTCCAAAGCGTGCTGTGAGGGGCACACATTTAAAGAAGGTATCTCTGCATGCACTATAACAGTGGTTTCCAAACTGTGGACCACCAGCTGTCACAAAATTACAAGTCCCAGCATGCCCAGACAGAGGAACAACCCAGAGGAACGACAGAGCAACAACAGAACAATGACCCAGAGGAACAACCCAGAGGAACGACAGAGCAATGACCCAGAGGAACAACCCAGAGGAACGACCCAGAAGAACGACCCAGAGGAACGACCCAGAGGAACGACCAGAGGTACGACCAGAGGAACATCCCAGAGGAATGACCCAGAGGAACGACCCAGAGGAACGACAGAGCAATGACCCAGAGGAACAACCCAGAGGAATGACCCAGAGGAACGACCCAGAGGAACGACCCAGAGGAACGACCAGAGGTACGACCAGAGGAACATCCCAGAGGAATGACCGAGAGGAACGACCCAGAGGAACGACAGAGCAATGACACAGAGGAACAACCCAGAGGAACGACCAGAGGTATGACCAGAGGAACGACCTAGAGGAACGACCCAGAGGAATAACCAGAGGAACGACCAGGAGTAACGACCCAGAGGAACGACCGAGCAACGACCCAGAGGAACGACCAGAGTTACGACCAAAGGAACGACCTAGAGGAACGACCCAGAGGAATAACCAGAGGAACGACCAGGAGTAACGACCCAGAGGAACGACCGAGCAACGACCCAGAGCAACGACCAGAGTTACGACCAAAGGAACGACCTAGAGGAACGACCAGAGGACTGACTAGGAGGAACGACACAGAGGAACGGCCCAGAGGAACGACAGAGCAACGACCCAGAGGAACAACCAATGAGGATCGACAGAGAAACAACCCAGAGCAACGACCCAGAGGAACGACCAGAGGAACGACAGAGCAACGACCCAGAGGAACGACCAGAGGTACGACCAGAGGAACGACACAGAGGAACGACCCAGAGGAACGACAGAGCAATGACCCAGAGTAACGACCAGAGGAACAACCCAGAGAATCGACCAGAGCAACGACCCAGAGGAACGACCCAGAGGAACGACCAGAGGAATGACCAGAGGTATGAGCAGAGGAACGAAAGAGCAACGACCCAGAGGAACGACAGAGGAAGGACCCAGAGGAACGACCAGAGGTATGACCAGAGGAACGACAGAGCAACGACCCAGAGGAACGACCCAGAGGAATGACAGAGCAACGACAAAGCAACGACCCAGAGGTACGACAGAGGAATGACAGAGCAACAACCCAGAGGAACGATCCAGAGGTATGACCAGAGGAACGACCCAGAGGAATGACAGAGGAGCAACCAGAGGTATGACCAGAGGAACGACCCACAGGAACGACAGAGCAATGACAGAGGAACAACCCAGAGGAACGACAGAGGAACCACCAGAGGTATGACCCAGAGGAATGACAGAGGAACAACCAGAGGTATGACCAGAGGAATGACAGAGGAACAACCAGAGGTATGACCAGAGGAACGACCCACAGGAACGACAGAGCAACGACAGAGGAACAACCCAGAGGAACGACAGAGGAACAACCAGAGGTATGACCAGAGGAATGACCCAGAGGAACGACAGAGGAACAACCAGAGGTATGACCAGAGGAACGACCCACAGGAACGACAGAGCAACGACAGAGGAACAACCCAGTGGAACGACAGAGGAACTTTTTTCCCTATAACAATATGTCTGATATGTGTAATCTCTCCTCTGCGCCGCAGCCTATTGGCGTTCAGTGTGAGCCGCCCGTCCGCCGCTGCCTATAACCGCGCCGGCAGCCATCATCTTCATACTTATTATCCACTTACAATCGGGCCTCGGTTACTTGTGACACTTTATTGTTACTTTGTGCAACTCTTTGTGCCGCCAACCAACATAACTCCACCGCATTAACATTCCTGAGGGACGCGGCGCGGATTTCGTATTCCGGAGGACGCAGCTGTGTGATACGCTCGGCAATTTCAGGCAGATTTAGCGTTCATCCTGTCTCTGAATAATAGATGTTCTTGGGAATAACTGGTTATGTGAGAGTGGACTTTAATAGATTCTAAACTTGGTAAATTTGTGGCGGCTATCACCAGAGCCGGGGAAGAATCGCACCGCCGCAGATTAGGAAACCATCAGATCCTCTAGAAATCATTTCATGCAGATGATGAGCCGCACTCAGGTGCTTCCAGGCCCCGAGGATACGATGGAGCAGCAGCCACCGACACCTTCTCCTGGACGCCATCATCTCCTCCTACAGTCTCCTGCAATTACCGCCGCGTCAAGAGCAAAATACAAGAAGAAGAATCCTCAGCACCTGGAAAGGAGAAGAAATCAAAGAAAAGTAATTTCCTGCAGAAGTTTCTTCACTTCTCCGAGGTTCTGTAAAATAAGGAGAATTAAACTGACTCTGTTCCATGACTCTGACAGATGACCCTGACTCTGTCTCATGACACTGACAGATGACCCTGACTCTGCTCAATGACCCTGGCAGATGACCCTGACTCTGCTCAATGACCCTGACAGATGACCCTGACTCTGCTCAATGACCCTGACAGATGACCCTGACTCTGCTCAATGACCCTGACAGATGACCCTGACTCTGCTCAATGACCCTGACAGATGACCTTGACTCTGCTCAATGACCCTGACTCTGTCCCTGAGGCCATGCTAAATGACCCTGACTCTGCTCAATGACTCTGATCAATGACCCTGACTCTATCCCTGAGGCCATGTTCACAATACCAAAAATGTGCGGAATGTCCGCTTGGAAAATACCCTCGGACATTCCCATGACCATGTGGGTGCTAGGACCGCTCGGAAATGCACCATCTCATAGACTGCAAAGCATTTCCAAACAGAATCTGCAGAAAGAATAGAAATGTCTATTCTTTCTGCTGATGCCAGAATCCGGATTTTCGCCATGTGTCATCCTCAGGGTCACCCCCTAACACTTTCCTGTCCCTATGTTCCCCTAGAAGGACCGCTCTACTCCATACCCCATATAACTGCACATGTGGCTGTTCCACCTCCAGACGCATTTCCTTTCATGTAGTTTGTCTGGAATCCCAATACTGAGAGCCGGTACTGATTCTTCTTGTAGTGACTCAGTGGAGCCCCCTACAGGATGTCCAATTGCATTTGGCTCTTTTGTGTGATGGGATCCATAGCTCGAAGGGGATTCACTCACTCTACTTATGGTCAATGTCATTCCTTATTCTCTGAAATACTCTGTGCTGCTTTACATAGATTTATAATGTAAGTGCATCTGCATAACACAGCTTTCCTAGTCTCCTGAAGCCTCAGCAATGATTGGCTGATCATCTTCTCTGCACTCCTCACTGCAGGAGCACTGCCAACCCGCAATAAATCTTATCCCCCACCCACCCTGTCCCCTCTCCCTGCCCCCACACTAATTATTCTCTGCACCTGCCTGCCAGACAGTTAAATCATACTTTACCAGGACAGGTAAATCATACTTTACCATGACGGTCCAGTGGCAGGATGTTTAAAACTCCTGGGCAATCTCCGCAGAGTAACCTGATCAGGAGATGATTGGGAGTTCCATGCAAGTCAGTAGGAATCTATAGGAGTCTATTGGTCTGAGAATAGAGTAAGGGAATGGAGTATAACAGGTTTAACCAAAAGTTTGGAAAATACATTTAACATATATACAAACCTATGTACATTACATATACATACGTACCTACATAATACAAACACACACAAATATTTATATATATACTTCCATACATATGTAACACTTATACACACATTATATTGTATTGTAATGCAGTACAATAAACATACACATTATAGTACAAAGCTGTGCATGGCAATACTCAGGTATGTATACAACACATGCAAAGTAATACAAATTCATGCAGCACAGCACGATATCTCATGCATACAGAGCAATATATGCATATAAATATATATACAAAACAATTAAATGCATCTTAAACCATCCATGCAATACTTGACTGTACAGTAAGATAATATATATATATATATATATATATATATATATATATATATATATATATATAATGCAGCACATAACATGCACATATGAACAGTACGGTGATATCCAGGTAATGATGTTATACAGTCCTGTCCTGTATAATCTCCGTGTCAGTCGCCTTTAGCCGTGCACAATCGCCGCTCTCCGCAGGTCTCCTCCTCCCATCGCCCATAGTCCTTGCTCAGCACACTGGGGCTGAGCTCAGTAAATTGGAGTAATGTTGGTGAATGATGTGCCCCTTTATCACCGGCCCAGGGGGGATCATTGGCGGCTGATTACGTTCTCCACAAATGAGCGCCATTGTTTATGGATCTGGTGTGAGCTGCGGAGACTCCTCCAATATATATAACATACAGGGACATTATGGATTTACACAGCACATAAATGGCGAATTATCAATACCAACGGCAGGAAAATAAACGCTTTATGGGCGGCTATCGGCGTCTTATAATTATTGAATGGCGCCCACACTGGTTCCCATAGTAAATTGTAGCAGATATTGGATTCGGCTGTAATCATTTGTGACATAAATAACGTTGCAATCATTTATCATGTAGATAATAACCGCACGACCCGGAGCCGCACACAAATCTCTGCACTGAAGTGACCGCCATACAGCGCCATAAATCAAGTGGGGAGGAGTAAGATGGTCCTGGATATAGGAAACTTCATACAGATTAAAACTCAGAGCGAAGACCAAAGAGGTGCGAGGGGTCTGAGGATCAGACATTTGGTGAGGAGCTGGTGGGGACCCCTGACACATCGGCATTGACCCTACTGTGGAAAAGGGGTCACCAAGGATAACCCCAAAGGAACGGGGCTGCTCTGAGAACGGAGCCAGCGTCACATGATAACTGCTGAATGTCCACCTGCTGAGATAAAACTGCAAACAAAGGGGAAGAAACCACAAGACTACAAGGAAGAGAGCAAAAAACACTAGACACCAAATAACCTAAACACTGGACACCAAAAAACCAAACCACTGGGCACCAAAGAACCAAACCGAAGGGCACCAAAGAACCAAACCGAAGGGCACCAAAGAACCCAAACACTGGACACCAAAGAACCAAACCACAGGCCACCAAAGAACCAAACCACAGGGCACCAAAGAACCCAAACACTGGAGACCAAAGAACAAAACCACAGGGCACCAAAGAACAAAACCACAGGGCACCAAAGAACCCAAACACTGGACACCAAAGAACCCAAACACTGGACACCAAAGAACCCAAACACTGAACACCAAAGAACCCAAACACCGGACACCAAAGAACCCAAACACTGGACACCAAAGAACAAAACTACTGGACACCAAAGAACCAAATCACTGGACAACAAAGAACCAAACCACTGGACAACAAAGAACCAAATCACTGGACACCAAAGAACCAAACCACTGGACACCAAAGAACCAAACCACAGGGTACCAAAGAACCAAACCACTGGACATCAAAGAACCCAAACACTGGACACCAAAGAACCCAAACACTGGACAACAAAGAACCAAATCACTGGACACCAAAGAACCAAACCACTGGACACCAAAGAACCAAACCACATGGTACCAAATAACCAAACCACTGGACACCAAAGAACCAAACCACTGGACAACAAAGAACCAAATCACTGGACACCAAAGAACCAAACCACTGGACGCCAAAGAACCAAACCACTGGACACCAAAGAACCAAACACTGGACACCAAAGAACCAAACTACTGGACACCAAAGAACCAAAACACCGGACACCAAAGAACCAAACCACTGGACTCCAAAGAACCCAAACACTGGACACCAAAGAACCAAACCACTGGACACCAAAGAACCAAACCACTGGGCACCAAAGAACCAAATCACTGGACACCAAAGAACGAAAACACTGGACACCAAATAACCAAACCACAGGATACCAAAGAACCAAACCACTGGACACCAAAGAACCCAAACACTGGACACCAAAGAACCAAACCACTGGACACCAAAGAACCAAACCACTGGACACCAAAGAACCAAACCACTGGGCACCAAAGAACCAAATCACTGGACACCAAAGAACCAAACCACTGGACACCAAAGAACCAAACCACTGGACACCAAAGAACCAAACCACTGGACACTAAAGAACCAAACCACTGGGCACCAAAGAACCAAATCACTGGACACCAAAGAACCAAACCACTGGAGACCAAATAACAAAACTACAGGGCACCAAAGAACCAAATCACTGGACACCAAAGAACCAAAACACCGGACATCAAAGAACCAAACCACTGGACACCAAAGAACCCAAACACTGGACACCAAAGAACCAAACCACTGGACACCAAAGAACCCAAACACTGGACACCAAAGAACCAAACCACTGGACACCAAAGAACCAAACCACTGGACACCAAAGAACCCAAACACTGGACAACAAAGAACCAAACCACTGGAGACCAAATAACAAAACCACAGGGCACCAAAGAACCAAATCACTGGACACCAAAGAACCAAACCACTGAACACCAAAGAACCCAAACACTGGACACCAAAGAACCCAAACACTGAACATCAAAGAACCAAACCACAATGTACCAAAGAACCCAAACACTGGACACCAGGGAAGAGAGCATCAAACCATAGAACACCAGGGACTGAAGGACCAAATTACTGGACACCTGGAAATGAAGCACCAAAGCACCAAACACCAGAGAATGGAGACCAAACCACAGGACACATGACAGCTACACTACACTAATAGAGTGATCCTGTGCTGATCCTGTGTTGGTTCTGTATTGATCTTGCACTGATCCTGCGCTGACCCTGTACTGATCCTGTATTGATCATCTACTGATCCTGTGCTGATCCTGTACTGATCCTGTGCTGATCCTGTGCTGATCCTATGCTGATCCTGTGCTGATCCTTTTGCTGATCCTGTACTGATCCTATGCTGATCCTGTGCTGATCCTGAACTGATCCTTTTGCTGATCCTGTACTGATCCTGTGCTGATCCTGTACTGATCCTGTGCTGATCCTGTATTAATCCTGTGATAATCCTGTATTGATCCTGTACTGATCCTATGCTGATCCTGTACTGATCCTGTGCTGATCCTGTACTGATCCTGTGCTGATCCTATGCTGATCCTGTACTGATCCTGTGCTGATCCTGTACTGATCCTGTCCTGATCCTGTGCTGATCCTGTGTGCTGATCCAGTGCTGATCTTGTACTGATCCTTTATTGATCCTGTGCTGATCCCTGCAGTCACACATTTCAGCAGCAGAGACATCGCTTAGTATTTTCTCTTAATCCTGGCCGGTGAGCCTTCTCTGTACCTGCCCCAATCACAAGCGATAATCTGGCGTCCTCCTGACACTGAGCTCACGGCGCGCGCTGCCATCTATTACTGAGATACTTGTGATACTTGTATGAGGAGTCTGAGCCCCCTGTGACAGCTGCTTTATCGCTGCCGTGGCTGTCAGACATCTGAGGGGACCGCAAGAAAACATATGTAAGGAGTCAGCAGCAAGCCGTGGGCACATTAGACGTGATGCTGAGTGACAGGTAAATGGCGGCGGCGCGGCGGCTCCCAAAAGACAACGAGCAGCGCGCAGACAGGAAAAGGCGACTGAGCTCCTCAGAGAGCGACACCAGGCCGGCAGCGTAAAGACGAAGAAACCACCATGAAATCCAACATTCTGCCTTTATTTTTCCATTCCTCCATATTTTCACGATCTCTGCTTGCTGTCAGTGAATGGAACATTCATGTTTACATGTAGAGGCTGAAAACCAATATAAAAGTAGAGCAGTGGTCTCCAAACTGTGGATCTTCAGATGTTGCAAAATCACAACTCTGAGCATTGCCTCACAGCCTTGAGCATGGTCTAATGCAGTGGTCTTCAAACGGTGGCCCTCCAGATGTTGCAAAATCACAACTCTGAGCATGGCCTCATAGCCCTGAGCATGGTCTAATGTAGTTGTCTCCAAACTGTGCATCTCCAGCTGTTGTAAAACTACAACTCCCAGCATGGTCTGGAAGCCTTTGGCATAGTCTAATGCAGTGCTTTCCTAACTGTGGACCTCCAGATGTTGTAAAACTACAACTCCCAACATGGCCTGAAAGCCTTGAGCATGGTCTAATGCAGTGGTCTTCAAACAGTGGCCCTCCAGATGTTGCAAAACCACAACTCCCAGCATGGCCTCACAGGCCTGAGCATGGTCTAATGTAGTTGTCTCCAAACTGTGCACCTCCAGCTATTGCAAAACTACAACTCCCAGCATGCCCTGATGGCTGGAAATGAGCCTGTGACTGGATATGCTGGATGTCATGCTGGATGTCATGCTGTTGTAGTTTTGAAACAGCTGGAGGGCCACAGGAGAGGGAACAAATTTAGGTGTAAGGACCTGCTGGGAGTTGTAGTTTTGCAACAGGTTGGAGAAAAGGATGCACCTGTGGGATTTACTGAAGACTGTTAATGCATGCTGAGAGTTGTAGTTGTGCAACAAATTTAGAGTTACAGGTTGGGGAATAGGATGAACCAGTAGAATGGACCAAAGGCTGTCAGGGCATGCTGGGAATTGTAGTCCTGTAACAGATTGAAAGCCACAGGTTGGAGAATAGGATGCATAAGTGGGCTGCATTAAACACTATGAGGGCATGCTGAGAGTTGTAGTTTTAAATCAGATTGAGAGCCACTGGTTGAAAAATAGGATGAACCAGTGGGATGCATCAAAGTTTATGAGGGCATGCTGAGAGTTGTAGTTTTGTAACAGATTTAGATCCACAGGTCAGGGAATAAGATGCACGAGTGGGATGAATTAAAGGCTGTCTGGCCATGCAGGGAGTTGTAGTTTTGCAACAGCTGAAGAGCCCCTGGTTGAAGAACACTGCTAGGGAACACATTTAGCTGTCAGGACATGCTGGGAGTTGTAGTTTTACAATAGATGGAGAGCCCCAGATCAGGGAAGAACATACACAAGTATGATGCAGTGAAGGCTATCAAGGGATGTTGGGAGTTGTAGTTTTGCAACAGCTGGAGGATCATTGCAATAAACATTCCTTTTCTTATACAGGTATCGAGAGGAAATCCCTGTGGCAGTTCTTCCTGTCGTGAACCGGTCAGAAGTGGCGCAGGTGCAGTGTCTGCCAGGGAGTTATCGGATCCGTAATTGCTTCCAGCCGTTCTCTGAGGACGTTCAGTGGAAACTAAAAGTTGCAGGAACGCGGTTCTGACCGCACGTCACATGACTGCGGCCTCGTCTGAACAGGAGCAATGTGTCCAGCTGCTTTTCTCCAGGAATCAGATCTTTAAACTTGCTTCTAATTTCTCTGCATCCCGTCCCCAGCTCCAAGGATAACATTGTGGTCTCCAGGAACGAGAAGCATCATAATGGCTGATGTGTCAGAGATCTGAGGGCCTGGAGGTGAACGGAGATGACTGGAGATGGCTGGAGACCACTGGAGATGGCTGGAGACCACTGGAGATGACTGGTGATCACTGGAGATGACTGGAGACCACTGGAGATGACTGGAGACCACTGGAGATGACTGGTGATCACTGGAGATGACTGGAGATGAATGTGGATGACTGGAGACCACTGGAGATGACTGGAGACCAGTGGAGATGACTGGAGACCAGTGGAGATGACTGGAGATGACTGGAGACCACTGGAGATTGCTGGAGATGACTGGAGGCCACTGGAGATGACTAGTGATCACTGGAGAGGACTGGAGACCACTGGAGATGACTGATGATCACTGGAGATGACTGGAGACCACTGGAGATGACTGGAGATGAATGGAGATGACTGGAGACCACTGGAGATGACTGGAGACCAATGGAGATGACTGGAGACCAGTGGAGATGACTGGAGACCAGTGGAGATGACTGGAGATGACTGGAGACCACTGGAGATTGCTGGAGATGACTGGAGGCCACTGGAGATGACTAATGATCACTGGAGAGGACTGGAGACCACTGGAGATGACTGATGATCACTGGAGATGACTGGAGACCACTGGAGATGACTGGAGACCACTGGAGATGACTGGAGATGAATGGAGATGACTGGAGACCACTGGAGATGACTGGAGACTACTGGAGATGACTGGAGATGAATGGAGATGACTGGAGTCCACTGAAGATGACGGGAGACCACTGGAGATGATTGGAGGCCACTGGAGATGACTGGTGATCACTGGAGATGACTGGAGACCAGTGGAGATGACTGGAAATCACTGGAGATGACTGGATATGACTGGAGACCACTGGAGATGACTGGAGACCACTGGAGATGACTGGAGACCACTGGTTATGATTGGAGACCACTGGAGATGACTGATGATCACTGGAGATGACTGGAGAACACTTGAGATGACTGGTTGATCACTGGAGATGACTGGAGATGACTGATGAACACTGGAGATGAATGGTGATCACTGAAGATGACTGGAGATGAATGGTGATCACTGGAGATGATTGGATATGACTGGAGAACACTGGAGATGAATGGTGATCACTGGAGATGAATGAGGATCACTGGAGATCACTTTAAATGAATGATGATCACTGGAGATGACTGGTGATCACTGGAGATGACTGGTAATCACTGGAGATGACTGGTAATCACTGGAGATAACTGGTGGTCACTGGAGATGAATGATGATCACTGGAGATGACTGGAGATTAGTGGAGATGACTGGTAATCACTGGAGATGACTGGTGATCACTGGAGATAAATGGTGATCACTGGAGATGACTGGAGATTAGTGGAGATGACTGGTAATCACTGGAGATGACTGGAGATGAATGATGATCACTGGAGATGAATGATGATCACTGGAGATCAGTGGAGAAGACTGATGATGACTGGAGATTAGTGGAGATGACTGGTGATCACTGGAGATAACTGGTGATCACTGGAGATGAATGATGATCACTGGAGATGACTGGAGATGAATGATGATCACAGGAGAAGACTGGAGATCAGAACCTTATAGGAGGGGAACAGTTGTAGTTCTGCAATATCTGGAGGTTCACAGTTTGGAGACTTAGGCCAGTGTTTCCCAACCTCCAGCTGTTGCAAAACTTCAACTCCCAGCAATCCCAAACAGTCTTCGGCTGTCTGGACATGCTGGTAGTTGTAGTTTTGCAACAGCTGGGGCCCCCTAGATGAGAAACACTGCCTTAAGCTGTCAGGGCATGATGGGTCTTGTAGTTTTGCAACAGCTGGAGAGGCACAGGGTGACCGTCAGTTGTCAGAGCATGATGGGAGTTGTAGTTTTTCAGCAGCTGTAGAGCCCCCATTGGCCTATGGTTCAGGTATACAGTGCTTTTAGTCAGTGACATGTGAACAGCGCCCCACGACTGCGACCTCTCAGCCCGGAAACATTAGCGCGGTGCGTTGTTAACACACGTCCCCTCCTGCAGGACTCTGTGCTCTTCTGCTGGAGACTTTTCTCGCCTCAATGCATTGAAATCGATGGCGACAGCTCAACAACATGGCGAGAAGGCGGCAGCCGCTATAAAGAAGACGTGTAGATGTTATTGTGTGATGTGACACCGGCTCTATACATGCGGCTGTCAGATCAATAGTCGCCATGACTCAAGCAGCTTCATTAGAAAGTGGCGGCGGATAAAACCCCCAGCGCTGAATCACTTGTTGTCTTAGAAACTCCTCGGTTTTCATTTGCGCACAATAACCGGCGTATATCAGCGCACGCAGCGCGTCCAGGAAATATGGATCTGTGCTATGAATGTCAGCAAACAAGGAGGGCGCAGGAGCCCGGAACATTCCGCACACCGCTAACTATACGCCAGAAACACTGTGCTAAGCCAGAAATACTGCGGGACTAAAAACAGAAAGATAACACCATATAATGTGTATACGGAACAATAAAAGGGACGGTCAAAATAATAGTAGATAAGATAGATAGATAGATAGATATGAGATAGATACTGTATGAGATAGATACTGTATGAGATAGATAGATAGATAGATATGAGATAGATACTGTATGAGATAAATAGATATGAGATAGATAGATAGATGTGAGATAGATAGATATGGGATAGATATGAGATAGATAGATAGATAGATATGAGATAGATAGATAGATAGATATGGGATAGATAGAGAGATAGATAGATAGATATGAGATAGATAGATATGAGATAGATAGATATGGGATAGATAGATAGATAGATAGATAGATAGATAGATAGATAGATAGATAGATAGATATGAGATAGATAGATATGAGATAGATAGATATGAGATAGATAGATATGAGATAGATAGATAGATCGATAGATAGATAGATATGAGATAGATAGATAGATATGAGATAGATAGATATGAGATAGATAGATAGATATGAGATAGATAGATAGATATGAGATAGATAGATATGGGATAGATAGATAGATATGAGATAGATAGATATGAGATAGATAGATAGATAGATAGATATGAGATAGATAGATATGAGATAGATAGATATGAGATAGATAGATAGATATGAGATAGATAGATAGATAGATGTGAGATAGATAGATAGATAGATAGATATGAGATAGATAGATGGATAGATATATATGAGATAGATAGATAGATGGATGGATAGATAGATAGATAGATATGAGATAGATAGATTGATATGAGATAGATAGATGGATAGATAGATAGATAGATATGAGATAGATATGAGAAAGAGATAGATATGAGAGAAAGATAGATATGAGATAGATAGATAGATAGATAGATAGCAACAGGAGAATACAGCAGCACACTGCTAGCACAAAGATATAGATAAAACATGAGTATATAGATACAACATGAGAAGCTATTCAGCTATGGTGCAGTAATGAAATAGTGAGATACTTGCAATTTGGCGGCCAAATAGCTTGGATCGTCCCACCACGGTAAGGTGATCTCATTGGGACGGACCCTACACTATGAATATGCCTCTGTGTGAATAGATCAGCAGGCATTGCAGGATCTGGAACATCCAAATCCCCTTATATACACCTGGCCAACTTATTCTTTGTTTGTATTACACATATGGGGTAGTGGCAACCTCCATGTTGGTTTTTGCACCCCACCTACCTCTATCAGGTGTATATAAGGTGATTTGGATGTTCCAGACCTTGCAATGCCTGCTGATCTATTCACACAGAGGCATATTCATAGTGTAGGGTCCGTCCCAATGAGATCACCTTTGTTACGCCGAGCGCTCCGGGTCCCTGCTCCTCCCCGGAGCACTCGCAGCGTTCCTCTCTCTGCAGCGCCCCGGTCAGACCCGCTGACCGGGAGCACTGCACTGACATTGCCGGCGGAGATGCGATTCACATAGCGGGACGCGCCCGCTCGCGAATCGCATCCCAAGTCACTTACCTGTCCCGGCCCCCGGCTGTCATGTCCTGGCGTGCGCGGCTCCGCTCCTTAGGGTGCGCGTGCGCCAGCTCTTTAAGATTTAAAGGGCCAGTGCACCAATGATTGGTGCATGGCCCAATTAGCCTAATTATCTTCCACCTGTTCCCTGGCTATATAACCTCACTTCCCCTGCACTTCCTTGCCGGATCTTGTTGCCTTGTGCCAGAGAAAGCGTTTAGTGTGTCCAAAGCCTGTGTTCCAGATCTTCTATCTATCCATATTGACTACGAACCTTGCCGCCTGCCCCGACCTTCTGCTACGTCTGACCTTGCCTCTGCCTAGTCCTTCTGTCCCACGCCTTCTCAGCAGTCAGCGAGGTTGAGCCGTTGCTGGTGGATACGACCTGGTTGCTGCCGCCGCAGCAAGACCATCCCGCTTTGCGGCGGGCTCTGGTGAATACCAGTAGCATCTTAGAACCGGTCCACCGACACGGTCCACGGCAATCCCTCGCTGACACTGAGGATCCACATCCAGCTAGCCGAATCGTGACAACCTTACTGTGGTGGAACGGTCCAAGCTATTTGGCCGCCAAATTGCAAGCTAAGTATCTCACTATTTCATTACTGCACCATAGCTGAATAGCTTCTCATGTTGTATCTATATACTCATGTTTTATCTATATCTTTGTGCTAGCAGTGTGCTGCTGTATTCTCCTGTTGCTGTATATTTAGCCCAGCAGCCTGCACCTGTAAGCCAGGTCTGTATAATAGTTTGGAATCAATAGTGCTTGCCAACTTATTCTTTGTTTAGATAGATATGAGATAGATAGATATGAGATAGATAGATATGAGATAGATAGATAGATAGATATGAGATAGATGGATATGAGATAGATAGATATGAGATAGATAGATATGAGATAGATAGATAGATATGAGATAGATAGATAGATATGAGATAGATAGATAGATAGATAGATAGATATGAGATAGATAGATAGATAGATAGATATGAGATAGATAGATATGAGATAGATAGATAGATAGATATAAGATAGATAGATATGAGATAAATAGATAGATAGGTAGATAGATATGAGATAGATAGATAGATATGAGATAGATAGATAGATAGATAGATAGATAGATAGATATGCAGTATCTTGGTACAAATCCTGTGTCACATTGGGTAGGGAATAGTGCTCGGTGCTGGATACAATCATTATTACCAGTGTGACTTATGGATATACTGGCCCTCATTTACTATTGCAAACCCGACATGTTCTGTCTGCACCAGAATTGAGGAAAAATCCGACTAACTCTCCATTTTACTGGGAAAACCAGAAGGGGCGTGGCAGTCGGGAAAGGGGCGTGGTCATAGAAAAGGGGCGTATCCCCGACATTTTCACAAAAACCCAACATATTTACTAAGGTTTCCACATGAAATGTGGTGGATTTGAGCTGAGGAAAACCCGACAGATCAGATCAGAGCAGGTGTAAAAAAAGCAAAATGTAGGGAAAGTGTAAAATTAAATACCGTGGAAAATAAATTGTGGGGAATTAAAACCAACAAAGAAACCTACACAACAGTATTAGTAAATCAGGGCCACTGTGGGCTGTTTACTACTGACATCTAGTGTCTGAACTTGTAAGTGCAGGTGAGAGAGGTCCATTCTCAAACACAGCTACATATACATTATATGGTAATACAATACATTATATGGTAATACAATACATTATATGGTAATACAATACATTATATGGTAATACAATACATTATATGATAATACAATACATTATATGGTAATACAATACATTATATGGTAACACAATACATTATATGGTAATACAATACATTATATGATAATACAATACATTATATGGTAATACAATACATTATATGGTAACACAATACATTATATGGTAATACAATACATTATATGGTAACACAATACATTATGTGGTAATACAATACATTATATGGTAATACAATGCATTATATGGTAACACAATACATTATGTGGTAATACAATACATTATATGGTAATACAATACATTATATGGTAACACAATACATTATGTGGTAACACAATACATTATATGGTAATACAATACATTATATGGTAATACAATACATTATATGGTGACACAATACATTATATGGTAATACAATACATTATATGGTAACACAATACATTATGTGGTAATACAATACATTATATGGTAATACAATACATTATATGGTAATACAATACATTATATGGTAATACAATACATTATATGGTAATACAATACATTATATGGTAACACAATACATTATGTGGTAATACAATACATTATATGGTAATACAATACATTATATGGTAACACAATACATTATGTGGTAATACAATACATTATATGGTAATACAATACATTATATGGTAACACAATACATTATATGGTAATACAATACATTATGTGGTAATACAATACATTATATGGTGACACAATACATTATATGGTAATACAATACATTATGTGGTAATACAATACATTATATGGTGACACAATACATTATATGGTAATACAATACATTATATGGTAATACAATACATTATATGGTAATACATATGCGGGGGCAGCCGTCCTCTTTGGCAGAGGGCAGGATCTGGTTTAGTCGTGTGCAGTCCAGAGCGGATTGAGGAGGAGTGAGAATCCAGACTTTATGTTCTTTGTTTCATGTGGTGAGGGGTGTGATGAAGGGCAGATGTTATTACCCTTAGGGCAGATGCTATTAACCCTTGATATTTGTGACGCCAGGGCATGGTTATCCTCTACACCACCCGAGGTAGGGCCACTGGTTCCTGGGCCAGGTGCGGGGCAAATAATCAGTCCCATGCAAGGTTACGGAACAACGGCAGCTTTACTGAGGCAGACAGATGTTATAGTCTTTACAGCCCAGTTAGGCCCAAGGAGATGATCAGTGACTTCAGGAGTCTTGCGGGCTCGCTGGGACTTGTAGTGGACTTGGACTCAATTATGCAGTCCCACGCTGACTTTAGACTTGACAGACTTGACTATGACTGACTAGACTTCACCCCTGTGGTTGCTTACCAGGCTTTGACTTTTACCTGAAGGGGTTCACCGTATGTGGCGGCGGGGTTAGGCCTCGGTCTCCCTCAGGACATCAGACACTCTCAGGTCTTGTCTGTACTGCTCCTCAGCTTACACTGAACTGAACTAGCTCCTCCCTAATATTTAACCCCTTAAGGACTCAGGGTTTTTCCGTTTTTGCACTTTCGTTTTTTCCTCCTTACCTTTTAAAAATCATAACCCTTTCAATTTTCCACCTAAAAATCCATATTATGGCTTATTTTTTGCGTCGCCAATTCTACTTTGCAGTGACATTAGTCATTTTACCCAAAAATGCACAGTGAAACGGAAAAAAAAATTATTGTGCGACAAAATTGAAAAAAAAACGCCATTTTGTAAATTTTGGGGGCTTCCGTTTCTACGCAGTGCATATTTCGGTAAAAATGACACTTTCTCTTTATTCTGTAGGTCCATACGATTAAAATGATACCCTACTTATATAGGTTTAATTTTGTCGCACTTCTGGAAAAAATCATAACTACATGCAGGAAAATTTATACGTTTTAAAATGTCATTTTCTGACCCCTATAACTTTTTTATTTTTCCGTGTATGGGGCGGTATGAGGGCTCATTTTTTGCGCCGTGATCTGAAGTTTTTATCGGCCGTTGGCTGTCTGGGCATGCTGGGAGTTGTAGTTTTGCTACTTTAACTATGCCTATATGGGGTAGATATAACAGCGCATATAGTGTAACTATAGGGCAGTGGTCCTCCAGCTATTGCAAAACTACAACTTCCAGCATGCCCTGACAGCCAACAGCTTCTTGGGCATACTGGGAGTTGTAGTTCTGCAACTTCCACTGTCCCTATATGAGGTTTATATAACAGAGTATATTGGCGCATAGCTATAAGTCAGTGGTCTCTAACCTGTGGACCTCCAGCTGTTGCAAAACTACAACTCCCAGCATGCCCGGACAGCCAACGGCTGTCCGGGCATGCTGGAAGTTGTAGTTTGCAACTACAACTGTCCATATATGGGGTAGATATAACAGCGCATATAAGGGTGTAATTATAGATCAATAGTCCCCAAACTGTGCACCTCCAGCTGTTGCAAAACTACAGCTCCTAGGATGCCCAGGCTGGGAGTTGTAGTTTTGCAACTTTAACTATGCCTATATGGGGTAGATATAACAGTGCATATAGTGTAACTATAGGGAAGTGGTCTTCAAACTGTGGACCTCCAGCTATTGCAAAACTACAACTTCCAGCATGCCCTGACAGCCAACAGCTTCTGGGGCATGCTGGGAGTTGTAGTTCTGCAACTTCCACTGTCCCTATATGAGGTTTATATAACAGAGTATATTGGCACATAGCTATAAGTCAGTGGTCTTTAACCTGTGCACCTCCAGCTGTTGCAAAACTACAGCTCCTAGGATGCCCAGGCTGGGAGTTGTAGTTTTGCAACTTTAACTATGCCTATATGGGGTAGATATAACAGTGCATATAGTGTAACTATAGGGAAGTGGTCTTCAAACTATGGACCTCCAGCTATTGCAAAACTACAACTTCCAGCATGCCCTGACAGCCAACAGCTTCTGGGGCATGCTGGGAGTTGTAGTTCTGCAACTTCCACTGTCCCTATATGAGGTTTCTATAACAGAGTATATTGGGGCATAGCTATAAGTCAGTGGTCTCCAACCTGTGGACCTCCAGCTGTTGCAAAACTACAACTCCCAGCATACCCGGACAGCCAACGGCTGTCCGGGCATGCTGGAAGTTGTAGTTTGCAATTACAACCGTCCATATATGGGGAAGATATAACAGCGCATATAAGGGTGTAATTATAGATCAGTAGTCCCCAAACTGTGGACCTCCAGCTGTTTCAAAACTACAGCTCCTAGCATGCCCAGGCTGGGAGTTGTAGTTATGCAGCTATAACTGTCCCTTTATGGGATATATAAGATATAACAGTGTATATTGGGGTGTAACTATGAGAGCAGAAGAAAAGGAGGCAGAGCTAGGGTAGAGCTGTCAGTTATATATATACATACTGTATATATACAAAGGGGCGGAGCTGTGACTACCTGCACTTAAAGGAATTGTCTATAGAGTTAAAAAGTTCTCATTCTATCAGCAGATTTTCCTCATTTGCTTCTTATGAAACGTTCTAGCTGGAATGCGCAACATTTCTTCACCCCTGAGTGCGAGTCCTCCCATCCCGCCTTTTTATCTGTGTAAAGTGCGAGAACGAAGCGGCGCTTTCCCGCTCGGAACAGACGTTGGTTCCCGGGCTATGTCCTGACAGACGAGGGGCTCAGTTGCTTGTGATAAAGCGGTTACCGAATAGATTTGCCCGAGGAAACTCAACAGATGTCGGAGACGTCTCAGAAGACGCTGGAAATAAAAAGACTTAGAAGCCCTGAGACGGCGATAGAAGAAGATCCCAGGGTAACCGTGATGGGAGCCAATGGATGCCAACCATCATTTTTGGGTTTATCTCCGCGCACAAGTCTATATTTCATGCCGTTGACCTTTGCAGAATTCCATTGTGACTAATTACGGGGCGAACGCTCGGCGCTTACGGTTTGCAGAAAGGAAAAGAAAAAAAAAAGCAATTTTGTTACTAAATAACCTTGAGTGTTTTGCAGCCAACGAGGCTGAAGAAGAATGTGCGCAGCTTCTCAGGGTCTTTCCTGGCAGGCGCAGTCGGCTGGCACCTCGCTGAACCTCCGCTCCGTGCCACCGTCAGCACAACGCTATTCCCTGCCTGCTGTTTAGGCTTTAGATAATCTCCAAATTGTACAGTTATGTGCGCAAAGAAAAAGTTTTTTAACGATAATTTGGGAGGAGCCCAAAAAAAAAAGAAAAGAGGAGAAATAAGAAACCTGGGACGCGAAAAAGTTTGAAAAGTTAAGAAAGAGAAGAAGTCGGGAAACTCCGAGAAGGTCAAAAGGATCTTCAGTGAGAAACGGAGGAACCCGAAATAATAAGATGAGAAATAAATGAACCGGTAGAATTTATAAAGGAGGATAAAATATTGTGAATAATTATAGTAATAATATAATAAAAATAATGAGAGAAATAGTGATAATAAAAATAATACTACTAGTAATAATAATATTTATAATAATAGTATAATAATTAACATTATTATTATAAATATCATTTATTATTATTATTATTATTGTTATTACCAGGGTGTAAATTCTATCAGTTTTACATGCGGGGAAGCTGCACCTCTACAGCACCGTGCAGCTTGTTAAGACACACACATATATATATACTGTACACAGGCACGCACACATATATATATATATATATATATATATACTGTACACACACATACACACATATATATATATATATATATATATATATATATATATATACTGTACACACACATGTATATACTGTACACACACATATATATACTGTACACACACACATATATATATATATACTGTACACACACATGTATATACTGTACACACACACATATATATATATATATATATATATATATATATATTTATATATATATATATATATATATATATATATATACTGTACACACACATGTATATACAGGCACACACACACATATATACTGAACACACACACACATGTATATACAGGCACACACACATATATATATATATACTGTACACACACACACATATATATATATATATATATATATATATACTGTACACACACATGTATATACAGGCACACACACATATATATACTGTACACACACACACATATATATATATATATATATGTATATATATATATTTATATATATATATATATATATACTGTACACACACATGTATATACAGGCACACAC